>NW_022900937.1:20291098-20292299 GCF_012274545.1 Fukomys damarensis
AAAAAAAAAAAAAAAAAAAAAAAAAAAAAAAAAAAATCCTATGTTGCTTTTAATTTTTTAATGTGTTGCTTGAAATATTATTTAGAGTGATGAACACGTTTTGTGGGTTTTCTTAGCACCCCCGCAAATGGTGGCCTCATTGCTGTGCACGGTCTTGGCCCAGGTGGCCAGAATAGGGAACCATAGAGGGTTGGCTTTGGCCTCTGGCTTTGTGGGAGCAGGGGAGAGAAGAAGGGCTCCCCTGGGAATCCAGGCTGGAGAGAGTGCCTGGGACCTAGTTCCTAATGCCTGGGAGATCCTTGGATCTGGGGTGCCAGCAGGGTCTGGGGAACATGAGGTTAGAAACAGAGCGACCTGCAGGAGCCCCCCTGTCCCAAGCCCTGGAGCTCAGCAGACAGAAAGGGAAGCAGGCACCCAGCCTGAGCTGGGGTCTCCTGGCGACCATCCACAGAGGAGCTCCATCTCAGAAAGCTGGGGCCCAGGACGCCCCCACTTTCCCAGCCTACCCATGCCCTCCTCTCTGCTGAGGCAAAGCAACCCCAGGAGCGGGAGGGAGGTGGGTGGTGAAAAACAGTGAGAGAAATGGCCACTTCCCGTATCCGTGTCCCCTCTAATCCTCCCAGAGCGCGTGAGGCCGGCCTTGTGGCATCACTCCTGGAGTACAGGTCAGGAAACAGGCTCAGGGGAGGGCAGCAGCCCTGACAGCAGGGCAGAAGGGCAGAGCTGGGGTCTTCACCCAGGTGCACCCCTTTCCAGAGCCGCTGCTTTCTGCTCTCTCACTCTGCAGAGATTTAAGCCCCTCCTGTGCCCACCTGCCCAACCCAAAACTGTCACCGCCACCTTTCCCCACCCCTCTTAACTTTCCTGAAGTGAATATCATTATTAATATTATTTGCCTAATTAACACGTTGGCTGAATGACAGAAAACATGCAAACAGGTTTTGCCAAGGAAACTCTGATTAAAACTGCACCCTGTCTAATTAGATGGAGATGTCTTCATCACTACCCCATTTTAAATACGGCCTCCCTCCCTTCCCTCTGTCCCCCTTCCTGGGAGGTGGCTGATGGCAGAGCTGACCCTCCTGGGGCTGAAGCTATCTCGTGGGGCTGAGAACACCCCTGGGATGGGTAAGCATGCCTGAGGTCTGGTTCGGGGTAGAGTCTTGAAAGCTCTCGTCAAAAAAAAAAAAAAAAAAAAAAA
>NW_022900937.1:20292314-20445675 GCF_012274545.1 Fukomys damarensis
AAAAAAAAAAAAAAAAAAAAAAAAAAAATTCTTGTTCACAACCAAATGTAGCAAAGCCAAGCCAAATGCCAGGTGTCTCATTCAGACTCCAGGGACAGCAAAGGGCACTTGGGATAATGACAAGAGTAGCTTTAGACAGCAATGCTGAGGCCCTGCCACATCTCAGACCCTTGTGAGCGCTTCCTCCTGTGATCACCATGGCAACCCCACAAAGGAAGTTGTCATCGCTTTGCGGATGAGGAAACTGAGACTCCAAGGAGGAGGGTGAGGAGCAGAGACTCATCCTCCACACACTCCAGCACCCGGGCTGCCTCGTCCCTCGCTGGGCCTCCTCCCTTGGGGGCCCCACCTCTCTTCGTTTTCACCTCTACTCACCTCTCCCAGTCTCAGTTGTCCAGGCTGGTGGAGCAGCACGGTTAGGGTGAGACAGGACAGTCCAGGGAGATCCCGTGCTGGGGGCAGAGGAGCTCTGGGACTGGCTCCTTCCAGGACCTCAGAAATGTCCCCGGTGTGGGGGTCCGAGGTGGAGGAGGGGCTTGCCTGAAGGAGGTGGCCCGTGGGCCCCTCCTGGTGAATCTGTCCCATGCCAGGGAATTGCGTAAAGTACTTTAAACGTGATGCATGCCTCTTTTTAACAGACAGGTAGACTGTTTCTGCATTTTATAGATGAAGAAACTGAGGCTCAGAAAGGCTCAGAAATGTGGGCAAGATCACACAGCTGGGATGTGGCTGTGCTGTTTCCCTGGAAACAGGGGCGGCCCTGGCGACTCCAAGGGTACCGAGGGCAGAGTGGGCGGCGGTGAGAGGGCTGCTCTTCCTACAGATGGGCCCAGGCCTAGTTCTCCCCGGGGAGGTTTGGGGCCTATTGGGCAATTTCAGCAGGAAGCCCAGGCCCCGCGGGGAGCATGATCAGAGGCGGGCAGACAAGCCTCATTAGACAGCGCCAGCACGGGCTCTGTCGCCATGGCAGCCAGCCCTCTTGCAGACCAGGTGGTTTTTATTACCAAACTTGGAAAACTTTACAGCAGCGGCGCCAACAATGAATCTTTATTCTGTTGTTAATAGCGTGTCTCTTATTAGCATGTATCTTTTCCACTTCTTAATAACCTTTACATTTCCAAGCCGCATTTATAATTAAGTCATTAATCCCTTCCTGGAATTTCTTGTTTTTCTGAAGCAAACCAGAGCCCCCTCTGGCTGGTGTGAATGGAAGGGCAGCCGTGCCACCACGCTGCACTGGCGATGTCATCCTCATTGTCCCATCCGACCCGGCAGCCTGCTGAAAAGCTTGGAGCCAGAACACCCCCGCTGGGAGGAGCTCAGAGCCTGCCCTAGGCCTTTGCCTGCCCTCTGTGACTCCCCTGCCAAGCAATTAGCCTGGGGGGTCTGAGAGGTGGTGGCTGGGGGAGCAGGTTGCTGCAAGGGTCGGGCTGGGGAGGATCAGAGGGTCAGTGTCTTGGTAACTTTCCTCACTGCTGGGACAAAATACCCAACACCCGCTCATGTTTCAGTCCAGGACTGGCCCGTTCCAAAGAAGAAATGGCATGGCAGGGGGGCATGGCGGAGGAGAGCTGCTCATAGTAGGATGTACAGGAAGCCAGGAGAAGGAAGGGAAGCAGAGAGGGATCAAGGGAGGAGCTGGGAGGCGATAAACCTTTCCAAGCCACACCCCCAGGGGCCACCTCTTTAGACCAGACCTCGCCTCATAACAGCAAATCGGGTACAGGCCGCAAAGTCTGATCACCTCCCAAAGCCCCGCCTGTAATTTGTGTGCACCGGGCTTCGGGAGACAGCTAAACATAGACCATAGCAGTAAGGTATGTGGGGTCTGCGAAAGAAGCAAGCCTGGGGTACGGATTGCAGATTGCATCCTCCTTCCTCAGATTGGTGCAAGGCTCCAGTATGCATCCTGGGGATGAGGAAGTGCTGTAGTACTGATCTCTGGGCCTCTATGATGTGCTGAAGTGTGTCCCCACCAAACTGTCACGTTGACATCCTAGCCCCCAACAACTCAGAATGCGACTTCTTGGAAATAGGTCTTTATAGAAATGATTTAGGTAAAATGAAGTCATTAGGTTGGGCTCTAATCCAGTAAGACTGATGTCTTTATAAGAACAGGAAATTGGAACATGGTCACAGACAGAGGGAAGACTATGTGAAAAAGAGCCATCTCCAAGCCACAGAGAGGCCTCAGATGAAGCCAGCCCCAGAGCGGGGGACACACCTGTAATTCCAACAGGGGGCGGGCAGAGCAGGAGGATTGCAAATTCAAGCCCAGCCTTGACAATTTAATGACTTAGAAAGACCTTGCTGCAAAATTTAAAAAAATAAAATAGGACAGGGGATGTAGCTCTATGCAACGGTTCTAGGTTTAAATCCAAGGCCACTAAAGGAAAACAGAGAGAGAGAGAGAGAGAGAGAGAGAGAGAGAGAGAGAGGCAGGCAACCCTGCCTGGAATACCAGCTCTAGCCTCCAGAACAGCAGGGAAATTACTTTCTACTGGTGAAGCCCCTCCATCCACGGCACTTTGTTGCAACAGCCCTGGTGAACTCGTACAGCTTCCTTCTAGCTCCTGGGCATCCTGGCTTCCTGCCCACCAGCCTCCAGGGGGCCTCTGGGCTGTGAGGGGCCACCCTGATGCCACTGTGAGTGTCACAGAGGTTTCTCCCCTGCATTTCCCTTCACCCCCAGCCTCCAGAGGCAGAGGCATGGCCAGGGCACCAACCTGAAGGAGGAAGGGGAGCCCTTGCTCCTCTCGCCACTGCAGGTCAGGGTTGGAAGGGCAGGGCCCTGGTATCAGTCATGGATGGTCTGGCATAGGGACAGCATGGAAGGAATGCAAAGCCACCATGTAGGTTTCAGTGCTGAAGGTGGAGAAAGCACCTGTTGTTGGTCTGCAGGAGAGGAGCTCACCTGGGTGCCAGGGTACCTGTCTCACGGCTGCTCACACACAGGCCCAGTGTCTACCTGCAGCTCTCTCTCCTGGATCCTCCACCACGGTGCTGGCTGGGACCCAAAGGATGGGGCAGGTGATCCTCTGGGGCTCACGGGGTGCCAAGCCCAAAACTCCATGCCAAGCAGCATGTGCCATTTGGGCCCCTGGACGACCACACTTTCTCCAAAAGATCCAAATCCTGACACAGATGTGACTTGGGCTCTGACTGCACTCAGGTCTGTAGGGTTCTGATTATTTTTATATACAGTAATCACAGTACATTCCATTTTGATTTTTTGGTTTTACTCTATATTTTAAGCAAATCTGTGCAATTTTAATATTCATAAGCACAATTCTTAAGACCTTCCCAGTAGTCTAAGGGGATTGCTGCTTTAAGAATTCTTCTATTGGTGGACATCTAGCTTGTTTCCAGATTGTTGCTATGACAAATGATGTGCACGGAGCATGACTCTAATTAGATTATTATTATATAAGGTGTGATTGAAATATACAGTGAATGTTTGAATTAAGAAAATGTTACAGTAAAGACACATTGCCATTAATTCCCTTCAATATGCTCCCCCTTGCTTTGAACACACTCATCTCATCCTTGCCACTTTATGAAGTGATTCTAGAAGTCCTCTTTTGTACCTTTGTGAGGTTTGGTTTTAAAAATACAGTCAATACTGCTACCAAGCGCCACCCTATAGAAAGGCAGGTTTATGAAAACATGATGCTGTGTCCTCATCCACCTTATTCACTGCATCTGGCAATCGGCAATCTCTGGCTCTTCCCCAAAGTCAGAATGACCATGAAAGGTGAACATTTTGAATTGATTTGGGACATCAAGGCAGCTACCATAGTGCAACTACAGATACTCGCAAGAGGGGACTTTCAGAACTTCTTCAGAAAGTGGCAAGAATGACAGAATCAGTGTGCTCAAAGTGAGGGGGAGTTTCCCAAGGGGGACTCATGGCAATGTCTTACTGTAATAACAATTTCAAATGTAATTGAATATTGTATTTTTTAAATCGTACCTTATATATTTTCAGAATAGGAATGACCAAGTTAAGAAGTACAAGAGTTCAATCCATGAACTTCACTTGCCAACCAACTGACTTATAGAAACTGGCACTGGCCCCAATGTTTTGTGTGGGGAGACCCTTAACTATAAGTTAACTATAAGTGTTATAGGATTTGTCTGGCTGGATTACCTCCTTCTCCGTAAGGCCAGGAGTGATTCTTGAAGCTCAATAGGGTTTTGTAAAAAGTAGAGAGAATTGGCTAAGGACACAGAATAAGAATCATAGAATCAACTGCACAGGATTTTCAACTAAACATTTAAACATAAATATGGATCTAAAATAACCAACAGCTATAGCTAACATGGAAATCTTGTATCTTCACCTCCCAAAATGCACCAATGAGGGGAGAATCCCTTGCTTAGCTCAGTAAGGTGAGGCTCTGCTGCTGCCCTGGGTCACCTTTTGTCACCTGAGGGGCCTTCCTGAAAGGCTATTTTCCTTTTCAAATGGGACAATTCTTATGATTAATCATCTTTAATGATAAAAAGCAAAGCTATAATGAGAGACTGACAGGTTGAAAGACTTGCACCAAATTCACTCCACTGTAATCAGTTGGGCTTGGATTTGTTTCCTGTGACTTTGGACAAATCACATGTCTCTGAGACTCAGATGTTTCTTCTTTACAATCAAGAGGTCTACCCAGCACCGTGGGGGAGTCTGGGGCAGGAGGATTACTGGTTCTAGCCCCATCTGGGCATTTTAGCAACTTAGCAAGCCTGCCTCAAAAAAATTTAAAAGGGCTGGGGATATAGCTCACACACACACAAAAATCAAATAGTTCTATCTGTGTCACAGTTGTTGTAAAATTTCAGTTCTGTGAATTCAGTAAAATACTTGCCTATTCATTCAACAAAAATTTATAAGCATTTGCTAACTGTTAGACATAATATCGGCAGGATGCTAAATACAGGGGAAGTCCCTGCTGTCTTGGACTGAAGAAGACAGATGGGCCATGTATAATCAAGGTGCTTTCCACTGCTAGGAACACAAAACCATATAAAACTTGACTCCAAACAACTTCAACAACCCAGGTATTTAACAGCTCACATAATATAGCCTAACATCGGACTAGCCTACAGCTGCTCTACCATCAAGGCTACTTTCTCCCATCTGTCTCCTCTGCCATCCTCGGAATACTAGTAGTCTACCCTGGTGCCCTCATGGTCACAAGATGGCTGCTGATACTCTAGGCTGGCATCCTCCCATGGCAATAGGAAAAGGGTAGAAAGGCAAAAGACCCTTCCTGATGTTCATTCTGTTGGTTTTTCCATGGTGAAATTCACGAAACACTAGATGGATCCTTTGAAGGTGATGACTCAGTGGTTGAGGACATTCAGTGCTGCACAACCGCCACCTACGATCAAGTTCCAAAACATTTTCATCACCCCGAAAGGAACCCCTAAACAACCTTTCAGAATACATGCCTCACGTCTTTCCAATGCAAATTCGGTCACACTATCATTTTAAAACCTCTTACTGGTAAGGGGTGTGGAATTATGATGAATGAATGAACAAAAGTATTAGCATAATAATGGAACGTATAATGGGTGCCCAATGTGTTCAACTTTCCCATATTAATGTTAGCTCAGTGGGCAGAGTACACTGCAGCCTAACTTGCCAAAATGAAAATAAATAAATAAAATAACTAGAGCTGTCCCCCAAGGGCATTGCAGATTAATCTCCCATGCTTGGGCAATGCATGCTCACCATCAAAGAGCAGTATCTGCTGTCTCTTAGGTGGCAGAGGAGTGGGCATCTAGAGCCTGCAGACCTCACCAGCCTCTTATCCATTTCCCAACTGCACCATCTTCCTGACCTTTTTCGCTACCCCAAATGGACTGCTCTTCACTTCTTTTTAAAAAATGTTACTCAGAAATAGTAGACCATATTATGCATTTCTGAGACACCTGTTTGCAATCACTTTGCCTTTCCTACAACTACTTGAGGCTTGTTTTCGGGAGCTACAGGAAGCCTCCAGGAAAGCCTCCAGGAAACAGCTCCCCCAGCACGCCACATCCTGTAGAGGGCGCTCTCCTTTCCTCCTTGGGCACAGTGACCCTTATCTGTCTGACGGTGTCTCAGGGGCAGGAAACATTTCACTATCAGGTGGCTATGCCCAGGGTAAATGACCAACTAAATTGGCACTTCCCTTCCAGTGTCTCTGGGGTCTGGCTGCCCCTGGCTGTGCCAGGTGACAGAGTGGGCCAGAGGTTCCCATCTCGGGCAAGCAAAGGTAAACTGGGGGAGGTAGGGATTGAAGACTTGCGTCCCATTTCAGAGATTCTCATCTTCCTTTGCGTAACTCATATTGATGGAGGCCGGAGATGCACACAGACTGTGCTGGGCACCAGGTACGTAGCATTGCTGCAGCAACCAGTCTCCTGGGAGCTTAACATCTATCGTCGTCAAATAACCTCCGCAATATATAATTACACACTGTGGAAAATCTTTACTTTTGCAATGGCTGACGGGCCCAGTCTATTACCTGGAAAAAGCAGCACGACCCAAAGAGTCTTAGGTCAGATAATTCCCAATGCACCCGGGGTCCAGCTAAACATCACTCGGGTGACTCTTCAGTCCCCACCAAAGCTGTCCTATAGGAAGTCCAGGCCACCTCCTTCCTCACTCACTTCAGACACTCACTTCTTCTGCTGGTGTCTGATTTGCAAATCTCTTTGCATAGCTGAATGCTTACATCCTAGAATGAGGATAGCACGGTGTTAATCCCAGCACTTGAGTCGGAGGTCAATAAACGTTTTCTTGGATGACCAGACAGTAAATAATGCCCACATTTTGCAGGCCGCATGGCTTCCATCACAACTGCTCATCTCTGTCACCACACTGAAAACAGCCAGGGACAATTCGTAAACATATACTCCTGTTTCCAGTACAGTTTTACTGTGGACACTCCCATTGGGATTGCATATCGTTTTCACATCACAAAATGTGTTCTGTGGAATTTTTTTTTCTTCAACCATTGAAAAGCCAGCTAAAGATCACACAAATCAGAGGCAGTATGCCAAGATGCTGAACAGTCCCAAAGGCACTTGGGCAAAAATGGACGTAATATGAGAAACAAAAGCCTTGGAGAAGTTGAATCATAACCAGCGTGGAGACTGGAGCGGGGTGGGTGTGAAGGAAGCAAAGTGTGAGCAGGTGGGATCCAAATGTGGGCAGGGTTGCTGGGGAGACACCAGGCCGCAGTCCTAAGCAATGGGACCAATAGCAGGAAGCCCAGCCTTTGGGAAACCGTCCCCGGCTCCGTGCTGGGGCCACTCCTGACTCAGCATCCCAGCCCCACCTGCGTCCCTCCTGGAGCCCAGCCCTTTGCCCACCTCTCCCACTGAGCGGCGCTTCTGTCAGAAACTTCTGCCCTCTGAGGCCTGCCCACAATTGCCTGGCCAGGACTTGGGCTGCACAGCCCGAGGCTTATAAAGTGACATCAACACAAGGGCGGGCTGTTTCATTTGCCAAATGAGGTCACTTTCAAAACCCGAATATTCCTTTCATTCTGTAAATAAGGGCATTTTCCTTTTGACCCTCCAACCATCAGAAAGATGTGACCTTGGGGTCAACCTTGGTCACCTCTCACACCCACGTGCATCCTTCCTAGCAGCCCTCAGCTGCTCCGCAGGGCTGGACCCAGCTTGGAGTGAATACTTTTAAAGAAAAAGAACACCATGTATAAAATATGGCAGGAGAGAAAGTTATTATTTATTATGAGAGAGCACAACAAGTCACAAATCACATCTTTAAAAGCTGACAAAACTACAAACACGACAAAATCCAGAAGAACCCACAGTATTGAATTTCACTAACTCCCTGACGTGCCCTTAAAGATACTCTTTTCGTTCTTGGTTTTTGGCTATATATTTAGTTTTCCTTTTCCTTGTCAACAATTTCGGACTGTTTTTTTGGTGGGCAGAATGAAAGGACAATCTTCCCTTTGCCACCACCCATGTAGTTTTCTCTTCATTACTGATCATTTGGGAGGTTTCTTTAGCTTCCTGACTCGTTGCTGTTGGTGATGTAAATGTTACCACTGTCCTCAAATTCAGGAAAACCTCCTGTCCTTTGCCTGTTGTGATGGTGCCTGCAGGATTATCAAGTGTTCCAGGCAGGAAGAACTTAACTTCCACTCGAGGTTGCTGAGGGTCTTATCTTTCTCTTTGGCACATGTACAGCTGATGACAGGAAGAATTTTCCTTCCACCAGCTTCTGACGCTGCACCTTCAAACCTTGTTTCTTCCCCTACAATCCATAGGCAGAATTTGGTTTTCTTAAATGGTGTACGACATTCGTCTTACCTCTCACTTGCAGTCTGCAATGAAAATGGCTGTGTAGCATTCCTAGGTGGAGGGACTGTGCTAGGACATGCCTGCCGCTGTCCTGGCCTCCCTGTTCCCTCCAACTGTGCCAGCCCCAGCCACCCAGTCCCTAGAAGAAGAGACTCAGAGGTCCCCAAGGGTTCTAAGCCCGAGTCACCACCTCTTTCCACCTCCACCCTCAAATTCTAGAGATTGATTTCTAGGCTTGTTCTTTTCTTTAAAAAGTAATAACAAGACGTTCTCACTTGGGAGAAAGATGATTAAATTTCGAATTACTCTGCTTGCCAGATAAGATTGAAATCTCTGGGTCCAGGCAGGCCAGAGACCTGTTTTGTACACAGGAAGCTACCAGCCACCGACTGGCCACGTCACAGGGTGACTGGAACGGAGCAGCGTGTTTAAAACCACATCAAGGGGCAGCAAACACGATAATGAGGGCATTTGTTACACTGAGAGGAGCTCTTCAGAACATGGAAATTGCCAACATGGTGATTATGATTGTGAAGTCGGTGAGGGAAATCGAATCCAGCCCCCCAAACCCCCCTTCCCTTCCACAAAGGGTGCAGGAAAGAGGAACAGCAGGCTGCTCAGGGTCTTCGCGAGGGAGGAACCATGGAAAGTTATTAAACACTTTAATAACGCTTTAATAATGCACAGAGTTGAGGCTTCAGCTTGGGTTTGTGGGGGCTTTGATCAAATCCAGCTCCAGGGCAGGGCTGGCTTCCCCAGGGGGCACCCAGGGGGAACCACGGGCAGGGGAAGGCAAGGCCCCGCCGGCATCAGATTTCAAAGCACTGCTTGGACCATTGTGGTTCTTATTTTCTAAGTGGCTGGAAGGCAGAGCTGTGCCTTCTCTAGGATGTCTAGGCTTGTCCTCAAACTCAGACTGGAAGCAAGGTGTGCATTTCTGCACCCATGCAGGGGCTTGGCCAACATTGAATGATGAGTGCACACTGTGGGAGCTATGGACAGACAGGCTGGAGTGTCCATTTTGATGTCCCTGCCCATGCAGGCCATGAAGATGCTCGCCAAAGCATTGCGCTCACAGTTGGGGAAAAGGACATCTAATCACCCCAAACACCCAGTTAAACATAGTACCTTCGGGCCTCAGTTTCCCCACCTATAACCTTATATCGTGCACGCACGCACACACACACGCCTTTACTTCCTTACTGTGCCTTCCCCACACAGCCTCAAGCTCCAGCAGTGGGGTCCTACTGAATATTCGAGTGAGTCTGTGATCTCCAAAACCTATTCTTAATAGAGCCTCAGATTTAGGCTGGACTATTCTGACAATCTATTCTACTGAATTAACAGAAGTACTAAGTAATCAGCATGGTCATTATCGGCATGGACACTGCTATAGTTGGGATCTAAAACATCCCCCAAAATCTCCTGTGTGTGGAAAGTGATTGGATCCTAGGGTGCTATGCTCGTGAGTGGACTCATCCAAGGATGAGTTCATGCCGACTGATTGATCGATTCGCGTGGTTAGGAGGCGGGGCCTGGCTGGAGGTGTATCACTGGGGCAGGACCTGGAAGGGTGTGGTTTGTGTCTGTACCCCTCCCTTCTCTCTCTCTGCTTCCTGGCTGCTGTGAGTTGAGCACCCTTCCTTGGCCAGGCCTTTCCACTACCCTGTTTTTTCCTGGGAGTCAGCTGACCATGGACTGAACGCTTTGGAAACTGTGAGCCAAATAAACCTCTCCTCCTTTAAGTTGTGGGTGTTGGGTTTTTGTCCCAATAATGAGAAAGTGACTAATACAGACTCTAAGGCATCGTTTGTCACAATGGGCCAGTCTATACGGATGTGGGGAAGCTGCAGACCCTCCCTGTGTACTTGGGGAGATGCTCAGGGGCTTGTGCAACACCCTGTTGACAGCCTCAGCCCATCTCATGGCCATGAGAAGGGCAAGTCAGGAGGGGAGAGGCTCAGGAAACCAGCACCCGGTGGCAGACAGCAAGGGCCGCCAGGCCAGCCTGCAGCAAGGGAACACGGCAGCACTGGGTCAGGCAGTCCCTTTGGTGGCAAAGCGTAGAGCAGAACACTCAGGACCACAGGGAGAAGCAAGGGCCTGGCAGGTGGGCGGGGGGCTCGATGTGGGGTGGGGGCCTGGCCCCAGCTGGGGTGCACAGCAGCCCTTGAGAGCCCTCTGAACTTGCAAGGGTATAGGGCAAGAGGGCAGGTGCTGGGCAGCAGGAGGTGAATGTGGGCAGACTCGGCAAGGATCGCCCGCCTGGCCTTGTGGCCTTGTGGCCTTGAGATGCTGCAGGGGGAAGAAAAGGCACAAGCACCTCCCCTTTGTGGGTTTTATGGGGAACTGTTGTTTTGGGGGTGTTCAAAGGCTGCTTGCTTGGAATCCAACACCCCAATTTAGTGAGGAGTCTCCGAAATCTGAACACCTCGAATGATTTACCCCCCTCTGATCCTTTTTCCATCTTCTCTTTTCTGACAGGTGGGTGATGAGATTTCACTGTCTAAGTAGAAAGGCAAAATCCCAAGTCAAGAAGGCCTGGCAGCATCCTGGTTCTAGGTAACCGGGGATTCCCTTTGCCTCCAGAATAGCACCTGGGGAGCCCTAACTGCCACTTGGCAGAGCAAGGAGGATGGTATTTTACAACAATATCCACGTGAAACCATTCATACTCATACAAATAGATGGTCCTCCAGTCAAGATCCTTAAATGAACCGGAAATTGGGTTTGTGGAGTTTGCTGTCTATCTCCCATTGCCAGGGAGAGGCCACGGAGCCTCACGAGAGACAGGAGGAAAGCTGAGCAGATCCGAATCCTAGCACCAGCCCGACCATTGGGCCACTGACAGCCAAGGGACCTTAGATAGATCTCAGATCCCCTCCTGCTGAGAGAGGACTGGGTATAAATACCCTGCAGGTAGCTCTGGGGCTGTTGGAGAACTCAGTGAGCTACAGTGAGCCAAGCATCTGCTCAAGGCCTGGCGTGGAGACAATATCCTGTGAGGTTCATTGGACGGAAAGATAGGAGAGAAGGAAGAGGAGGGGTGGCTGGGTCCCCGGGTGCCCCAACGGTGTCCCAGATCCTATTGGACTTACGAGCTGCTGCCAGAAATCCCACCATGACAGCGTCCTCCCTTAGCCTGAAGCATTGATCCCAATTAAAATGCTAATTATCTCTAAGGGTTCCACTTGTTAATTTTTTATGTTAATTTTGGTTCCAGTCTGTCATTGACCCAAGTGTGAATGAGGAATCTGAGAGCCTGGAGTCTACGGGTAGAGGCCGGAAAGGGTGGCCTGTTCCCCGGTGCGCCCCTCTGTGCGACCTTCTCCCCATCTTTCCCGTGGGGCCATGCGCTTTCCACACCCTTTGGCCACCACGGCTTCGTTCTTCTGCTTTGCTTTTCCCCCCTCCGAGGCCCAGCGCCAGTCTTCTTCCTCCTGCTCACAGCACGTTTCCTCCCTCTCCCTCCTCCTGGCTCCTCAGCCCGCAGGCCTTAGCCTGAGTGCAGGATGAGATGTGCATTTGATGACAAAGGCCAGCAACACTCTGCTGTGTGAAGCAGCCCCTGGTTCCTGCCGGTGTCCCCCAGCAGTGGGAAAAGGAAACGTGGCCCTGGGCACGTCACGGTTCAGCTCGCCGCCATGGAACTGTGAGAGCCGTCGGCAGTTTCCCCTCCATAGCACAGAGGATTAGCACAATAGAAAGTGGGATACGGCACGTAAAGGTGCTGCCATTTAATAGGGTCCTCAAATATTAGCTGCATCCACTCCCACTTTCCCCATCTTCTGTTGATTTTCAAATAACTCTGTGGTAGCCAAAGCATCCCCATTCCCATTGTATGGATGGGGAAACTGAGGCTCCAGTGGCAGCTTGCACAACCTGCTTCCCAGGCAGCCTCTCCCAGGCCTCTGCACCCGGTCTCAGCTGCTGCCCCCGGGGAGGAGCCGTCTGGGCCCAATCAGTCAGTTAGGGGGCGATGCGTGTGTCAAGAAAGAAGGAGCTGGAAGTGTACAAATCAACAGCCCCGGAGAGCAGACTCTTCTGTGGGAATTAATTAAAACCGCAGCTTTCATTTCATCCCTCTAACAAGCTTCTCTGTGTCCCGCGGTTTTGCTGGAGTGGAGTTAATCTCAGTTTCCCTCTGCACTTCAGCTGTTGGCAGGGAGGCCCCTGAGGAAGTGAGCAGCTGTCACCTCAGAGGGAGCGTGGACAGGATGAGGTCAGCGCTGGAAGGGTAGGTGCTTTTTTACAGGGGGGAAACTGAGGCCACAAGAGACTGGCTGGAGGCCGCTTTTCAGAGAACTCCACATGCAGACTCTTTGGGACCTGACTTGGGCAGGTGCAAGAAAGCCAGAAAGGGAAGAGCAGAAATCGTGAGCCCTGAGTTCTTTGCCACGTTCAACTCATCCCTCGAGGCTGGGCTTTGCGGGGCTGGGGACCCAAGCGTGGGGCTCCCACCGTGGCAGGGGTCTGAGAGTCTTCTCCGGACCAAGAGCTACTGTTTGCCAAGTTTTAGAGGCCATGTAGCTTGTTAGCTAGAGATGTTCAGCCTGGGCACTAGCAATATGGCAGGCTGGCCACCATGTCTTTGTTTGGGGAGACTGTCCCATGCATTGTAGCGTGTTCAGCATCTCTGAACCCTATCCTATAGATACACCGCCTCTCTCCACTAGTCCTGACAGCCAAAAAATATCTCCAGACATTGCTAAATGTCTCCTGTGGTGCAAAACTCACCGCCCTTTGAGAACCCCAAGAAGAAGTAAGGAGGTGGTCCCAGTTTGAGAGATTCCCTCCAATGACACATTTTGGGGGAGCAAAGTATGCCAGGCTTTTGGGGGGCAGTGATGAGGAGACTGGAACATGGGCCCAGAGAGGGAAGGATACAAAGGCATTTTACAGCTATCCGTGTATAAGGAAGCAGACTGACTGCACTCAATGGGTCCACTAGATTCCTTCGCAATCAAAACACCCATTAGAAACATCACCTGCACCAGGTGATAAGGGGGCGGATGGCCTCAAGCCTGCACCCAGGCTCAGCCAATGAAGATTTTTAACTGGCGCGTGCCTGAGCACATGTCCAACAGTAGCCTTCTTCTGAGAAACCAGTTTGTCCACGATGTTTCCAGCCCGAGTCATGGCGTAGTGCAGGCCACCCCATGTTCATCTGTACTGAATTCCCAAGCCAAATCCACTTGACTATTTTGGTCTAGATCACACTTGATCATCACAAACAACCACCAAATCCCTCTCCTCTCCTATTTACGGATAGAAGCAGCTGCTGTATTTGCATGGCTCCTTAATATAAACACGGCTCTGATTTCCTAACTTTCTTTGGGGAATTCCTCCTAGGCGCCCATGTTTATTTATGAAGCTGGTTTGGAAATAGAGCAGGCACTGCTGTCATTTCTGGGGGTTTAGTTAAGGTCAGCTAGGGAGTGCAGGCATTACCTGGGTGAAGGAGAGGTGAGAGGTCCCATAGCGGCCCCCTATGCCAGGGGGACTTCCTGAGGCAGCAAGCCTGTCCCCACCTCCAGACAAAGACCACATATCCATCTCCAAGTTCCTCTTGTTATCTATTACCTTGTCTTTTAGCTAATTCATTTTGCTTTGGCTACTAGGAAGCTCAGATGTAAATCAGGTGTTATCCCAGGTTCTTGATGGGTTCTTTCCTCAGTTTTCTAAATGATTTGGGAAACCTCTTTGAGGTTTTGTTTGGGGCTGCTTTATACATGTTTTAATATTGTAAACTCCCTTAAATACACTCAGAACATAGGTTCTCTATCATGAACAAATCAACCTCAAAGGCACCAAAGATTCCTTCCCACCGCTATTAAAATGCAGGTGCATGGGTCTCTTTTGCTAGAGGATCCACTCTGTATCAGAAAGCTGCTAAAACAATCCCCAGTGAATGATGTGGAAACTTGGAGAGTTTGAGCCAGAATGGACCACAGGCCTCAAGAAAGGAAGTAACATTATTAACTACTCAAAGTTCCGTGCCTGTATTTACAACCTACAGATGCGGACAACATGGTGTGAAATAAAAAGAAAATTCTTCTCAAGCTACAACTGAGCTTCTGGCAGTACCTGAGAGGTAACAGAGGCCGTCTCAAGGCAGAGTCTCAGTCTAAAGGGGCCTCCTTCCTACTGGGGGGAATGTCAAAAGGAATCTTACCAACTCAGCTTACTGCTTAACCCACAGGACAGCCTCAAAATAGTGCTGGGCTAGCTTGTGACCAGCCTATGTCACGCTGGTCCTGAGTTACCATAGGACAGAGCAGGATAGCAGAGAATAGGCCTGGCCATTTAACGCAGCAGGAGAGTGCAGCAACATCTAAAGCCCAAAGATGGCAGCCATGGTTTCTCAGGTTGGGACAGCTGGTCTACCTACTGTACAATGCTTGGATTGTTGCAGCAGCTTGGCCTCAGGGAATTTATTACCCACAAAGAGAGGGACAGGAATAGAAGGCCATGAATGTCCTGACTCAGGGTCCTAGTCCAGAGGTCAGAGATGCAGAAAAGGGAGCTTTGGGGTAGTGTATAATTTTAGAATAGAGGGGCCCTGGTCCCTCAGCTGTCTTCGGGGACCTTGCAGATCCCACAAGTTATGGCCAGAGCCATTCAGGGACAGGTGAATGGTCCCCTGGTTAAGGCAGCCATGGGGACTTGGGTTACCTCTCTCAGCGTGATGCCTGGCCCGCCTGAAGAGGCGAGAGTGGGCTGCTGAGGATTGCAGCCAGGAAGATCCCAGAATAAAGCTGACAGGAAAACAAAGCTGCTTTCTGTCCTAGACATCTCTGTGAGCGACAGAGCTGGAATTAGTCTTGGGCGGGAGAGGCGCAAGGCTTCTCTGGGTGGTGCTGCTGACTTCCTTGGGATAAACACTCCCACCATGGTCCGTTTCAAGGCAGCAGTGTGAGGGCACCGAAGCAGAGCAGAGCAGAGACGGGGCCCAGTCTTCCTGCCAGGCTGGCCCAGCTGGCCCTGATGAGCATGGCACTGTCTCTTATTCACCGCCCTGATTCTAACCTGCCCTGCTCCTCTGTGCCAGGGCTAAGAGCCACCTCCACAGGCCCACCGGGTAATGGGGTGAAGCCAAGTGAGAGGACTTCCCTACTTTTTCAAAGAATTCTTTGAAAGAAAGAGCTTTAATTCATCAGCCGTCTTCTGAGGGACAATAGAGAAAATGCACCATGAGCAGGACTAACAGAGCACCCAGGCCTGAGTAAACCCCAGGTCCTGATTTCCCCACCTGTGAAATGGGAGTCCCATTTTGCACCCCACGACCTCCCAAGGGTGTTGTAAAAACCCGCAGCATTAGAAAGCACACATTTGCAAGAGCTCACACATGGGAGAGGGGAAGGTCACGTTACTAGAGAGAAGCAACAGCAAAAAGCACCCGCCCAGCCGTCAGAGGGACAATTTCCGCCCCAGAAAACTAATCTCTAATTATTCCCTTGAGTTCTAAAGAGGCAGGGGCCCAGAAGAGAAGCACAGCTCATCCTTCATGTGACTATTTAAGCCTGAACCAGGAAGGGTGACAACTGTATGCACACCGGCTAGAATTTGAATATCTAATTTGATGGGGCACATAAATTGGCAGCTATTCAAATGAGCTCATTTGCATATATAGGGTTTAAGGCTAAATGATAATTCCTTAATATATTTTCCACAGTGCAGAGTAAGAACTTTAGATCTTTCTGCTTCTCTTCAAAGGTTTTAGGAAGGGATTGAAAAGGCAGCTGAATGGAGCCCAGAAGTCACCCCAAGGTGCACCGGGATGACACAGCCTCTCCTGGAGCAGCTGAAGCAGCCTCATGCTCGCTGACCATGGTGCCCCAGGGTAACTGTGCCCCACCAGAGACATCTTTGTCTCAGGGGGTGGCAGAGGTTCCAGGCTGGATCCCCTAGGTTTCATCAGACTCCCCAGCCAACAGCATTGCCTAGGTATGCAAATTCTCAGGCCCACTCAGGCCTCCTGACTCCAACAAGCCTCCTGAAGGACTTGCGTGCAGCTCAGGTGGGAATTACTGCACCAGGGTGTCCCCCGCAGACAGCAGTTATGGGAACGTGCTCTACGCATATCTGGGTCAAGGTTACCCCACCCTTTGGGATTATTTCCCAAGGCCAGTTCTGAGTTGTCATCAGGGTCCTTGAGAGTGGTTTTTACTTCTGCTGGAGAACAGAGGGTCTCTCCAGCCTCCTTCAGAGAGAAAGGAAGCCCTGTTCCTCTGATACATGGTAGCCTAGCTAGTGGGGGCAATGGGAACCCACCAAGTCCTGATCCAGGCTGCTTTCCTCCCAGGCAGGAGTGGCCACTGAGTTCTGCAGATGGAGGCAGCACTGGGGTCATTGCTGTAGGACCCTGGAGCTGCTGTATTCTTGGCCCTCTGTTGGACCAGGCACTGGCTTCTACCTTTTGCCTTCTGCCTGAGCAAAGCTTCTACTTTGCACCACTCTGCAGAGTCCCCAAGGCCACCCTGGGCCAGGTGAGCACAGGTGAATGGGGCCATACCTGACCGTGAGCTTCTAATCAAGGTCTAGGGACCAAGATAGGGGCCACGCAGCAGGGAGATTCCATCGGTCCAGAAGTCATGGCAGGAAGGACAGTTAGTTAGGTTGGCTGGAGCCTCACGTTTAACAGGAAGCCAGTGAGACTCCAGAGGCAGCAGGGAGGATTGCAGAGACGCTAACACGGGGGGAGGGCAGCAAGGCTGTGGGGAGCCAGCTCACAGAGGGGCTGTCAGGAGAATCCAGGGAGGCCACAGTAGCCTGGACCAGGAAGTGTGGATGGAGAGGACAGTGCTGTGTAACGACGGGACCACCTGACTAGGGAGCACCTGTGACAATGTGGATAGAGGCAAGGTATTGGGGGCAGGCTTTCTCAGGAGGACTGGGGCCGGGTACTCCCAGAAAGAAAAGGTGGAGCTTGAATACAGATCAGGATGAAGAAGAGGGGATGGCGACTTCCTTGGCTGGGTTTGGAATAGAGTTGGTAGGGCTTAGCTAAACATTTTCTGACAGCTTAGGGTGGTCCGTGGTTTCATCAGACAGCCAAACTCTCTTTAGCTCCCTGTTCTGCTAGCCCCAAAGTATGGCCCCATCGTCTTGTCAATAAGATGGCTGCTGAAACTCCAACCCTACACACAAAGATCCTAAGAGGAGAGAAAAACGAGAACAAGAAAAGAAGGAAGGAAAGTCACCTCAAAGCTGACTTGGCCCCTTTTCTGGGGTTTTCTTGGAGGCCTCTCCCAAAAACTTCTACTTTTAGCTCCTTTGGCCATCAGGGTCTGCAAGATAGGTTGGAACAGGCAGCATTTTCGTTTGGCACATGCTACCTCCAGAGTAGAGGAAGAGAGGAACGGATGTAAAGTAGGCAACTAGAACCCCTCCTTGCACAAGAAGTAAATAGGGTAAATTAGCATATTTTTCATTAGATTTTACTTTTTAAATATTAAAAAAAAAACCATAAACATTAGCAAATGAGGTCAAGTTATTAAGAAAACCAGGAGTGTCTCAGGCAGGCATCATTTAGATGCAGCAGAAAGCTACTTGGCAGCTATATTTAAAACATGGAATTCACTGTGAAAATCCAGGGACCCTCGAGGCCTGAGGCAGGGACCCCATTGGGGACCTGGCCCAGGGGTTTTGTCTAGTGCTGCCCTTTCCGCTTTCTCAGACCTAGAGGGTTCTGTCTCCAATCCCTCTGACTTTTTCAGTGTGCTCCGGGTTTCTCCCTCCCCTCCCCGCCCCCTCTCTCCGTGTCTGTTTCTCTATTCCACTTTCTCTCTTTGAACCTTGGATTTGTCGCCGTGTGTACGTAGCAGACAGAAATCACCCTGCCGTGCCCACATCCCCCCAGGGACAGTCTCCGGGACCCACCTCCAAACTCTGTGGGTATCTTGCTCCTCCTGTGCTGCTAAAACAAAACACCCAACACTGCATGATTTACAAACAACAGACAGTTCCTGTGCTTGGATCTGGAGGTGGGGAAGGCTGAGATCAAGGCGCTAAGAGATTCCACATCTGACGAGGACCTGCTCTCTCCTTCCAAGGCAGGCCTGCACAGGGGACAAACACTCAAACACTGGGTGCTCACATGGCCGAAGGGACCAAAGGTGAGAACAAAAAAAGGCCTGGCTGGCTCCCTCCGGCCCCAGTACAGGTGCTGATCCACCCCTCAAGATGAGGTCCTCATGACCTAGCACGCCCCAGTGGACCCACCACCTGGCCTGGCTGTCAGATGGCTGTGTGGGCAAGGGCAGGTCACCCAGAGAGCTCAGGGAGCCAGGACGCATTGAGGCCATGGGTCCCCACGCTTCTTGTCGTCCTTTGTCCAACCCCAGCATCTCTCACTCCTTCCGGTCTCGGGGTGGCTCTGTTCTCTTCCAGAGCAGCTCTGTCGTCTACACCAGATGACTCCACGCTATTCCTGACACTTGTTCCTACCTTTATTTTCCTCTCCCAAAGACTGGAAAGGCCAAGTCAAGCAGAACTGTCTTTGGCCCTGGTGGTTCACAATCTCGGGCCAATATGAAAGATATGCAGACCTGTATTCTGAGAGGCTGAGGTAGGAGGATTGCAGGTTCGAGCCCAGTTTGGGCAACCAGGCAAAATCTTGCCTCAAAATAAAAATTTTTAAAAGGACTGGGGATGTAGCTTGGTGCGAAGGTCCAATCTCTAATATTGCAAAATAAATAACATTTTACAATATAATTAATTTCTAGTTTATTTTTCCAAATAATCTAATTTTTTGTTTGTTTATTTTTATTTTCTGAGACAGTGTTTCACCATGTAATTCAGGCTGGCTTTGAACTCACTGTGTAGCCCAGGCTGGCCTCAAACTCGAAGAGATCCTCCTGCCTCAGCCTCCAGAGTTCTGGGATTATAGGCATGCACCACCACCTCACTTGGCACAATTCAATTTCTTTTAAAAGTTTTTGGCTATATATCGATCCTTATAGCATCTGCTAGCTATTTTTTCTGCATAGAAGAAATTTTAACTGTTTACCTACCTATTTTACCATGCCAAAGCACTGCTAACAATTTCCTGACCAACATCAGCAGCTACCAGGAGGCAGGGTCAGAATCCCCAGCCTCCCAGCATTTGTACCAATGGTGCAAAACCTCACAAAAGGAAAGGTGTTCCCTCCAGCATGAGTTACTTGAACACACACCTGTTGGAAGTAGTGATGACACACAGTGCTGGGGGACGGGCGGTAGGACACCCAGACTCCTCCAATTGGATCGCCTGGAGGTACATTTAACAGAGCATTCCAAGGGCCCTGAGGATGCTAACCACCTTCCATCCTGGCAATTCATTCCAAGGAAGTAACATCACCACCACCAGAGCAAAGGGCTTTTAAACACGTATATTATAAATAAGCTTACTTATAAAAGAGAGAGTTGGAAACATGCAGTTACGTTCGTTCCCATTTCGGCCAGGCAGGAGGCCTGATTTCCTTAACCTCATGGAGCGTGTGTGGGCGCAGAAGCAGTGTTGGCTGAAGGCCAGCTGGGTGCCTGGTGCTTCTCCTCCCTGAGCTTGGTGACCCCCCGACACCACCTGGTAGAGTGGCATGGTGCCCTTACAGATGCGGACGTACTGAATCTAAGTTACCTGGAGTGGCAAGACTGGTTTCGAGCCCGCTGTTTTTCAGAGCGCTGCAAAGCATTCCATTATTCCTGGAAACTCTGCCCTTGGCATGGAGACAGCCCATCTGGGGCTCTGCTCACTTTTGAAAGAAGAGAATATATCATTTGATACCTTACCAAAGCATGCTTTTCAGAGGAAAAAAAAAATCCCAAGTTCAAACATATTGGGTTTTTCCCTTTTTCCCCCTTCCTTTTATTAAGCACTTTTTATTCTCTAAGAAGTTTGGACTCATTAATTACAGCGGTGGTAATTATAACCCACTTCTACTTCTGCAGAGCCCTTCTGAAGAGCTGAGAGCCCTTTAGAAGCAGGAGCTCATTAGTCGTCCCAGCAGCCCTGCAGGTAGAAGGTGGCGACTGTCCTCAGAGTCTGGGGCTCCAGTCTGCCTGCACGGGGGTTGCAGGTGCCCTGTGCTGGGGACCTGGGCTGCCTAGAGCCCACTTCGGAGACAGTCATTTGCCTGAGGCACCAGGTGGGGCCTCCCCTGGGTGCTGTCCCGCCTTGCTAGTGGCTTTCTTAATTATTACTTGGCATTTCTTGGAAGCATGGTGGGGTCCCCTTCCCGACTGGGGAGCCCCTTCAGGAAGGGAAGCATTTTCCCCATGCCTCTGGGGGCAGCATGCTTCTGCCAGCGGAGGGTAACTGCGGGGCTACTGGCATCCTGACCAGCGGTTCCCAGGGAGCTCAGGCAGGAGTGGGGCAGGGAAACCCAGGAGGCCTCAGCTACATCTCCTGCTCCCATCCCACCTCCAAAATTATGAACCCAGAGACACAAGACAGTGCCTACCTTCCAGGGGCTTGGCTTTCACACTCCAGCTTCTCCACCAGGCCCGCTTGGACAGCACACCATGCGCATCTTTCTGCCATGACACCCTCCTCTGCCTGTTATTCATCTCACAAGCCACTGCAGTGCCCAGAGCACGCATGACACAGTGTGTAAGACATGGTGCAGACTGAGGACTGAGAGCCAGACTGGCGTAGTCCACACAACGGTGTCTTGTGTCTTTGGTGGTAATGACACAGGGACAGTATAGTGTGTCACGGGAACTAGAACGGAGAGCTCGCCACTTGGGGCCGAATACACATCACTGCCTGTACTTTCCACCCAATGGAGGGCAGAGATGCTACCAGTATCAGGGTTCTCTGGAGGAACAGAATCAATTAATATAAAATCTATTTTTAATTACACAAGGGGATTTATTAGACAGGCTTATAGGATCACAGGCAGAAGAGGCACAGTGGCCATCTGTGAGATAGGAGGTGAAGAATCCAAAATGGCGGTCTGCATGCTGTAGAGCCGGAGGATCCAGTAGCAGACAAAGGCGGAAGGCCTGGAAGCTCACTGCAGAGCTGCTGGTGTGAATCTGCACTGGAAGACTGAAGAAACTGGAGACAAGTATCCAAAGGCAAAGACAAAGGCTGGAGCTCTTCCTCAAAAAGGAGGAGCACACATTTCCTTCTTCTTTTCCTTTTTATTCTGTCTAGGCTACTGGGTGGGGCTCCCCCTCAGTTTGCTGGGCTACACGTCAGTCATCCACTGACACACCCAGGACTCACTAATCTGCTAGACTATTCAAGTGAAGTTGACAGAGCACAATTAATGATCACAACGCTTAATTCAATGGCAGAGACAGGCTGGTCCCTGAATCTCTTGTTTTAGAAAAGGTTATCAAATTGATTCTGATGTACAGCTTGGAAACTACAAGCCTAAACCAGACTGTGTCGTAAGAGAGGAGAAATCAGGTTCCAGAAAGTAGGAAAGGAGTTTCTGTGTCCTAGGTCAATGCCATGGATAAGGGTTTTAGCAATAACAAGGTATGTAGAGCCCAGGGTTGGTGGGGACTTTCCATCTCATTCAACCAAGAACATATGTGACTTTCCTGTGCCACCAAAGCTTTGATACGCCTAACCCCTCATTTTCTCTTTATTTTCTAAATTCTGTTCTCGTAATGTGTGATTATAGGCTTATTATAAAACAATTACTATAGATAAATCAGAATTTCCTTTGATATTCATCCTCCACACCCTCTCTTTTGTTAGATTTCTATGTGACCTTCCAGAACTTTTCCTTTATATTTAGTTACTTTTCCTTTTATTTTGAGGATACATGGAGGGCTTTCCAAAGACTAAATTATACTATTGAAAACCATCTCAACTTAATATTAAACCTTACTTTTCTATCTCTCAGATAATGGATGAAATCATTGACTAGGACGGAATACTATTTGTCACAACCACAACTCTTGCCCACATGGATACTCTGCTTGGGGAACATTGCTGAATCTGTATAAAGGGCCAGCACTGGGCAAGAGTCAAAGTCCCCAGAGTTACACTCAACCCACTTTCCTAGGGTCTCCTTCTCCATCAGGAGACACTGAAAGTCTGTGCCATTTGCTTTACTGAAGTTATATCCATCACATTTATTGTTTTTCTCTGACAACAACCCATCTGATAACCTTGTCAAAGAGAGCTTTTATTCTTATATAGGCTTATTTTAACTCACTTATTCTTTGAAAAATGATCATGGCCCCTGGTGATCACCATTTCATTATCTAATTACTGATAAGTTTTTACTTTTATCACTTGTGCTGCAATCTCACCCTGGATCTGGATTGATATTGAGCTCATGAATACACAATATTGGTTCACTTTTTTTAGGCTTATTTTAACTCACTTATTCTTTGAAAAATGATCATGGCCCCTGGTGATCACCATTTCATTATCTAATTACTGATAAGTTTTTACTTTTATCACTTGTGCTGCAATCTCACCCTGGATCTGGATTGATATTGAGCTCATGAATACACAATATTGGTATTCACTTTTTTTTTTTTTTTTTTTTTTTGTCTCTATAGTCCTATTGGTGATCTTTTCAAGCCTTCTCAGGGCAGACTGGATTGGATTCAGAGGATCTTAGTCTTCTGACCATCCTCTGTATTCCAGCTGTTCTCCTACCCCATAGCACTCTGCTTTCCAGCCTGAAACTTCCCTGGCCTGAGAAAAGACCAGCAGTAGAAAACATGTTTCTTTATCCCTTGATATCAGTGGGAGGCAGAACAGGAGGAAAGCTCTGTGGGCCTTGAGAATCGGCCAAATCCATGTTCAAATCCCAGCTCCACATCACCTAGCTCTAACCTGGGGCAAATTGTTGAACCTTGTTAATCCTTTCTGTACTCCTTCCATAAAAGGACAGAATTGGTTTATCATTAGGGCTAAAACACTTGTTCAGTGAATGATGGTGATAATTACCATTATCTTCCAAGGAGCTTGAATGCCATCATTGGGAGCCAAGAAGGACAACTTGTTTTTGAAGTTGAGCCATTTGACAAAGCCATGAGCTTTGAACCATTTAACAAAACCTATGGCTTCCCAGGACCTTGCCACCTTGGGTCCTCTGCTGACGCCTATATGACTGATGGAGGACAGAGACAGAGCTCTTCTGAGCTTCTATAATAAACACCAAGCAGAGAAAAGGGTAATTCAAGGCACTTTGGGGCAGGGGATAATTTCCCGTGAGACACTTAGTGGCAGCTGCGCTCCTCCCCCTGGACAGAGGATGTTGTTATGGTCCCGTGTGCCTTGCTAAACCCCGTCCTCTTCCTGTCCTCCATGGTGAAGGCCCTGGCCACAGCTCATTCTTCTCACTCAAGGACTTGGTGATATCTTTGTTCTCACTACTTAGCCAAGCTCATTTATAAATGAAGAAACTATGGCTCAGAAAGGGGATGTAACTTGATTAAAATTCTGCAACATTTGCCTGTGGCGCTAGAGCTAGGACCTAGGAAATCCGGGGCACCATCTTCTTTTTTTTCTTTTTCTTTCCTTTCTTTTTTTTTTTATACTGGGGATCAAACTCAGGACCTTGTACTTGTGAGGCAGGCAGTGGAACCACTGAGCCAAATCCCCGGCCCTGGGGCACCATCTTCTATGGGCTGCCCTCTTCCAGTCCAATTTCCTTGCAGCTGACATAGAGCACTTCTTCAGCCTAAAGTCTTGGTGCAGAATGATATTGATTACTCGCCTCTGTCTCTCCTTCATGGCCAGAGGTATGCTAACCAGTGCTGGCCCATGTGACAAACATCCTCTTTCTCCTGGGTGACCTTAGGGAAGTCACTAGATCTCTGCACAGACAACGTGGAGGTTGGAATGCCTGCGGTCTGTCATCACTTTCTACCCTTTCTGTCACTTTCCATTGTGTTGGCCTCCACTCTGGGGACTCCATCCCAAGTCTCATTCCAGCTGCAGTGACAGGTGCTCCCGTCCCCTCATATCTGCAAGCTCCAAGGCCCAATTCTAGAGCTTGAGGGATTGAGCACAGCAGACACAGCCCCTTCATGCAACGACGCGTATGCCACGCTTACCAGTGCAGCGCCTTCTCACGCCTTCTGTACAGAGCTTAGGTAGGAAGACCACAGCTTGCTGGGGGACTCCTGAATGCATGCCTTCTCCCCAGGTCCCCCAAATCCACTCAGGCTCCTCCTGGTGGGCTTCAAGGTCACTCTAGGAACTGGGTGTCCCTTGGGATGGCCAGCAGGGGCATCGGCTGTTGAGAGTAGATGCTGGAGGCTGCCCCCACGAGCACTCCTCCCACCTGCCGGTCCTGCACCAGCATCTGGAAAGGACCTGAGACAGCTTCCGCTTGGGCCCAAGGGACTCCCTCTCACGCAGCCACATCCAGCCTGCGGGTCCCACACTTCCCCAGGGCCACGCCTGCAGAAGGATGATAAGAGAATCGGCTTCTTCAGCCACACCAGAGGTGCAGTCCAAAGATCAGAATATTTAGCTGTGTTTACCCGCAATAATCAGCTTCTCAAAGACGCGTCGCCCGGCAGCTCTTGCTACATTGATTATGCCGCCTCATATTTTTGGCCCCCGGGGGCAAACAGTTCTGATTAATATTTCACAACAGAGTTTTTTTCCCCCCTATATTCCTTTCTTCGCGTTGTTGCTTTTCTCTCTTTTTTATTTTTTTCCCCCTTCCTCCCGAGCCCCTGAGAGCCTGATAGAGAGACACAGAATATTTTACCGTCTCTCGTGTCTGCCTGCTCCAGTAATCAGCGGACTCAATCACACTTGCAGTGTTTTTATGAATTAATAACAGGCACTTTGGAGGGCTGGGGGGGAGGCAGGAAATGCAATCTTCGGCCGCTTAATGAGCGCCATGGGGAGCAGCTACCTCGCGTCCTCCAGCCCTGCCGCGCTGCGCTCTAAATCATGGTTGCTGAGATTACCCGCTTCCAGACCAGCTTCGACAGCTTGCATGGGACTCGGGAGCGCCCCTCTGTCCCTGCCAGGCCCTCCCAGGAAGCAGGATCTGGGGAAGGCAGTCACGGTACAGCTCCATTTTAATTTGGAAAAGGAGAGAGGGACCCAGACTCGACTTGACAAAGGGCCCTGCCCTTGTGTGCGCTTTTCATCTGCTGCGGTAACAAATGCGGTGAGAAAGACTCAGAGCAGGGTGAGGAGAGTCCAGGGGTGACCTGGGCCGACCCACAGCCCTGCAGGGGGCCCTGATGGGGTCTTATCCAGGGAGGTCTAGAAATGTGTTCTGGGAGCTTCACATACTCACTAGAGGTTCATGCCTCTTAAGGTTCCACCAGCTCGGGCCGTGATCTGTGAGGCCATGCTTTTCACAGAAGTTCCCACTTCATCCTGGTCTGACACGTGATCCCACTGGGCATGACCCGTGCCCCGGGCACAGCACATGAAGCTCAGGCTTGAAGTTAGAGAATCCCAAGTCCTGTTCACCAAGACCAGACCAGGCCTCGGGCCGTAAGTGTGGAGGCCAGGGCAAGGCCAAGTGACCACAAAGGATATTTCTCCACTTCCTTGTGTCCTGGGAACAAATGGTGCACAACCAGGCTCTGGTACACCTGTCGTGCTCGGAGCAGCGCTGGTCCAACCTCACCACCATATGCTTTACTTGCAGGGTGAAAAGCACTCACCAAGCTAGCCAGGGCCTGTGGCTTCAGAGCAAGGCAGTGAGATTCCAATCGGAAAGTTGCATTGGATTTTTTTTTCCTTCGTCTTTCTTTCCCTTTTGGCAAATGTCACATCTGTACAAAAGTAGAAAGAGTACTAAAAGTGAAGCATTTACAACACTATCCTGAGCTCAAATAATCACACTTTCCTGTAGAGACAGCTCTTGAACCCAACAAGTGCCATCTGCCCAGTACAGGGAGAGACCAAGGAGTTTATCCAACCTCCCTCTTCAGAGCCTCCTACACGTGGACATACACTGCGACTCATGACTGGCCTCACGTGCACTGTGACTCTTCCTGGCCTCAGTCTCAGATGGGAAAACCTGCACCTGGGGAGAACAGTGTGCTGGGGTTTCAAAGTGGCTCTTCCATGGTACCTGGTACAAGCAATGGAGACATCTTCAAATCTCTGTCCATACCTCACACCAAGCTCTGTGCCAGGCTGTAAGCTCCAGACAGAAGAGCACCTGTGTTCACCTTCAAGATCCCCAAAATGCCAAGGGTCTCAGAATAGTAAACGATGACGCCTTGCTGATATGGTGAGTCCCCTGTCCCTAGGAGCCAGTCATGGGAGAGGAAACAGAGACGATGATGTTGGGGAGCAGTGCAGGGGAAAGAGAGAGGAGAAAAAGAAGACAGGGACAGACAGGTTACTAGACAGATAGACAGACAGATAGATGGACAGTAAAGCAAGCCTTTGACATTCTACCCAGACACAGACTCAGGTGGAGAGCTGGGAAGGCAGAGAGAACCAGCTGGGGTCCGTGACTGGCCTGGAGGGGTCGATCCTGGGGTGGGGCCCACAGGCCTGGCAGCCCCACCGTGCAGGTGGCTTGCAGTTGTTAGGACACAATGCACTTACTTACCTGGACCGCAGGGAACTACAGCCACAAATTAAAAAACATCCCCGTGTATCAGTGACCCTGCTCTCATAGGGAGAAGTGCTTTTTGCCAGAATTTCTCCTGTCCCAGACTGCAGGGCGTGGGTCTTGGATCAAGACCCTGTCTCTCAGGAGAGTTAGACTCCCTGTTAGTTATCACTCTGTTCTGCCAAATGTGGTTCCCACACTAGTACTGTGGGCCTGGCTGGGGAGTAGGGTGGTGTGAGAAACACAGATTCTCAGGACCCCTAAATGGGAGCCTGCGTCTCGGCTCTGTCCCCGGGTCCTGGGTGGGCGCATTCACAGGTACACCAGCCTGTCTTTTCACTGTGCTCCCGGCCTCCACTGCTGCCAGCCCAGGCTCATGGGGCCCAGAGCAAATAGCTGAATGTTTTCTCCTCCCCGACGCATTTTAGTGAAAATCTCATAAAGATCCAAAAGCGTCTAACCCAGGGAATAAGTTTCTAGTGATGAAATGTCCGGCCCATTGTTAGGCCTTGGCAAAGCTATTTCAAGATAAGAGAGTAGGACTTCCCGACGTGGCTCAGATTTATGATATCCCATAACCGGAATCCGTACAGCATCTTGATTCTTTGATGTGTGCGTGTGTGTGACTTCTTGCTTAGCCCTGGGCATCTGAGGGAGAGGACACAAGGCAGCTGAGAATCTCTAGTCTAGGAGGAAACGAGGCCCAGAGAAGTTAAGGGACTTGCCAGTGGCACCAGGTGGGGAGGGGCAGAGGCCCTTCCTCCAATCCCTTGGTCCCTTCCCAACCAAGGCACAACTCCTAGCATGATTCTGCCAGAGAGCTCCATGCGCTGCGTAAGGTTTGGTTTAGTTTGAATAGAATCCCTCTTGAAGGCACGAGGGTCAGATGTCCCCTTCCTCCCCACAAACGCGTCCTCAGGCACTAACCCCTGCCCTGGACAAGCAGGCCCTGCCTTTGGGTGTTCACTCTCTAGGGCTTCATTTCTATGAACCCTGTGATGGAGCTGAGACCCCTCCATGTCTTCCCCAAAGGATATATGGATTTTTATTTTCCTGTAAGGAAGCTACAACTTCTCTCTGCTTTAGGAGAAGGTGGAAGACATCTCAGCCCCAGATCCCACAGAGCCGGCAGCCGCAGGGGTTTCCCACAGTGAGTCTGGCTGCTCACTGCCTGACAGCGACTGGGCCTTTGTGTAATGTACGCAAACTTTTCTTTTTTTTTTTTTTTTTTCCAGCAACACATTGAAATAAGCTTTTCTCAAATTGGATTTAAGGTGGTTTCACTTCTCTCTGCTCTTCTTCAAATCACAATTTACCTTTCCTGTGTCCCACTTCCTCAGAGCCTTCCAGAAGATTCGAGAGCTAATCTGTTAAACCACTTTGCATTTAGAAGGATTTAAGCAATATTAGAATACTACTTTACTCCTCCCTGAGAAAGATATGCCTTTTTATGCTCCTCACAGCCTTAATCCCACATTTCACAACCCCAGCGTGCGCAGAAGGCTAGGTAGGAAAGGCCACATATAAATGTGTCCCTGGTCAGCGGGTTTGGGAAGTCCTACAAACTGTATTTGTGCCTTGGCTCATTAGTCCGGAAAAGGCTCTGACAAGTCTCGCAGGACGCACAATGCTTTAGTTTGTTTAAGTCAGCATTTCCCAAACTTTGTGAGCAGAGAGCTATTTACACTTTTATGCATCCCAGGAATGTAGGCTCCACCTAATGCACCTTAGGGAAATTTGGTCTACATGTAGGAGGCCGACAGGTCTGTCCCTCGAGCAGTCACCCAGCCCCCATGGCATTCCTGGGCCTCTCCCTGGGCAGTGGGGTGATGAGGAGGCTCCAGAGCCAGGCTGCTTTTGTAGAGCGCCCTGACCCCTGTCACCTAGGACTCCACAGGGACCTGGGGCAGCTGGTGTCTTAATCACGAGATAGTAGGGAGTGAATCCGGCCTTTCTGCAGAGTAGCTCCTCCACCCTGCAGCTCCTGTCTCTGCTGCCTGGGGACCACCCTGGAGCTATAGCATTACCCTGAATCACACATTTTGGCCCCAGTACCTTGGATCTACCTGGTACTTGGGCTGGAGGAGAGGGTGGCCAGGATGTCGGGGAGAAAGGCAGTGCTTGGCCTCTGCTGTCTTCCCCTGCCCCACAGCCCTCCCTGCCTATCCCTGGGGCTACACCTGCCAGCAGTCTGCGAGTTTAATGCCTCTGCATGGTCGCCCGGCTGTGGAAAGCCCGAGGGAGCCATTTTGTTGCATCCATACATAGCTTGTGTGCAGTCGAGTGGGGGCGGTGTTTGTGTCTCAGTCCTCTCTCTCGAAAAGGGGAAAAAAATACAGCAGAGCTAGAAGTATATACACTTCCAACAGCCGCCCTCATGCCAGGTGCATAACTGTGGGTGAAATCAACGCATGAGCTAAGTTCTCTGAGATAGGATGGAGGGAAACACAGCCATGGGCGGCACACTTCCTTTTCTGTACCAAGCACCCACATCGGGCATTCAAACGCAACACCTCCGCCCTGAGAAAGGAGGAAGAAACACACTCACAAATGTCCAACCTGATTTCCTCTGGGGGAAGGGGCTGCTGTCGCTGTGACATGTTTTATAACACATGCGTTGGCTCTTCATGAAGCCCGGGTTGCTCTTTTCTGGAACAAAACATCTGAGAAAAGTCTCAGTTCAGAGCATTCCCTTTGCCTCCGCCTGGGAATGTGTTCCGAGCTCCAGGTTAAACTTGCCAGGAGAGGAAACTGAGGCTGCAAGGTATTGATTATGGTCACAAGGCTAGGGGTGGAGCTCAGCGGTCCAGGGCTCAGCTGTCACGTGTGAGGCCCTGGGTTCCATCCCCAGCACTGCGAATGACTAAATAAAAATAAATCCAGCTGCACAAATTGGCACGGCGGGAAAAGGCGCTCAGGTTCTCACCAGGGCCTAAGGTGGCTGCGTCAGGATAGTGTAATTGAAAAGATGGCGGTGGAATGGGGCTCAGAAATGGGAGGTGAAGAGGATGTGACTGTCTCACAGCCTGGCCCTGGGACACCCAAGGTGAAGCCCAGTGGCACCGGAATGATGTCGCAGGTGCTGTGTAGGGAGGAGGCTCTGAGTGAGGCACTCCGGCTGTGGCCACCCCAAGGAACCAGATTGTAGCTCTGAGCCAGCGTCGGCCTCCTCCACAGGAGCAAGGTGGCCTCCTCCTCTCAGGTGCCACACAGATGACTCTTCAGCAGCACAAACCTGAGCCCTGAGCAGAGTCAGATGAGGCCCAGGCAGCCACGGTGGTTGTTCATGATGCCCTCAGCTGCCATCTTGAGTTCTGTCTGGAGTGCAGTAAAGGTCCTTCCTCAGCCCACCCCTCTTCCTCCTCCACTCAAAGTGGGACACTAAACATGCGAGAAGGGTCAACTTTTATGATATACATTCATAAAGTTTGAAAACTACAGAAAGGGAAGAGAGAAAAAGCACAAAACATAATCCACCTATAATCTGGCTTCCCAAAGACAACCATTGTCAGTGTGTCTGCATTTCCTTTGGGCCCTTGAGAAAGTTTACTTCAGGGGATGCAAGGAGCAATGCCAGCGAACAGGAGGAGACGAGGAAAAGCCTGTACAGGAATCCCAGACCTCAGGATGGAGGGGGAAAGGTCTGAGACCAGGCCGGCACCAACTGTCTTCCGGAGCAAATGGGGGTGGCAGGAAAGCTTTGGGGGGGCAGGAAGCTTCTCAGAGGATTGAAGCAGGAGCTGGGCTTTGAGGAACTGGTGGGGTCCCAGGTGGGGGACAGATATGGGACTGGTCCCTCGGGAGGCCTTGCGCCCTGCCCTGGGTGTACAGAGCTGGCTGAGGGCCTGAGTGCCAGCTGTCTTGACCATCCAGAAACCAGCAGCACAGGTCTCCTGCAGCCTGAGCCAGCGGCCCGCTGGCTCGTCTCTCTGGCCCTCACTGCCTGGACCTCCTGTAGCTGCCACTCTGCAGTCACCCACGCAGGCCCCGCCATGTTTTGTCCCCGGGATACCCAGGGTGGTGTTCTCTTATTGAGGAATCTGTCGCCTTCAGTGTGGGAGGGGTGGGGGGGCTGACCATTTGTGACCCTAGGGACTCGCCACCGTGGGGACCCTCCCCAGCCGAGGCTACCCTGCTTGTACTGCCACCTTTGAAGCCCTGGAGAGTAAGAATTGCACAGGCCCCGTTCCACCCGATTCCTGCCTCCACTGCATGCTCTGTGTCAAGTCCCTGGGCACAACTGTCTCCTCCTGAGTGTGCCCCACACTACCTGGGCATCGAGGAGCCTCGGGGCGCAAGAAGGATCAAAACCAGGCTAAGCTTATGACAGGGAGAGCAGGGAGGCAGCCTCTTGGGGGACCTGGCCCTGGCCCAGAGCTTGCATTGGATGGATTTGCTCCCATGTCCCATTGGAAGTGCATGACAGCCTGTCATTGCCCCCATGTTACCCATGATGACCTTCCAAGGTGCCAGCAGGCACAGTGACATAGCCAGGCTCATGCAGCCCACGGAGCCGAGCTCACAGCCAGTTGTCTCTAACTTCAAAGTCCAAGCTCCTTCCAGAGCAGGGCCCAGTAGGAGCCCCCAGGGGAAGTGGGGACCCTGGGATGGGCATGGACCCAACCCTCCTTGCTCCTGTCTATGGCAGCAGCATAGCGACCCCAAGTGCTCCCTAGGAGCCAAGACTCCTCTGAACCTGCCACGCACAGAAGGCTCTGCGCACGTCTCTAGGCAGAGGAGACACTGTCCCTTGCGGGACCCTAGAGAGGGAAGAAAATGAGACTTCCAGCTGATTACAGCCAGATGCTGTGGCAGCTTGAAGAGGGAGGGCAGATCGTGTCCTCCAGTCCCCAGCGGAAGTCTGCAGCTCAGCTCCGGAGGCCTGGCTCAGACTGGCCTCGGGATGCCAGAGCCTCTCACCACCCAGTCCTGCTGCCTCCCTTCCTCCTCTGGCTCCCGAGACATTCTTCAACACCCCTTTAAAAATTAAGGGTGTGGTGAAGGGGGGTAGCTTCTGAAACAGATAAGAGGTAATTGCCTGCCTTTGACTCCTCTTGATGTGAAAATAGGATTGGAATGACTCATTCTGGTTGAAAGGTTAGTTGAAGGTTATTACAGGAAAATTGTTATTCATACATTTTTTTCTGTGTGGGCTGGATAGCCCAAAAGATTAAATTCACAGAGTGCATAATGACCCATCAGGGCGGACAATGGTAGGGCCTTCCCCCGGGAGGGGAGATAACCACAGAGTCTGCTCTGAATAATTCATGTTACTGGCGCTGCAGCCCAGATTACAGGAGAGTTTTCATTAGGAGGAGAGGAGAGAGAGTGGGCTTGGAGCACAGCTGTTTCTCACTGTTGTGGGCAGCTCCAGTCCCGTTTGCTGCGGCTTTGATCCGAACCTGTCCCTGCTTCTTAGGGATTCAGCGAGGAGAGCAAGTGGGTTGGGAGAGTGTTGTTCATCACGAGTCAGGCGGGGAGCAGACACCCCATTCCTGAGTGGGCCCAGGCTTGCTGAGCTCATCCTGAGCCTTGCCAATCTGAGAGAAGAGGCCAAGAAGAGTTCATCTTGTGAGGCTCTGGATGCATGGAGAGCTGTGTTCAAAAATGAAAACAGGTTATGGAAAATTTTCATTGTCAGGTGAGCATGGATGTCTTCCTCCTGACTCACCTACTGAGGTCCAGCTGGTACCTTTTCAATCCTCTTCAGAGGGTGCCAGGGTGATCAGCATCCTCTGTGCCCTGCTGTGGCCAGTATGGAACGGGGCTGGCTGCCAGATGGACAGAAGGGAATGCTGACTCACTAGCAGACTACATGAGGGTTACCACGGGAAGACTTCCCAGGGGTGGAAAGATGGAGACATGGACATGGGCTCTGGAGGAGGGGAATTTAAGCCCCAGCCTGCTAGCTACCCCAGGCCCTTGACATCTCTGCCCTCCTCTGTTCTGCGGATGGAAAAGCTGCACCCTCTCCACAAAACTTCTGGGTGGGAAGGGCTGGTGAAGGCCTGGCACTTGTCACACAGGAGCTGGGCCCAGGTGAGCGCCTGAGCCTGGGTCAAGCAGGCTGCTGGAGTGGCTGGAGCTCAGGCCTCTGTCTGAGTCATGATCCCTCCTTTCTTTGTTCCTTCATTTTTTCATTCACCCACCCTTTCCTGAGATGTCCTTCCACGTCATTGCTCCCATGGGCACCAGCCTCAGAGTGTTCGCTCCCTCCTGGGCTTGTGACAGACACTGGCACTCGCCCAAGGCCACCAAGACTCCATCCCAGCCTCCTGCTTCCCCACTTTGGGTTTTTCCACTTCTGCCTTGATCTCCAACCCCAGCCTTGTTTCAAGGATGACATTTTTATCATGTCTTACTTGACGGATTGAGTAGATTGTCTGTTCCCTTTGAATAGCGGTTCAGTGCTCACCCATGGTTTACGGGAGTGTCCTAAGCCAATAGTGTCTCCCTTTGTGTCTGTGATCACCTATGATCATATGTATCTGGTACTCAGGATGAAGCAGCTGGGGTCTGAGGCCCTGATTAAATCTAAGTCAATCAGTTTATTTGGCTCTTTTGCTTGTGCCCTGAGTCTATGATTGTCTTTTTCTCCTCCTTCCCTGCCTTCCCTCCATGACTTTGTGTCAACTGCCTGCTGTCCCATCCAAGGACCCAGCAGTGGCCAGCCATAGATGCTGGATAGGAAAGATGCCATACGTGGGGCTGGAGCAGCCTGGAGTGGAAGCCTGTGATAGTTAACTGTTGTGTCAACTTGAATAAGAAATGCCCAACCCATTGGCTTAACATGGCTTCTGGATTTGACTGAAGGGATTTACTGAAGACAGAAGACCCACCCTGGGTGAGAGTGGCACCAACCAATAGGCTTGTAGACAGAATGGAATAAAGAAGGAAAAGAAGAAAGAAAGGCTCACTCTGTCTCTTTGGAGGAGCTCCAGTCTTCATGTTCACCTTGGACATCTGTCTCTTGACCCTTCAGCCTTGTGGTACAAACTCTTTAGCCTCCTATTGCAGACCCTTCATTCAGCCTCCTTATGTGGACTTGCACAGGATTCTACAGTGATACCCAGGCCCTTGACTTTTGACTGGATCCTTTGGCTCCTCAGTGTGCAGACAGCTCTTTTGTACTTTCACACCTGACTCTGGTGGTGCCCATTGTAAGCCGATCACTTGTAACTCACTCTTGCGACTTCTGTGGTACCTTAACTAGAAAATCCCTTCAAAACAGACCCAAGAGCAGTAAAAGAATTCAACTGACCTAAAACTGTTAAGCCAACAGGTGATGGAGATTGTCTAGCTGGCTCTCCTCACAGGAAAGGAAGTACAGGATCTTAGAGAACCATGAAAGTATCTCTCTTGGGGAATGAAGGAAAGGGCACTGCACTGCAGGGCAGGCTGCAAACACCAAATCATGACTTCTGCTCTTGAGCTTTCTCCAAATAGCTCACTACAACTAGGACTACTAAATGTTCCTGTTCCTAGGCATCTTCCAATATTTCCTTTAGTTAAAAAATAATTCATACAAATTGGGAATAGAATGATGTTCACCAGAGGCTGGGGAGAGAAGAGGTGGGAAGGGATGGAGAAAAGTTAATCAGTGAGTACTCAGTTACAATCAGATAGAGGCCAGAAGTTCCGGGGTGCTATCACACAGTACGGTGATGACAGAAAACAAAAATACACTGGACATTGTAAAAAGCTAGATGGAAGGATTTTGAATGTTTTCACCATAAGAGAATGGTAAATATTTGAAGAGACAAATATGTTTAACCTGATTTAAGCATTGACAATATATATGTGTTTCTGAACATAATATAGTGCCATTAATATGTACAATTTATGTACATGTAACAAGAAATTCAATATAAAAAGAAGGGAGAGGGCCGGGGATTTAGCTCAGTGGTTCTGCTTCTTAACTTGCAAGTGCAAGGTCCTGAGTTTGATTCCCCATACCAAAAAGAGAAAAGAAGACAGAGACATCTCTCACTCTTTACACACCAAAACAAACAAATAAACAAACAGGAAAGCAAACAAGCCAGGTGAGCAGAGAGCAAGATGTCCATCTGCAAACCAGGACAAGGGCTTCTCTGGGAGCTAAATTAATCAGCACTTTAATTTGGGCTTCCCAGTCTCCAGAACTATGAGACATAACTCTGTTATTTAACCAAATGAGCGAATAAAAGTTATTCTCTTTGCAGTGTAACTTTTTTGGATTTCTTCCCTGCTTATAAAATAATAAATCACTCATTACTCTTTTCCGCATACACAGCCGTTTTGTTTAAAATGACTTAGCTTAGAGTAAGCCACAACTTTCTATTTTATTCGTTTAATTTTATTTTCAGAGGAAACTCCAATTCTAATAACTTCTCCATTGCAAATTAAATGACGCCACATAATCTGGCCCACAAATCATCAGGCCCTCCAGAGTCTGTCGTGACTTTTGGTGACGAGTTTCTTGGACAAGGTATAGACAGGTATAGATGGAAGACAGAGCAATCAATGCTTTTGCCCAGGAGTTGGGCGTTTATACATGAGACGGCATGAGTCCAACATGCTTTATAAGGTTGTTCCCCCAGCATTTGGGCGTGGCCCTGGGGACTTGGGATTGTCCGAAGCTCTATGGACTAGAGAGCTACAGGACCTGCCTGGAACAGCAAAAAGAAAACAAAGCTCTCCTTACGGACAAGATATGGAGGGAAGAGCCACGTGAGTTCTTACTCTGACCTTCCTGAGGTCAAGGTACTAACTTTGCTTTGAATTCTGTTAGACTTACCTGTGTTCTAAAAATAAGTCTCCCCTGACTCCTTTTAAGCTAAATCCAGTTGGTTTTTGTGTCATGCAAACAAAGTATTCTCTATAACACATTTAACTTTTGCTACACTATATAATGCGTCCTCTCTCCTCCTCTTTCTCCCCCACCCTAAATCAAATGTGTGACTGCTGACATATGTATATTATGCAGAATATCAAGTATAGGTCACTGGGTGTCACCACAGGAAAATAAGCAGAAGAAAATCTTAGACTTCCCAATGCCTGTCAGCAAAGGACAGGACAATGCATTCCTCCTCCTTACTAGTGAGAGGGTTGTAAAGGTCAGCCCATGCTTTGGTGTGTGAACTTGTTCCCACCAAATCAGTCAGCTGAAGTGGGAACGTTTTATTGAAGCAGACATGTGTCAGCCTGGGTCTGAGACAAACACACTCCGCCAGCACGTCCCGTCCCAAAAGCAGGCTGTGTGAGACATCTCTGCCAAGGTGGTGATTTTTCTCTATTGCCAGGCACCATTTTGGAAAGTTGCTCTGTGAGGTTGGCCTGCACTGTAATGACGTCTGAGGAACATTCGGGGCTAATGTTTTTGAAAGACAAAGCACCAGGAAGGTTTTGGGAGGGAGGCTGGGGAGGTGGTAGAAATCAAATGACCCAGCAAAGCTAAATTACCAGCCTCACAGAGCATTTTTTTAGAAACATCATGCTGCCTCAGCCTGCGGCCACCACTCTCTCACTTGCTCTTCCAATTAATTATTGTGTTTTAACACTATCTCCAAAGATAATTGCCTGTCAGTGTATCAGTATGTAACACCTCAGGGTGAACGATGCTCTTGCACTCCCGTCTGTCAGCACTAATAAACACAGGAAGGGAGAGCCCACCTGCTTTCCCAGGAGCACCCAGGATCCGCAGCCTCCTCCCACTTGGCCCTGCTAGCACAGCAGGGGAGTGCTGGGTGCGTTGCAAGTAAAGACACACGCTTGGCAGTACACAAGGTGCCTTGCCCATCTTGAGTCTAAAAATGGCTTGATTGCAATAGATCTGTGCTTACTCATGTAACATTCAGGTCTTTAGAATACATAGCAAAGCGGAGACTATTTTATTTTTCACCGACCAATCCCATCACCTATCAAGAGTATATGTAGATCAATAGGCTTTGTAATTACAAAGTTGGTAAAAATGAAATGTTTTCAGAATAAATCCAGGTTGAAAGGGTTCTTTTGTGTTTTTTAAAGCAAGATGGAAGAGTGATGGCATGCCAGGGTGGGAGCTCTGTAGCTAAATCCCACTGCATTAAATATTTCAATAGGGGAAAGAAAGAAATTCCCCACCTCAAATTAAATTGAACCCATCCGGTGAATGTCTGAGCATCATATGGAGTAAGTGTCAATTAAAGTGATAAGTAGTGGGTCTGGCACCGAGTTCTGGATTGTTCTGAGATCGGCTTCCCTGGTGTGGCCATTTGGTGCATTGGGGCAAATTGAAACTGATCGGCCAAGTGCGACCTGGGATTCTTCTGCGAGACAGATTCTATTTCAATACCTCTGAGTTAATTGACATTTTATTCTCATTTAAATCTCCATCACAACCTTTTATTTTATTTTATTTTTGTATTTCAGAAGAATATACAATCCCAATATCTTCCCTGCAGCATTCAGGGAGCTCAGAACAAATTAGCTGATGTCATATAATCTCACCCACAGATTTCAGGGCCCTCCAGCTTCTGTTAGGGTTTGGGGGACTGAGTGGATTTGCCAATTGCACGCTACAGTAGAATGAAGAGGAAATGGAATTGCTCACAGCACTGCACATTTTCTCCCGAGCCCTGGGTAAGTGGCCTCTCTGGCAAGCAGGCCTTTCCCGTAAGGAATTATGTGGACAAAATCACCTGAGATGCAAGACAGAGTCTGGAATGCTTGAGAAGGTGCCATACATTATAAAGTACGAAGCAGTCGAAGGTCTGTACCTGGACAACAGAAATACTCCTAGGGTGTGCCCCGTGCTAACCCCGAAGTTGCCCCGAGGTGCTCATTAGGAACCCTCTGTGGCTGAGGAGATGCCTGCCAGTGCAGTGCGTCCCATTTTTCCAGGGAGCCCTCTGCTCCCTGACCGATCTCCGTTGCCTCGGTTTCACCTCCAGATGGTGTTGTTATGTGGTCGCCTTCCCAGAAAGGTCCAGTCTTGTGCAGTACCGTAGACCAGTAATATTGTCAGGGCCTCATAGCTTCCACATGGACTGCACTCGCTTCATCTTCACAGAGTCCTGCTGACACTACTGAGACATTCGACCCTAGAATAACCAAGAATATTTCTCCTCCGGGAGCCATTAGGTCAAGACTGCTGTTTCCGTCACCCAAGGCAGCTGACATTTCTGCAGGCACCAATACAAGCCCACATGGACACTTACTCACTCTCAACCCCACCTCTCATCTACTGCAACAGTTTGGACTTCGTTAACATGCTGAATTTTCTCAATTTTTATCCATTTACTGGTGCACAAAAGTCCTTCATTGTCTGGTTCTCTTTGTTCACCTGCTGATGTGGGCTCCTTTCAAAGGGATCTCCTCCCAGTAAGCAAAATTTTAGTACTCCGCTTGGAAGGTCTCAGAAGCCTCACCTGTTATAGCTCAGAATGAACGGCCATGCCACTAGACATTGGCCGTCTCACATTGCTTTTCTGTTAGGACCTGGACCCTAGTCTGGCGTCAAAGTCCCCCTTGTTCTCATTTACTCCGTGGGCAGCCTCCCTGAGATCCAGAGATCTCACTTGAGCTGGAATCCCGGCTCCAGGTCCAAACCACAGTTTGCCTCTTGGCCAGTTGATGACACAGATTGGCAGATGTGTCCTATGATCTCATAGCCTTTCCAGGGTGTGACATTCGCCAGCTTCTTAGCATCGTCATTGACACACCCATCATTTCTTGGTCTTGGATTCACTTTCCAAAGTTGTCATTTGTCTTTTTCTTTTCATGTATTTGAACTATTTGAGGATGCAGCCCGTGTCTTTTAATAACTTTCTACTCTCTATGGGATGCCACCCATTCCCTGGCATGGAGCAGTGGGTATAAGGACTGCACCAAGCTCCACACGAGACACTTCAGGAGAGATGGAACTTAACCTGGAAGAAGTCCCCAGGAGTCCTCAAAAAACGTGTTCTTAGACTCTGATTCAGGTCTGCAAGAGGGGCCCAAAGGTGAGTATATGTAGAAACCTCCAGAGCTCTGATGGATACCGTCACTTGGCGCCTTTGACCTGGAACTCACTATTGCTTACAGTTCTCAAGATTGTCCACCGGGTGTGGGGTACGTGGGCTGCTTGGCTGGTTGGGAGTGTGGTGGCCACAGGCATTCTTTCCGGCTGTGTCCCCTGGAAATCCCTGGACATCCCTCTCTAGTTGCTGTCTCAACGTCCCACATCGCACTTACCACGAGTATCACATCCGAGGCAGAGTGCCCCCACTCCACTGAATCCCAGTGTGAGGTCTCTTTATTTAGACCAACACATCTTCTGTCTTCCTGAGCTTGAGGGATGTCAACGTTGCATTATCAGGAACCATCACTGGGGAACCCCACATCCTCTGCCCTGAGCCTGGTTTTGGTTCAGGATTCCAAAAGTGTAGATGCAGTTATCTTGGCCAGTTGATGACAGAAACTGGCACATGCCTCCTATGATTTCTGAGTTTTTCTACAGTGTCACATATAATAAAAGAAAAAAGGACTAGTCTCCCACCACACCGATTATAGTTTTTCTCCCAAAATGTGATTCGCCACCTCACTTTGCTGTTTTCCTGTTTACTGGTCCATGCCTAGTGAACTTAACTCAGAGACTTAACTGAGAGACTTAAAAGTTAGCAAATGTGCCGAGCTGCCTTCTCCTACTCCCCTTCCAACCACTGACAGTGACCTACAACTCTTCAAAGGTTACAATTAACCATCGACTGACAATGATGGGATATTCTCAGAAATCTGCAGCATCAAAAAAAAGTGGAAAGAATTATGGATTTGACTTCAGATTGTAAGCCAATCTTGTATGCTACTCTCCAACACAATTGCTCTTTTTAAATTTTATTTATTTATTTTTAGTACCAGGGATCAAACTTGGGTCCTTGCACTTGCGAGGCAGGTGGCAGAAGCACTGAGATAAATCCCCAGCCCTGCTCTTTAATTATTAACAAAATGTTTTCAATTTTCTCAATGAGGAAAACCAGCACTTAAAAGGCATCATTTGTACTGTGTGGCACTGTGCTCTCCCTGACATACTTCTTTGTATTATCAGACAATTCTTGTCCCAGTGAGAGAACCATGGCCCTAAAGTTTAGAATTTAAGAGATCTCCAGCACACAGAAATTGACAGAGACACTGAGTTCTTGAGGGCTGTGGTACAATGATAGTGACAACCTCTGGAGAAGACAGGGAACATCAGCTGGCCCAGGGATGCCTAGGATGCTGGGTCTTGGGGCGGGGTATGCATTGGTGCCCATGACTGACCAAGGCTTCCTGGAAGATGCCCTTGGGTGTGCAATGGAACAGCACTGGAACTGGGATGCTTGGACTTACTTGAGAGCACATATGAGACATCAGTTGAGGACTCTTAGAAATAGCAGATGAGAATGGAACATTTTTGGAGTATTGGGATCCTAAGTAAGCAGATGAGGAAAATGAACAAATGAAGTCTGAAGTCTAATGTATTACTATCCATGGGATCTTACTTGTCTTCTGAAAAACTTTGGTCTAAGGACTGATCAGAGGCATTGTGGGAAAAAGGCTCATGGAAATCCAGTCTCGTGGCTTTAAATACCAACTATATGCTAAAGACTCCCACACTTATATTTCCAGCTCAGACCTCTTTCCTGGACTTCAGTCTTATATATCTGAACACCCACTCAACATCTTGACTTAGATGTCTAACAGGCATCTCAAACTCAACATATCCAAAATCCCTCATCTCACCCTACCCAAAACTGTCTCCACCCACGGCTTTCTCCAAACTGAGCTGACAGCACCTCTATCCTTCCATTAGCTCAGCCAAAACTTTGGAGCCGCCCTGGATTCCTCTTTTTCTCTCACACCCCATTTCCAATGGATGGGCATACCTGGAAGTTCTAGTTGCAAATGGATCCAGCTTCTGACTCACTTTCCTCATTTCCCTACAACCACCCGGTCTGAGCCACCACCATTTTTCCTCCCCCTTACAGCAAAAATTCTCCAGTGGGTCTCCTGGCTTCCATTTTTGCCTGCCAATGAGATATTCTTCATGTAGAACCCAAAGATCCCTTTAAAGGCTAAGTCAAGTCTCTTCAGTGCTCAAAACCCTGCAAAGGTCTCCCTCTCCAAACCCCAAATCCTTACCACAGTCAGCAAAGCCATGAGAGATGTGGGTCTTCCCTCAACTACATCTGCATGACCTTTTCTCCAAGGTCAACCCCAGCTCCTTCCCTCCCATCCACTTTGCAGCAAACCTTTGGCTCCCTGCTCAACTGCCCCACCACCACCTACAAAGCTCCTTTTCCATACATCTGCTGAGCCAACTCTTTCACCCACTTCGTATCTTTGGTAACATTCCCTTTGCCCCTGAGGCCACCCTAGCACCTCATTCACCACTGCAGCTCCTACTTCCTGCCACCCTTTCCTCCACTGTGCCCAGCTCCAGCTCTTATTTCCCTTTAGCTCTTACTGCTTTTGAACAAATTGCATAATTCACTTATGAATTACAGTGATTGTCTCGCTCCCTTCTCTAGGATGTAAGTTCAGCCAGGGTGTGAATCTTTGTTGTGTTCACAGACGTGTCTGGCATCCCATACAGATAAAATATGAAGAGGCACTCAGTCAGTGCAGAATGTTGAATGTTTGTGAGCTTGTACCAGATAGCAAAGGAAGGTCCATTGCCAAGATTGGAAGAAATATCGACAGACAGCCAGGAGTTCTTGGAGGAAAATGCACTCACTTTTGAAGGTCCAGTTTGATGGTAGAAAGAAGGTTCTTTGAGAAAGCCAAGATGAGGGGGCTCCACTAGGGATCCCAACATCTCAATACTGAATACAGACATTAAGTAACATTAGCAATTTCCCTTAATGTGCACCTTCTTCCAAGTACAGTCATTTCACCCTCCAGTTATTTTACAAGATAGATTTAATATTCCCACTCCACGGTTAAGGAAGTGGAGGCTCGGAGAGATGGAAAGACTTGCCCAATGCTATGATGTAATTAGGAGGTGACCAAGTGGACAAAATTCATGTCCTGGCTGCCTCCATTCCCCACCCATTTCTGCGTGATCAAGAGGAGGAGAGAGGGAATGACAGACACTGGCGGGGGACAGTCAGAGCTGGATTATTGCTTTTTAGAAACATCCAGTCTGGAAGGACTGAGGTCATGCTGATGGATGCCAGCCTTCATTCCTGCTGGCAGCCAGGTTCTCCTTGTCAAGCACGAAGCCATTCCGTGAGCCTACGTGGGGTCTTCCAGCCACCCCACCCTAAGTGTCGCCCAGTCTTCACCCACTGCCCTGGCCTGCTCGATTTCCATTTCTCCTCCTCTTTTAGGTGGCTAAAAAATCAACAGGGCTCAGAAGAGCAATGCTGGCATTTTAATCAGAGCAATAGAACAGGAGGCCAAAGGGCTCTGTGTCGACAAGACAGAGACCACACTGAGGGCTGCAGTCTGCCAGCAGAAACGAGTCATAACTGTGTCCAGCTTCATGACAGCCCGACACAAAGGAGGTTATTCGCCTTCCATGTTTAAAATGCTACAGTGTGCAATTTAGAGTTTGCTGGGGTTGTTTTGTCTGTTTCCGTGGACGCTGGCCCACCGCCTTCCCTTGGCAGGGGCAAGGGCCTCTCTGTAACTCACTTGCAGATGTCCCATGGAGCTGGCCTAGCAGACACAACTGGAAACTCTTGTGCTGTTGCAAAATGGAACCAAATTCCAGTCTGAGTGCATTCACATGGTGGGTTGTGGGCTGACTCGGCTGCACTGAAAAGACCCAGCTAGAGCCAGGGGCATGCGCAGGGATCCCTGCAGCTGGAGCAGGCCTCAGGCGATGTCTGGCCCATCCTCACTTGGAAAACCAAGGCCTGAGCTGGAGGCCAGGGTGCCTTCCTGGGCACAATCACAGAGTTTATCTCGAAGCCCTCTTTTATTGTCCCTGTAGATTCTGTGATTGCCTGAGCCCTGACCTTGGGTTGTCTTTAAATTGCAAAGATCTTTTCAAACCTTGACTTTCCGGGTTGGTTTGGCTTTTGCCTACTGCTCCTGAACTGTGTGTACTCACAAGCCTTGTTCGTTCATTCAACAAACGTACAGAGTATCCTCAGCTCCTGCGTTGCCCGGCGCTCCCTCAACGATCATAACAAAATCTGACACTGACAGAGCACTTCTGGGTGACAGACCTGCTCTAAGAGCAGGCCCCATAAAAGCTAATTAGTCCGACCACGGCCCCAGCAGCAGATGAGCTGCCGATAACATGTGAGGAAAGGAGTCTCAGAATCGATGAAAGCCAGATGCTAAGTTCCCTTCCTTCCTAAGGGCTGCCTCCCCGACATCCATAAAAAGTTAACTGTGAAAGTTCCACGGACAAACTCAACACGACCATCCAGGAAATGCTCTCAGCCCCTTCCACTGTGCCAGCTTCTCCATCTCCTCCTTCCTACCTTCGAGCTCTAGCCTCCTTGAAAAGGGAGGAAATGTTCTCTTGCTTCCTCAATTCCAAATGTCAAAGAGTTGAATTGGAAAGAGAGTGGTTCCGTCCTACACACAACCCCAAATGGACCCTCAGGCCTATTGCTCTTTCCGTGCTGATCTGTACGTATGTGAATTAATGACTAAATGAATGAATGTTTTCATGTTAGAGACCTTAGGAAACTCTCACCCCTAAGAAGGCCCTGTGTGCTCTAGGACGCCACCCTCCAACATACCTAAAACTCTTCCATCAACTTCCTATCCTCTCAGGCTTCTCGGTCTAACATGGGCCCGGCTGGGTTTTGTGGCACAGTGGCCACCATGCCACCACTGGGAGGGATGGAAACTGTGCTGGGCCAAGTGCTGGTGCCACTGTCAGAGTTCGCCCGCCTGGGTCCCTGTGGACTGACCTGGTGTCCTCTTATGGGTGGGATCAAGGGGCTCCAGCCCACAGCCCCTGGTCAGTTCCCTGTGGAACTGATCTCGCTCCAAAGACCAAGGGGCTCTCAAGCTCCGCTATTACTTTTAGGGCCTACCTGGACTTGGGCTTCCGTTAATCTGCAAAAACAGGTTTGGGGAATGGGGAGAGATATTTCCACAGTCTGCTTTTAGGATTTGGAGACCAGCCTCCCTGTGAAATGCAAGATGGCATGGGTCAGGAACAAGACCGTCTCATCTGACAGATGGAACTTGACTTGGGGACCTCAAATGACAGGGACAAGTTAGGGTGCACCCTGGCTTCAGTCTTACCTCCTGTGAAAAGGGAGTCTGAGGCTCACCCCAGGGGACCATCCTGATACTCTGTGGCAAAGGTGGCTAAAGCAGGACCAGCCCACAGTGACTGCTGCATGACAAGGGCCAGCTGAGAAGCCAGGGCTACCCCACTACCCTCCCTCCATCCTGCTCCCTGCCCCAAGGTGACCGCCCCCCGCACATCCACAAGCCCACGGACCCATCCCTCCAGACTCAGAACCCAAGAATGTGTGCATGAGCTCAGCCAGTGAGCGAAGTCACCATCTATTTCCCTTCCTTTTGATTTCTTTTTAAATTTTAATTTCATTTAGCCTAGCTTCCATACTAAAAATACCAGCCCTGGAGATAAAAACGTGTGCATTATGATTTTGCCTCATTCAACCTTCCACAATACAGAGAGTGCCTGAATAATAGAAAAGACAAACCAGGCACTCCATGCGGTGCTCCAAGCCTGCAGGAGCTCTGTGTGCCTGGGGAAAAGGATCTTTGTGAAGAAATTGGTCATTTTCTCCCAGACCACTGGTGCCCAAATCAGGAAGCGCTGCAGGAAGGCACAGGTCAGTCCCTTTTCTTTCTCTGAATGCAAGTAAACTTTATTCCAGATGAAATCTTGCACGGTCCCATAAATCATGACCCCTGATACACTTTGTGCATCTGTAAGAGGAAAGACCAGCACTTTCCCCACCCCCGGAGGCACTGTCAAGAGCAGAGTGGTCATAAATCCTCATCAGGCTCCCTCCTGCTTTCAGAGGTCAGTGTGGGGCACCAGCCCAGCAGAGCAAGGAGTTTGGAGCTCTGCTGTCCTCGGTGAGACCGCAGGAGTCTCCTCCGCACAGCCTGGCAGTCCAGGGTGTGGCTAGCACTCTGCTCTCAGGTGACAGGGAGCAGACTCGGGGGAGCCTTTTCCTGTGGGTGCCCTAATGGCCCTGGGGATCACTGTGGTCCTTGGGAGCGTGTGCACACATGCTGGGGGGTAGGAAGAACTGGGGAGCAGGAAGCTGGGGAGCAGCAGAGTCCGCTGTGATTGTACTTCCTCACCTGTGCAGCCAAACTCACACAGTGGTTTTTGAATCAGGTCCCTCTGGCTTGGAAGGGGGACAGTGGGGGGATGGTGATGTCCCCAGGTCCCTGTGGAGAGCAACGGGCTCCCCTAAGGTGTTGGGGAGTCCCCCTTGGAGAGCTACTGGAAGAAAAATACCCATCTAGAAGAAAGTGAGGGTCTTGGGGCCCAGGTGAGTAGAGGCAGAAGAGACCTGGGTGCCTGCGGGTTCTGCCGGGGCAGATGGTCAACTATCTGTTCAATGGCTGCCTTGTTTTCTCTTGACGGAAGGTGTCATGGTTCACTTGACTTCTTTACTTTTTAACTTTTTTTTTTTTTTTTTTCAGTTTGGGGCTCAATCCCAGGGCTCCTGGATGCTAGGTAAACATTCTACTGCCGAGCCACACCCTCGGCCCTTTTTATTCTTTTATTTTGAGATCGAGTCCCTGAGTAGCTGGGATGACAGGTGCGCAGCTCCACGCCCAGCTACCTTTTAGTTTAACTTTACAGTCCCTTTCAGGTGTCCACAGTGCTTCCTTACTGCAGTGGCAGAATGAAAAGGTACAAGGGTGCCAAGAAGTGTGGCCCCCGCCTTGCCCCTCCATGGAGTCCACAATAGAAGTAGAAAACGGGCCCCCAGGGAAGGAGACGCTCTGGCTCTGCAGACATGAGGGTGAGGCCCATCCCAAACACACCAGAGGAGGGTCAGCCTCACCAGGACTCTTTAAATTACACCTGCAGGTAGGCGCGGTCGCTCACACCTGGAATCCCAGCATTTGGGAGGCTGAGGCAGAAGGATCACCACAAGTTCGAGGACAGCCTGGGCCACATAGAGAGACCTTTTCTCAAAAAAAATATTTTTTTTTTTTTTTTTTTGAGACAGGGTCTCACTATGTAGTTGAGACTGACCTGGAACTCACTACGTAGCCCAGGCTGGTCTCGAACTCACAGCGATCCTCCTGGCTCAGCCTCCCGAGTGCTGGGATTACAGGCGTGTGCCACCACACCCAGCAAAAGAAAAATTGTTTTAAAGTTATACCTGCAGAGTATTTCCAGTGCATAGTGATGTCGATAGCATTTTGTCCCAAGCATCAAGAGAAGTCCTTTAAAAAAATTTTTTTTTCAGTCAAAATTCCCTATTCATTTTTTTGCCTTGATCAAATTAGAAATTGGTCAGTGGGCAGAATACTCACTCTGTCATTCACTCAACAAAGCTACGTACAGCAAACACCTGCTCTGTGCTCTGTCCTTTTCTCGCTTCTGTAGAGGGCATTGGAAACTCTAGAGCCAATCTGCAGGGTGTGTTCTTTAATTTTCCTTGGAAATGTATCATTTAATTAACTTCTAGCCAGTTCAAAATGTGTTTACCTCCCTGTTCCATTTCTAAACCCTTCTCACTACCAGGGGATGAGTGAGGAATTCTGCCCCAGTGAATTCTATGCAGCAGAACACCCGACAGTTTCGGTCACTCTCCTCCGGAGCCATTCCTCATGCGTGCTTCTGGCTCTGCTCGTCTTTTCCCTAAACATCCCCAGCACGTCCATGTCACCCCAGGTGTCTCCCAGCGCCACCATTGCACTGGCAATCTTCTTTCTGGTTCAAGTGCCCCAAACTCTAGGCTGCAGATACCTGAGAGCTTTACTTCAAGGATTCTCTAAATCCTGTGGTATTGTGTTTCTTGGGATTTGATTCAGTTGTGTGTAATAGGAAAAAAAATAGCAGTAGCTTAAAACAAGATTGACGGCTCTTATTCCCTCACATGAAAGAGGGCTGGGGACGCTGTCTGGGGCCGATGCGGAAGCTCTGGTTAGGGCAGGGCCTGATGCATCTTTCCTCTCCACCGTCCCGGGACTCAGCTCCCACCCTCACCGCCCGCGATGGCCGTGGAATTTCCGGCCATTGGATCTGTGTTCCCGACAGCAGGAAAGGTGGAAAGGAAAGCATGTACTCCTGTCTTAGGACTTGGCACGAGCGCTGCACAGTGCTCCCTGAGCCCAACATTTGGTCCTGAGGTCTCACCCCAGCTACAGGGGAGCCTTGGAGTGAGAGGGGATGCATATTTGATAAACAATGAGGAATCTCTGCCGGAGCCCCAAGCTTTCATTAGGCATTGTCATGGGGACTGTGGGAGACAGGGTCGCGCTGCTTTTCCATTCTAAACAGCTGTTCCCACAACAGTTGGGGGACCACAGTGACGTTTTTGTGTTAGTGTCTTCCAAGTACATAGTAGTAACATTCCTGGGTGGAGGTGGATGCATATTTGATAAACAATGAGGAATCTCTGCCGGAGCCCCAAGCTTTCATTAGGCATTGTCATGGGGACTGTGGGAGACAGGGTCGCGCTGCTTTTCCATTCTAAACAGCTGTTCCCACAACAGTTGGGGGACCACAGTGACGTTTTTGTGTTAGTGTCTTCCAAGTACATAGTAGTAACATTCCTGGGTGGAGGTGGTACACACACGTGACACATCTTCATTTCTTTCTCCAGTCCCTTTCCCTCTCCTCCTATCTCTCCATCTCTCGGTCTCCTCTTTTGAGAAAATCTATTTCCCTATTTCTATTATCTTTTGTTCTACTATCTATATTCTTTTATTTTACTCTTTAGTTATATTTTGGGTTTCTCATATAAAAGAAACCATGTGATGTTTAAGCTTGTATGTCTGACTTTTTTCAATTAACATTACCTTCTCAAGACGCATTCATTTTCCTACAAATGACTTAAATTTATCCTTCTTTTTTGCGGGGGGCGGTACTGGGGATCAAACTGAGGACCTTGCACTTTCGAGGTAGGCCGCAGTGATTTATCCTTCTTACTTTATCCTTCTTTACGGCAGAGTATTACTCCACTGAGTATAAATACAACATTTTCTTTATGCTTCATCTGCTGATAGATATCAAGGCTGCTTCCACTCTCTCCAGGAACCTTGGCAGGATCCATATGGTGATACGTGTTAAGCCAACCTAGAATATCACCCAGCCTCCCAGAGCAAGGTGCAGTTATATTCAGTCTCAGTGAGAAATGCAGGAATTGCATTTTCCACCCCGTTAGCAACACACCATTTGTTCACAGACCTCTCCTCCCCACTCACATTAGGGAACATTAACAATCCCAGGATTATTTATACTGTCACCCAGCAGAAGCAATAAAATCAGGGAGGGGATGTTGATAAAGTTTAAATCTCTTCTGGTTTATGAAACTTGGCTCTATGTAACCCCTGTGGAGAGTCATACAGTTACAGAGCAAAACAGGACAAGGAGAAAACGAAAGCTCCCCTCCCGGATACTTGGAATTAACAAATATGTTAGGGAGATAATAGAAAAGCCACACAAGCACTACTTGGCTTCCTGGCTGGAGGACACAGAGGGAAAAATAAGAAGAGCCTCGGGCCTGAGCCAGCACCCCGGACACGTGGGTGAGAACAGTGAAAGATCCCAGCCCCAGCGCCCCAGGAACTGCACAAGCTCTCCAGACAAGTGGAAGACAAGCAGCTGCACAGACAGCCCCTTAAAGTGGGGAGCACACCCACATTTCGTCACCAGCCAGCTAAAGGATCTCATGGAGCTTCGGTTTCTCCATGTGTAAAATGGGCTGGACTTGATCAGAAAATTTTCCCCTTCTGCATTAATTTACTTCATGCACTGTTAGAAGCACTGGTTAAACCTCAGTATGAAACAACACAGAAAACAGAAGAGAATATCAAAACGACATAGAAGTAAACTGGGCTGTAGCTGTGCCAGCCACACCCCACTTCTGTCACAGCCTCTCTGAACCCCGGGCTCCACAGCACAGCTGCAGAGCTGCTCCTCAGATCTCTGGAGCCTCTTACGGTGCAGACTCTGATATTCTTCCCTCCTTCGGGGTCCTCTGTGACGTGTGGCCTTCTTCCTGAGGCTGTGCCCCTCTTCTGGCTCCAGACTTCTGGTGCACTGACCTCCTGCCCAGCTGTCCTGGCTCCACCTAACGTTCAGCCCCTGCCTGGGAGACCCTTCTCCTACGACCTCTGTGTGTGTGTGTGCACGCAAACGCGGTGCACTCACTCGGCATCTGTCCCGCGGCCACCAGGCTGCCTGCCTATCGTGGCCTCTCCCACCAGGGCCTGAAGAGGCATGTGTGTATAGCATTTTCAAATAACCTGGATTTAAAAAATAATAATAAAACTGTTTTTTATTGCTGTTCCCAACCCACCTAGCGCCAGCTGTGATGAGAATCACTTGTATGGTAAAGTGCTATTGATGAAATTGCTCCCTCGGGAAGGCGCTGAAGCCCTGCCACGCGATTGGTTCCTCCCAGGCTCCCGCGGCCGCCCTTCCCTCCCTCCCACTCCTCCCTCTCCTTCCGGCCCCTGCCTCCTGGCTTTCCCGCTCTTCCTCTTCACCTCCTTCCACCGCATGTTCTTGTTTGTCTCCCCAGCCTTCTTCCTGCCCACTTGCTTTCTCTGCCCTTCTCTGGAACACCCCTGACTCTGAGACCTCCTCTTTCTCTGCCTCTCTCCCGCCTGCTCCTGTCCCTCTCTGCCCCTCTCTATCAGCCTCCCGCTGTCTGCATATGTCCAGCCTCAGAGGCCTGGTGAGGCCTTTTGAGGAGCCCAGTCCCATTCTTATAGGCCCTACCCTGAGCAGCCACTTGTGCTTGGAGGACTCCAGCCTCCTCCTCCTCTACCTGCCCAGGCTCCCCTCTCCTGCCAGATGTGCTCTGGGACTCAGAAAGGCAGTCAGGAAAGCGATCAGAGAATCCAGAGAGCACTGTGTAATCTCCAGGAACAGCTAGACACAAGCCCAGTTCTATCCAGGCTCTAACTCATCCATTTCTAGTGATGTCCTCAACTCTGCTTTCTCGCATGGGTATCTATCCACTTGGTTCTCACAGAGTTAAGGAGTCTGCAAACAGCAGGCCAACAGCTTCTTTGTTCATTTCTATCAGAAGGGAAAACAAGAGCTCAACTCTCCCAAAACCACCAGTTTCTTGTCTCAATAGCTAGAACTAGACGTTATCCCTTCCCGAACCAATCACAGGTAAAAAGGACAAAGCAATCACCGTCACGCCCCTCGGGCACTCCCTCTGAAAGGAGGAGAGCCCCCACATTCATGCTGCTCCCCAGGAAACAATGAGTGGCAGGATGTTGGAGAGTCCACGACCCAGGGGAGCAGGGCGTGGGATGGTCGGTACACAGAGCGAGTCGAGCGCCAGGTTAGGGGAAGAACTTGGGGACAATGTTGCATCCGAACGATCACAGGCATATCACTTGACTAGCATGCAAAGCACAACTGTGTTTCTAACAAAAGCCTGAAGCTTCCAAGAAACTGCTTGACAAAGCTGTGTGAGGGTTGGCTTACACCTATTTTAATTAGTACTGCATTTCTGACCCATGACAGACGCACAGTAAGTGCTTCTAGGACAAACAAGCAAGCAAGTGAACGAATAGCATGAATGAATGGGCACATGGTTGGGACAGGCAACCTCAGCCTTCTTCAGAACTGGAGTACCTCAGCCTCTCCATTAGGAAAACGCTGCAATGAACAAGAGGGGTGTCCAGGGAATGTTTTTTCTTCTTTTAAAAAAAAAGTAGCCATGCTGAGATATAATATGCGGACCATAAAATTCACCCTTTTAAAGGTATAATTCGGTGGATTTGGTACATTCACAGCAAAGTGACTGTCACCCCTTTCCGGAGTTTTGTGAGTCACTCTTCCAGGTGCAAAGGATTGGGGCGTGGAGGGCAAGGGCTGGCTAGAGGGGAGTATGACTGCCGGGGGACAGGGACACCCCTGAAAGAGATGGCTGTACTAGGGGCACAGTGAGGGAGGCCTGGTCCAAGGGTGCTAGCAGCAAGACTGTTGGTGTAGTTAGGATCTGGAATGTTCCTCGCCACTCTCACGCAGGCAGAGGCAGGGCCTTAGGAGAAGTTTCCATCCTGGGACGCTGTACTCACTGGAGGCCATAAGGTGAGCAGCTTAGCCCCACCAGGCCCTTCCCCGGAGGTGTCTGTCTCAGTGCTCAGCCCCCAAGCGCCCCACGGCATAAAGTCTGAGCACAGTGCAGGATGGAAGGACTCTGCATCCTGAAGTAAAGGAGACAGCCCACCTTTGCCTGATTGAGAACTTTACGTACTTGGTGACTGGGGTCAGGACGGGGGTTCAGAGCTTCCCTTCCCCATCTCCTAGGAGCCCCAGGGTCTGACATCTACCTCTCCAGGGTCACTGTGTCCCACATCTCCTGGCCTCCTCATCAAAATGTCAAGCACCATTGACCCTCTCTATCCGTTCAGTCCATGCCCTCGAATGCAACTAAGCACGGATCATAAATATTCAGAAAGAACTGCATCTATACTGAACATACCCACACTTTTCTTGTCATTATTCCCTGAACAATGACAACGATTTGCACAGCGTATTACAGGAACCTAGAGATGATTTAAGGTACAGAGGAGGATCTGCTCAGGGTACATGCGAATGCTATGCCATCTTATATAAGGGACTCGAGTAGCCATAATTTGGGTCTCTGTGGGGGTCCTGGGTCAAGGGACAGAGTAGTATGAGGCCATCATCACCGGACAGTTTGGTCAGCACTAAACTACCAATTGGCTGATCACAAGCCAGGCCTGGGGTAAAGGGCAGGACAGGATGCCAAGGGAGGAAAAATGGGTTTAGAAGTCAGAAAAGGAGTCAGCAAAGAGTTATGTTTGTCATTTGGCAGCTCAGAGTAGCTTTGAGAAGGAGATGTCACATAGAATCGTTTGTGGCTGCCACCAGACAACAAGAGCAGGAGTAGATAGAGACATTTATACCCAGGAGGGCATTTGTCAAATGAGGAAAACCCACCAAGCCCATGGAAGGAGGTGACCTGCCTCAGACCCCACAGAGAGGAGGTGGTAGCGCAGGGTAGGGCAGGGTGGGACCCGGAGCTTCATAGACCAGTGTCCTCGAAGCCCAGGTAATTGACACCTGGGGGCTGCCCTCCCTGCACAAACGATGTGTGGCTCCCCAGCACCAAGTCAGCTCTGCTCCCCAAAACAATTTCTCTTGGCAGAAAATGGAGGTAAAGGGCAAGGAGATATTTTCAAATGGTTGATCTGACAGCTGCAAATTTCATTTTGTGTTGCGTATTGACCTCTAATTGTTTCCCTGGCAGCCGGGGACCCAGAGATCGATAAATCCCACAGATAGTTAATATCCCCTCTGGCATCTCGGGCTTTAGTTAGAAAATAGTCAAATTCACAGCTCTCTGCAAATTTCCACAGATTTTTTCCCCCTCTCTGCAGAGGCTGATGAGCTATCATTCAGCCCAGGGCCGGGATGGGGCCTGGGAATTTCCGGCAACCTGGAGGGCGGAGCTGGGAGGAGGAAGTAACAGAGTTGGAGTTGCGAGCCCCACCTCCCCTGGTCCTGCTGAAGGATGGAGGGACAGGATGGCCACCAGGGGAGGGAGGGGTCCCCTCAGCCTCTTGTTACCCTTTCCACAAGACCAAGCAGCCTCTGGCAAACGACCACAATATCCCGAAAGCGTGGCCATCATCCTCCTCTCCCCACAGATCTTAAAGGCCGGGTGGGTCGGCAGAGGAAACAGTGGACTTGTAATCACAGAAACGGTTTCCCTGCCATCCTCTTTCTCCGTTCCCTTCATCAGCTGTTGCCCTTTACCGCAGCCCTTTCTCTTCCTGCTGACTCAGTTTTCTCAGCTGTGCAGTAGGTGTGTGCGGCCATTGTTCCTGTCTAAAGGACCATCGTGAGGGTGAGTTAGAGCGATGTCCTCGTCCAAGGCCTGCACACAGTGAGAGGGGAGCCTCCAGGGGCCCCGGGGAGGCTCCAGAACAGCCGGCTGAGGCCAGATCAACTGCAGTCCTCAGCCTGAGCGTATGGAGTGCCCTGTGCGGGGTGTAGGCCACCTCCTCCATGGCAGTGGCCCGGTGGCAAGGATGGAGCTTGGAACTCTCAAGTGTCCCATTCACACACAGTGCCAGGTTGCACACCATGCCGGGCAACTCTCAGAGCCTGCGCACACCCACCTGAGGGTGTCTTGGTGATACGGCCAGGGCGCAATCTGCCCTACCAACACTGTGGAAAGGAAAGACAGTTGAATAGGGCATCATCCTGCTTTCGTTCTCACTCTCACACACACAACCACACTTGCACAGGATCCCAGGTCACCTTTTTAGCCCATAGTCAGGCAAACCGGGGCCAAACTTCTCCACCTTTCGTCTACGGACCCAGTGTCAGCTCTGGAACTCCGGGCACAGTTCTCTCTCTCCTGTCCCTACTGTGCCTCCTATGCCTCGGGTTCCTCAGGAAGAATTCCATAGCAGCACGACACTCACTCGCCAGCTGTGTGATGCTAAGAAACTTGCTCACCCTCTCTGGGCTTCTGTTTTTGCCTTGTGTGAAATGCAGGGATGCAGCTACCTGCCCTTGCTTATCTAACAAGGTCTCCCTCCGTCAGGAGCCACAGCCCAGGAGGTGGGAAGGGCTTGGTGGATCGTTGAATGTAATGCCTTTCAGATAGTTACACTAGCCGATGAATCTTTAGGGTGTTTTTAATTAAGAACAGAGCTGCTTGGGTGAGCTGGAGGTGAGGCTGGGTTTTACTATAGCCTCCTCCTGGCAGGAAACAGTGCGGATCCTCTGCCTCCGTTCAGTGTGGGGAGGGGGACCAAGGCTCCTCTGAGAGGGCGCTGATCAAGCCCCACACAATCACAGTCCTTGGAGGTCCTGGGATCCCCAGATGTGAGCAAGGAGGCGAGGAAGCCAGATCCCCTTGTGAGGGCCCTGGGGGCTGTGGCACCTGAGGCCCCTGAGCTCTGTCTGTGGTTGCCAGGCAACTAACCCCCCTCCGTTAGCACCTCCCAGCTGTCCTGCAGCCAAAACGGGTTTAGAAAAGGCTGGCCTGGCTGGCAGGTGGGAACAAGGGGATTAGGCCCCATTTGAAGGGCAGTGTGCCTCCGTTTGCAAGTCTTTAAGCGGCAGGCCAGTTAGTAGAGAGGACACACAGCTCCAGCCTCCCTGCCAAGCCAGGGTACAGAAGCATGGCTTCATCTGCATCTTGGACACCTCCCTTGAGCTACAGGAGCAGAATGGAAGGAGAGGGTTGTCTTGCAGGGATGACTGGGATGCTGTGGGGGCGGGAGATGCACCCCCATCTCCGTGGGGACCCAGCTCTTCTCAGGGACACAGGCTGCAGCAGATATCTTCGGGGTGGCGAGGGTGAAGGCTTCCTTGCCCTGAGGTTTCAAATGGGCTCCCATTCAATGGCTCCACCCCAGGTTCTTCTGGGTGCCCCCAGCCAGCACGCCGTAACCATGAACCCACCATTGGGCCAAAAGAGAACAGGGAAAGGAAGAAAGAACACAGCCCTTTTTTTTTTCTGCACGCTGGTTCTGCAGCCTCCTGGGGGGCTCCTGATTGACAGGCTGCTAAATGTGAGAGGTTCCCTGTGATAGAGAAAGAGATTTTCTTGAAGCATTCAACTCCTGACCTTTAAAAGCTTAGGGAACAAAATGATTTTCAGTCACTTGGGTCTGAGTGAAAGGTATGTGAATTGATCCACCGCAGGACGCGGGTCTCCCGAGGTCTCAATGTTTTGTCATTAAAATCTTACAATCCAGTTATCCTAATGTATTCCAGCAGCCGCCTTCTCAGAGGTGATTAGTAAATAAACTCAGAGTTGCTTGGGATGAACCGCCTTCTCCAAGGGCCTTCTCCAAATCTGGGAAGGCCCAACTGAGCCAAGGCCTGGGGTCAAATCTGGCCTTTGCTGTTGGGATTTTTTTCCTTTAACATTAGGCTCTGGTAACTACTGTTATCTCATCCTCTCCTAGTTCTTCCTCCAGACACTTCATCTTATAAAAATGCCCATCCCCCTGACCACCAGGTGGCTAACGGAGACGCCCTGATGCTTGGACAACTGTGAGTGGTCTGTGGATAAACTGGCTCAGCCAATCAGAATCTTCCCTGGAACCATTCTTTTAATCCCCAGCTGGGAACCATTCTTTTAAAGGATCTTGAGCCAAGAGAATGTGAACAGTGATCAATGTTGATTCTTTTCCTTGCCTTGTGTGACTATTGTCTGCCAGAAGCCAAGGATCACTGCATCAAATAGAAAAAGGGGTAGGACCAGAAAACTGATTACTGAAACTCCTCCTTTATTCTACAGAGATCTCTTCCTATCTATCCTGGCTCCATGAACCTTTAATCTCCCCTTATGCTTAAATTCATCAGGATTCCTTTCTGTTGCTTGCAACCAAAATCCTGCTGGTGGTTGAAGCTGGTATTCTCAAGGCACAACAGTGTGGGGCTTGGGGACAATGATGTCAAGAAGGAATGACACTGAGTATAAGCAAGTAGCCTGGGCTAATCGGCAACAGGGTGGGGACATACAGGGTACAAACACGGCCTCCCGGGCAGCAGAGTTGCAGGAACGCTCTCATGACTAGAGGCCACAGCACCCCACGGCACAGAATCTCCTGCTCAAACTGTCCTAGGGGAAGCCAAGGACTGACTGCACCTCCCCTTCCCCATTCCAGAAATCTCTGAGGCACAGGATTTTCATTTGGCAGTGGGAACCCTCCCTCCTGCTCCCGGGAGCTTGCGCACAGGTGCCTCTCTGGTGTGTTTCTTGCTTGAATTGCAAATTGAATAGCTGCATAAACCCTACATAACTCAGAGCCCCATGTTGGCAGTATCTTATTTTTCAATTTCTTTTTTTTAATTGAATGAACATATTTTATGCAAGCCGTTCTACCTTGGTGAAGGCTGTTCCCCTGTGATTCATCAGAGTAATAACTAGAAACACCATTATTGGGCTCCATCCTCCTGCTGAAAACATCACATAACTGAGAAATGTTCATGCTTCTCACAGTTCCGGGAAGAAGAAAGTGGGGGCAAAGCCAGAGGAGGGGAAGGTGGGGGAAGGAACTGTGTGCACATGCAGGCTGGTCCAGGGACAGGGACACAGTGGACACCAGAGGAGATCAGGGGCCAGCACGGGGATTGTTGGCTGTTGATCTCTCTCTCTCTTTCTCTCCCTCTTTTCAGACACACGCACACACACACACACACACACACACACCTTAGAGGCATAGAAAGAACCACACACATTTCTCTACTGAGGTATCCTACATGGGAAAAAAAAAAGAATGCATTCAAATTCACAGAAATTTCAAGTGTGAGGGGATGTTGGAGAGTTGATCCAATAGTCTCTGTCTTTTTGTTTTGTTTTGTTTTTGTTTTTATTTCTTTGAGACGGGGGTCTCACTATGTAGTTGTGACTGATCTGGAACTCACTATGTAGCCCAGGCTGGTCTAGAACGCACAGTGATCCTCCTGCCTCAGCGTCCAGAGTGCTGGGATTACAGGCATGCACTACCATGCCCAGCTACCCAATAGTCTCTTTTTCTGTTGTTTTTGTGGTACTGGGGATTGAATCCAGGGCCTTTGCACTGAGCTACATCCCTAACACCTTTTGTTTTTTTAATTTTGAGACAGTCTGGCTAAATCGCCTAGGCCGGCCTGGAACTCATAGCCTTCCTGCCTCAGTCTCCCAAGAGGCTGCAAAAAGCCTTAAGGAAAGAAAAAATGAAACTCAAAAGAGGCAGGAGATGTCCCGGCTGTCCCATCTGCACATAACCATGGCCCTGGGTTTCTGCACAGAAATGCATAAATCTGCCTACTCAGATGCAAGCCCATCTCTCTCTCCATGTCCATGAAGTCTTGTGGTTGTACCAGTTCCTTCCAGACCCCAGGCACCTAAGGTGTGACTGGAGCACTTTTGCTGTTGTTCTGTTTTTTTAATGCTTTTAGTTTAGTTTTGTTTTGGTTCTGGGGATCGAACTCAGGACCTCACTCTTGTCAGGCAAGCACTGCACTGCTGAGCTAAATCCCTGGCCTGCTTTTCATTTAGCTTTTAAATGAGTTTCAGTGTTGCTTGGATTGGTCACGTTGGCTGGGAACTTGGACGTATTTTAAGGAGGACAGGGAAGCCCCTCGATGAGTGTCTTACAAAGCCTCCCACACTCCCTGGGACAGTGTGCTGAGCATTTCGAAAGTGAGACCAATCCAACTTCTGATGCAGGTTCCCCGGGACCCTTCCGTCCTGCCACCTCCTGTGTGAGACTCCCTCCTCCCCACTTGTCCACTGCCCATTCCCACGGCGCCCTCTCTCCACCTCCACTCACCCCAGACTCCTTTTTCCTAAACCTCTCTTTCGCCGTGCCCTTCTTAGGGTGGCCTCATGAGTCCAGATCTGCCCTGGTCTGTCTCCTTCGGGCTGCAGGTGAGAGCATCCAACTCAAGCTCCCACGGAGCAAGGAGGGGGCACTGGCCCAGGTGCCAGCTCACTGACCCCAAGAACAGATTTTCTCTTTCTCTGTCTCTTTCTCTGCCCTCCCCAGTGGTAACTTCTCCCATCTTTTTCCTTCTGACTTTTCAGGGTCCTTATTTGTGCATTTCTTCTAAACAACATACGGCTAGAAGCTTTGAAATGTCCACTCTGATAACCTCTGCATTTCAACCGGAGATTTAAACCCACTGACATATATGATGCCTACTAATCTACTGGAGTTTGTTTATGCCCTTTTAGTTTTTGTATTCTCCCTCTTCTATGCTTTTTTTCCTTCTGTTTGACTGAATGGAGTCTTTTTTTTTTTTTTTTTTTTTTTTTTTTTTTTCTTTTTTTTTTTTTTTTTTTTTTTTTTTTTGTTTATTTTGTTTTTTTTTTTTTTTTTTTTTTTTTGGTCCATTAGTTTACTTTTACCTTTTTCTTTTATTGGTTTGCAGTTCATACATTTACTGGTTTGTAACTTATACATCTTTTTTAGTGGGTGTCCTTAATATTTTAACATGTAGACTTGATTTAATGAAATCTGACGTTAATAAAGATTCACAGTGTCAAGCAGAATAAAAGCTTAGACTATTTTAATCACCGCTAACTCCTTCCTATCTTTCATGTTATTCTTGTCTGATATTTCAGATCCGTGTTGATTATACCCCATAATTATTTAACATTATCACTACAGTTTCATATAGAAATTATTTTTGTTGCTGTTGCTTTGTTTCGTTCTGAGACAGTCTCACTATGTAGCCCAAACTGGCCTCAAACTTTGCAGCAATCCTCCTGCCTTGGCCTCCAGGGTGCTAAGATCACAGATGTGTGCTTGCTTCCTATAGGAATTCTTGCTTGGATTCATCCTGTGCTTATGTTTCTTGGCTTGTTTCTTTTAGCTGCTCAACTTCTAGGTAGAATTTCCTTCTTAATATAAGCCTGCAGTAGTAGATCTTTCAGAGTTGCTGCTAATAGGAAACCCTGTCTGTTTTTGTTTGGCCTGCCTTACTTCTTCCTTTTTGTGACTCAATTAGATTCTCATTTGATAGTTTGGGTTTTTATCAATTATTTATTTGAAGACATGATTCCATATTTTTCCTTGTTTCTGTAGTTCATTGTGGTTGAAAGTTGCTGTCACTTGTATAGTTATGCATTGTCATTCCTTTAGAACGACCTTTATCTCTGTTGAGATTTCTTTGTTGGTGGTGCTCTGCAGTTTTAATAAAATGTTGGTGCTTGTTGTAGTTTAGATCTAAAAGGACTCCAAAATCTTCCATGTTCAGAAGGTGGGCATTGGGTAAATGACAATCTCTTCATTAGTAGATTGATCCATTATGAGAGTAATCCAATAGCCTTACTGGGAGGCTAAGGAAGCAGGGGGTGAGGCCTAGTTAAAGGGACTGGGGGAGGCACGACCCTGGGGACATATCTGGCCCTTGGCCCCTTCATCTCTGGTTCTTTTCCTCTGTCTCCCTGCTTGCCATGTGGTGATCAGCTTTCCTCCGTCATCCCCTTCTGCCATGATGTTTCTGCCTTATCTCAGCCTGAAGAGCAATGGAGCCAGCCACCCATGGACTCGAACCTCCAAAACCATGAGCCACAATAAACCTTTCCTCCTTTAAGTTATTTTTCTTAGGTATTCGATCTCAGCAATGAAACAACTAAGGCGACGTTCATGGATTGAATTTAATTTTATCTATTCTGAGTAGGACTGCCTGGGGCTCATGAGTCTGACCACCAGTGTCGATCAGTAATTCTGAAACACACCCATGACATCATCGAAAACTCTCTACACACTATTTCCTCAGATGTGTTTTCAGGTTCATGAATCCTCTGTTCAATTGTGTCTAATCTGTTCTGTGATTCATTAGAACAATGGCTGTAGTTTCTTCATTTCTAGAAATTCTATTGGTTTATTTTTGCAACATTAAAATTATTTTCTTGTTTTCTCTTATGTTATCGAGTTTTCCCATTCTGCATGAATTCATCTCAAGCACACTTATTTTTATTGACTGATAGTTCTGCTCCTGGAGTTCTCGTGGATGGAGCATATTAGGGTTTAATATTATTATTGTTGCATCTCTTGGTGGATAGCTGGGGTGGAAAGAGTCTTTGTCCCTGTTTCATTGTGTTTGGCAGGCAGCTTCCGTGTGTATTTTGTTTTGTAAGATTAAAAGCCTACTTTTGATAGAGTTTTATCTATGGAGAAACCTTTGGGTTGATAGCATGTTACCAATAAGTCAGCCCAATTCCTCAGGGTCATTCTTATCCATCTCAGCATCACTTTACGTCAATTTGTAGGTTTAAAGACTCCTGCACGTAGCAGGTAGCATGACACATCCCAAGACATAAACTTGCACTGTAAACTACTAAGGGAGACTCCCCATCCAAAGAGCTCAGGCCATGCCCTGTTGTCTTCCTGCTCACAGTGATTGTCTGGCTGCATGTATGAGGCTTTAAAAATTCAACCTTTGTGCATGGTTCTCCTTTCAAACTCAGCACAGGCACGAAGCCTGTCTCCTGATCCCCCGGGGCAGCTATAGTCTAACGTTACCAGCCAAATATTCTCAATTAGTTCCATCTTTATTTTGGACCCCTTGTGACTCCCCATGTTGTACTGCAACCTCAGTAGACATTTTGTATGTATTTATTATCATGCATATATAATTTTAAAGGAACTTTCTGAGGGAGGGAGCTCAGGGTTGTTAGGTACCTATTGCCAGGAGTGGAGGCCTCTGCTTTCTTCCACGTTGACCTCATTCCTAGGGCAGCTTTTCCTGAGTGGTGACATCAGAGACTGTTAGCATCTCCAAGCTTACATTGGCCTTTGAGACAGAGAGAAGAACAGAGCACAAATTCTTGAGGCACAGGCATCGTTCATTGGCCTGACTGGGTCACAGCCTGATCTCTGATCAGTCAGAATGACTCAGCCACCCAAGCCCTGTGGATGCCAATATGGGCGGGGGGGAATATAGGTGCTTGGCAATCAGAAATAGGTGTCAATCACAGCTGCTGAGGGATATGAGGGGAGGCTTGTAACCATGCACAAGCTCAAGCACTTGCTGAGGGGCAGGATAGTACTGGAATGTTGGTTTCCTGCCTCAAATCTTGGGCATTTTTTATTAATATCTTGGCCTAGCACAGAAGGCTGTGTATTTCTTGTCCTTCTTGTCTGACTAACCTCATCTTTTCCTACTTCTCCACTCATTAGATGCTATACCCTAGAGGCCCTATTCCCACCCTCCAACCAAACCACTAGGAGGCCATGCCCTGGAGCAGGAGTGAGCACAGACTGCCCCTTCCCTGCCTCCTAGAGCCCGGGAAGTGGGGGCTGGGCAGGCACCATGCACCAGACAAAAATTGCAGGGATGATAAGGACAGCGCTCGGGAAGGCTGTCCTTTGAGGAGCACTTGGACCCAGACAGCATCCTTTGCACCTCACCTGTGTCCTCTGATTTCATCTCACCAAAGGCCTTGCAGCCAAGTCCCACTGTTTCCCAAGTACAGCTGGGGAAGAGGATTCCTCACAGTGGCAGAGGAGGCAGGACTCACACTGCACTGGAGCCTGGGTGCATTCCCAGTGGTGCTACCTGGTGTGAGTGTGGGAGGCAGGATTGACCGCCTAGGTGGCAGGACCTGCCATCTGGAGGAAGCTAGAAGGCCAACTCTGGCCCTGCGTGTGGGCTCCATGGCACCCCAGCCCAGCCACACCTAGAGGACAGTGCCCACTTCTAGAAGAAACTCCTAGTGAAAGGGCCCTGGCCACACGGAGGCCCTGAAGCCTGAGAAGCCAGCAGGGCAGAGGGAGATTGGGGAATCTTGACCTCCAAGAACTGGTACTCGGGCAGGGGAGTGTTGTACCTGGAAGAGCATTCAGGGAGGAGTCGCCTGTGCCCTGTCTCAGAGCAGAAAAGGATTGTAGGGCTCCAGCAGGGCCACTGTCTGGTGGGTTTCACCTGATAGAGCAGGACGCTGGCCAATATTTAACCATCAGCTCTGTGGGAGCATGAAGTCCTGATTTGTCACTTGCCAGTTTCTGTGGCTGATTTCAAGGTGACTCTGCTGCAGAGCTCATTGAGGGGACCACTGGTTTCCACACTGATCCCATTTGGCACCCACTGAAAGAGCACCCTGAGGTCACACAGTTGTGGTGAGCAGGGCACCCTGGATCCCATCCTGAGAGCACCCTGTCTTCCATCACACACCTGGCGGGACACCCTGGGAGAGCGTGCCATGGAACACACTTTGGGGAAGGGCAAACAAGATTTCCCGTACGCTAAGGGCCATCAAGGGAAAAGAGGCTCCACTTGCTGCTGTCCCTTATTTCAGAGGGTGGGAGCAGGGGGAAAGCATGACTCACAGACAAGCGGAAACCTTTTCCCTAAGAGTTCCCTATCAGGATCACATGGTCAGATGGTGAAGGATGAAGGACCTGTTGGCACAAGGCGTGATTGTCCCTGTGTGGGTAGGGCTGCCAGGAAGGAGTTTGAGATTTTCTGCACTGGCCGCCCACCAGCACAGGACCTCTGCCTATGAGTGCGCAGGCGCCCTCAGAGCCTGGAACAGGGCTGTGGATGGGTGGCCGCCCCCATGTGCAACAGAGTCCAACTCTATTCATGTGTGTGGTGTAATTTTAGAAGAGCTAGGATGTCATCACTTCTCAAAATATGCTTCTTGAAGGTCTGGTTTCTACATTAATTCCCTGCTAGAATTTCCTTCTCAGCTTAACACTGAGCTCCACGTTCAAATGCACATCTTCCCTGGCAGCCGGCCGTTCCATAGCGGCTACGCTTGGCCATTTGTACCTGTGGTGTGGTGGGGGTCTCAGTCCCTCTCCTGGGGAGATCCAGTAGGGAAGGCTCTGGAGAGAGGGTATTGGGTGTCCTGCAGGCCCCTCCACGAATGCTTTTAGGGCTGGACCTGTCCTAGAGCCATCTGAAGACTATTTTTTCTTTTTTGGAGACAGGGTCTAGCTACGAGGTTCAAGCTGGCCTTGAATTCACTATGGAGCCCAGGCTGGCCTCAAATTCATGGTGATCCTCCTGCTTCAGCCTCCCAAGTGCTAGGATAACAGGCATGTGCTACCACCGCTGGCCTCAAGGCAACTTTGGCAGCAAATTTAGCTAGTGGCTGGTTTGCAACTCATTCAGATTATGTTGTTATTTCTGATGAGACAATCTGTCTTAGCAGGTGAGGTCAAAACCCTTTACAACCCAAAGGGCTGTGCCATTTTGAACACCATCTCTTCCGCTAACCAACCCCAGGAGCAAGGCAGTTTGCCCTTCATAACCCTGGGCGCTTCATCTGCCCAGGCCTTGCCAGGTGAGAACCTGCTGTCATTACCATCAGGCAGAATTCTCAGAACAGTCCAAGGACACAGCTGGCCTGGCTGCCTTTTTACAGATGAGGAAACCAAGGCACTTACCTAAGGTTACACAGGGAGTAGATGGTAGAGCTTAACCCAAGTTTCTCAGTTTTCAAATCCCATTGTAACAAATGTTGTTAAATTTAATGTGCATTTTTAACAAGGTGATACAAATGCTATAATTTAAATTGTCAAATCACTGCACAAAAAGCAGCAATCCTTGCTCCCTGACGTCCTCCGTTCTGATTTCCCAAAAGCTAGGAGCAATTCTTTTTACTTTTAAGCCATTTCTTACTGTATTTCCTTTCATATGTTTAAGTAAAATGGTTACACTTACAATTCTTGAATTTTTTTAATACACATATAATCTAAAATCTTCCTTCTATGGAAGGTAGACACTTGATTTTTTTTTTTACATCCCTTGTCTTAGTTACTTTCTTGTCACTGAGAGCAACAATACCTGACACCTACAACTTACAGGAGGAGAAGTTCATTTTCGCTCAGGTGCTTTTAGAGGCTTTAGTACATCGTCTGCTAGCTCCAAGGTAGGAAGTGCATGTTGGAAGGGTCTGGCGGAGAAGAAAGCTGCTCATGTCATGGAGGTCAGGAAGCAGTGAAAGCAGAGAGCAGCTGAGGAGGGAGAATCAGCCTTCCAGGCCACGCCCACAGTGACCCACCTCCTACCAGACCCCACTTCCTAATAGCAAACTAGCTTAGCACTGCCACAGTCCAATCTCCTTCTAAAGCCCCGTCTCTGAGCACATGAGGCTTTTGGTGTGGTGGGGAGGATAACCAGATCTAAACCACGACAGCTCCATTCACACACACACACACACACACACACACACGCACACTCATCCACACTCACCCTCATCCAGGCACCCATACACCATTCCCTTCCCCTCCTCCACACATAACAATATCATGACATCACAGTTTTGATTTCTGGCATGATAGTTTTAACACAGTAGTACCTTGGTTCACAAATAATTCTTTCCACAATTCTGGTTGCAAACCAAATTGGATGAGAGCCAAATCAAACTTCCCCATAAAGTCAACACTGGAACTCACCACTGAATTTGATTCACTTCTCATCCAATTTGGTTTGCAACCAGAATCGTGGAAAGGATTAAGATCGTGAACTGAGGTACCCCTGTCTTCAGAAATCTCTCCCACTGTTCCTTTTGTATAGCATTCTGGTTTTGTTGCATAGACATATCTTTGCTTATCTCTCTGAGATTTCCTTTTTTATTTGGAGTTTTTATTTCCCACTTACCTTGCTTTTCTTTGTTCTGACTCCCTTTTCTGACAGTTCCCATTATCATCTCTCAAGTTAAAGATTGTCCTCAAATATCTGATTGTCTCTATCTTTCCACTTGTACTTACTCATAAGATGCTAAAAGCTGTCTGGAAGCCTTTAGCACATGGGTGATGGTGATTTTCCTGTAAAATGGTGAGGTAGAGACCAGTCAGTTCTTTGTGGTGTCTCTACCTGTCAGTATCTGCAAGAAAGATCTTTTTGGCTGTTGGTTTCTCAAAACAAACAAACAAAAAATCCTTTTGTGGAGGTAAGAACAGGAGAAGGTGGCTCTGACCCCAGCTGCCAATATCTGAGAAGCAAGTGGCGGAAAGAGGCTGAACTCCATGATTCAGACTTGTGCTTGATTCTACCTCGAGTGGGGCTTGCTCTCACCCAGGCCAGAGAGCGGAGCTCTTTCCTGCTGATAAAGAAAGGAGTAGCTACTAGCTTGCACACAGGGTGGAGGAAACCCATGGCCTTTGCACGGGACTGTTCCTGAGAATGAGGTGCTGAATTTTGCCCAGGGATCAGTGCCTGGAGATGTTTTTTCCTCCCTCTGCCATCTCCAGCTCAGTAGTTCTGGCTGCTGCCTCACAAATTCAAAGGCCCAAGTTTGCTCCCTGGGACCAAAAAAAAAAAAAAAAAAAAAAAGTCAATAAAAAGTCTACCATCAAAGAAAATCCCAGGACCTGATGGCCTCACTGTGGAAATCTCAAATATGAAAAGAGGCAGGAACTAACGCCAACCCTACTTTTGCAAAAGAATTGAAAAAGGACGAAGATTTCCACATTCAAAGGGCCAGCATTACTCTGATATGAAAGCCAGACAAGGACACTGTGAGAAAAGATTATAAGCGAATACGTCTGATGAACATACATGCAAAGATTGGTGACAAAACATAGCTGGCCCTTCAAATCCAGGAGTTTCATATGTATGGATTCCACCAACCTTATGTTGAAAGTGTTCAGAAAAGAAATTAGATGTATACTGAATATGTACAGACGTCTAGTCATCAATTCCTACACAATACAGTATAACAACTACGTCTATAACATTTGCATTTACTCAGTATTATAAGTAATCTAGAGACGCTTTAAAATGTATGGGAGATGCACAAGGGCAATATGCAATTACGGTACCATTTGTGTTTGGAATTTGAGTATTCCCATGGAGAAGTGATTACATGCTGGATAGGATCTAATCATTCATTAATTCCACAAGGATTCACTTTGGTCCTTGTTATTGTTTTTATTTGGATGCCCCCCAAGAGCCTCATTCATTCCCAGGTGGAGCTTCAGGAAGGGGATCAGCTTCTAGGAGCCTATAGCTGACTTCCCGTGTTAGGAGGCAGGGTCTGGGAGGGAGAGGAAGGTCAGTGAGGCGTGGCCCGGAAGGGTTTATCTCCTGCTCTAGCCCCTCCCTTCCTCTCTGCTTCCTGTCCACCATGCTGTGAGCAGCTCTTCGCTGCCATGTGCTTCCGCCATGCCTCCCCGCCTTGAAGCCAGCCAGCTATGACCTGAAACCTCTACAAAATGTGAGCCAAAATAAACCCTCCCGCCCTTAATTTGTTGATGTCAAGTATTGTGTCCTGGTGACAGATAACTGAGACAACCCCCCATGTGTGCCAAGCACAATGATAGATTAGCACTGAGTAGGGCTCAAGACCAGTGTGATCCCTGCCCTCATGGAACTTTTAAACTAGTGGATACAGGTGTGACCGCATTGTGGAAAGAAACACTCCTTGGCTGCAAAAATGCAGCTTTAAAAACAAGTAAAGTTCTCCTTATTAACAGTCACATCTTCTCTTGTGAAAGGAAGGAAGGAAAGCAGAAGCAGAAAATTCTGCAAGGTCATTAAGAGGCCAAAACCAAGATACATAACCTTGCAGTCTAGAAATTCAAAATGAGCTCGAGAGACATAACATCAGGAGTCTCCAGGGAAGAGGTTAGGTCAGGGCCAGAGACATTAGTGCTGAATTAAGAGGAGCTTGAGTTAATGAGAGGGGAGCCCCGAGGGGAGGTGACCAGGGACCAAGAGCTGGACCAAGACGGAGGGAGATAGAAAGCAGAACAGTAAGACAGCGTAGCATCCCTGACGTGCTAAGCAAGCAGGCTCCTACCCCTCTCCTCCTCCTTTTCCCCCTCTTCTATCGCCTTGTCCTTCTCCTGCTGTCATCTTGGTCCCGGTTGTTTCCTCTTAAGTATGGTGCAGGGTGCTGAATCTGATTGCTGAGAGCCCGTAGTGAGTCCTTGTCCTGGGCAGGCGAACCATAGATAGACAGAAGCAGGGCCCTGCCTGGATCTTGGGCCTTGCTGAGACCTTCAGGTGACTTAATCAGTAAGGCTTTGCCTCTCTGGGGCCCACGACAAGCTGGAGCACAGCTCAGCCCAGCAACAAGCACTGTGGGACGTCCTCCGTGCACTTGGGGCATCGCGTCCCGCATGGCCAAGCCAGGCACGGAGGGTGCAGAGGAAAGCACAGGGGCTCATGCACTGCCCAGGGCCACAGGACAATGGCCCTGCAGGGTGACAGGTAACCCCTGTCGCTGCTGCTTCTTGCACAGACGAAGTCAGGGGGACTTGGAGCCCCTCCAACCACCTCCCACACAGACGGCCTCTGGGCTCTGAGCCAGGACCCCAAAGCTCCCCCTACACAGGCCTCCCCCTAAGCAGGTTTTCCCTGGAGTGACAAGGACAGGGTGGCACAGATGCAGGGGGCACATAGGAGTGCTAGTGCGCCGGTGCCTCACAGTCAAGTTTGGGGCCCTCCCGCCTTCCTGAATCACCGCCAACCCTAATCCTTCATTAGAACATTCGGCAGTAATTGCTGGCGAAATGCCACTTGCCTTTCCCTCATTTTAACAAAACATTTATGCATGAAAGATTTAATGCCAGGTATCAAGCATATCATTGTAAATTTACCACTAATTAAGCCTAATTAAAATAATTAAATGGCTGTGGAGTCACCATGTGAATTAAAATCACTTCTGCTCATACCCGGCTGTTTCTCACTAGCCGGGCCCCGATTTCAGAGATGAGAATACAGCTCTCTTTCGACTTTTTCCTCTCCGCGTCACCCTGCTCAGCTTCACACAGGGTATTTGCACGGCCAAGGAGATTTGATAATTAAGATAATGCTGTGATTTGATGGTGCGTTTTTTCAATTTCGGGACCCCAGGAGAATTCCCTTTATCTCGGTGAAGTATAGACAATTTGACTAATCTGTTGCTTGGAGCAGTCGCTGGCGTTTGCATATTCATTACTCATTGGAGTTTAATCAAAGTAGCTGATGGACCCCTTTGCACCACAAATAACTCGGTCATGAATAATTTATCGGCGATGACTGGGCCTTGAAGCCTCCTGGCACCCCAGGGCCCCCCATTGGCACGCCGGGGCTGGCCTGCCCGGGGCAGCACATGGCCGCTCCAGATGTTGGGGTATCCATATGTGCACAGCTCATCAAAGCAGCACCGGCCTGCACCCAGGGGCCACGCCGTCCCCAGATAGGCCATCTGGAGTTGGAGGGGAAAACAAACCTCGGTGAATTGTGGGATGCGCAGTTGTGTGCAAGTGGCGCCTGGTGATGCTCACAGAGGGGTATGCGGGAGGCAGCGGAACGCAGAGGAAATCCGGGCGGCGGGCTGGCCCCTCTCGCAGCATCCTGTGGGTGGCCTGCAGCTGTGTCTCCTGCTTCCTGGGCCCCTGCGGTACAGCTGCCCCCATGAAAGCACATATGCACCTCTTTCCGCAGGCCCTGCAGAGGCGGGGCGGCTGTGCTGCACCCCGGCCCTCTGGCTTTGCACCTGCGCACTCGCGTCTGGGCTGCCGCTCCCGTCTGGGCTCCATCCAGCAGGGCTGGGTGAGAATTTTCCTAGGCCCTGGGCACTTTGGTTGTGGCCTTGCCCCTAATCATATCAAACCCATTCCATTTCCCCACGTGCCACATTAAATATATTTTATACATAAGCGTGGAAGGGTTGAGTCGAGATGCACTCGACTGCTTGACATAATAGCACATTTTGAAGACATTTAATGGGCCATTTGCTCATTTTGATTTTGCAATTGTCTTTTCCCACGCTGCTGATGCATTTGGCTCCATGGGTCCCAGGCATCTCTGCAAACTCCTGATTCGCGGGCCAGCCTGGAACTGGGCCTTCAGTGCCACACAGCTTCAAAGGCCAGGGAGCCTTCTGCACCCTTGGGTCCAAGCCTGAACTGGTGCCCACAGCATGGCAGCCCAGCACCCCCATGGTGACTAACAGCTGATCGGACCCTTTCTCCACTTGACGTGGAGCTTGAGAGTGTAAGACGGTGCCTAGTTTACCTCTGCCTGCCGCTTGCTCAGTGCCTGGAACGTACAACGTACACGATAAATATTTGAGGCATAAATGAGCTGTGAACTTCATATTTTAAAGAACGGGAACAATGACCTGAGGAGGAAATAAAGGCAGAACAGTGTGTAGAGGGCAGCCAGGGACACCTCTGCCTGCCTGGCCACAGACCTCATGTGAGAGTACGGAGCAGGGCACTTCCTGCTCCTGGGGAATGGGCCCCCAGACCTGTCACACAGGGGCCTCCTCCACCTGAGGACTCGAGGTCACAGGCCCTGCCCAGGCTCTGACCTCGAGGTTCCATTCGGGGAGGCGGAGTCCGAAGCCTCCAGGACTGACCAGCACACTCAGGGCCTGGCTGGCAGGAAGAGCAGCAAGCTCCTCTCCCTGCTTTCTCCTGTTTTCTCAGGGTGTGGCTGGCAGGAAGAGCAGCAAGCTCCTCTCCCTGATCATTCTCCTGTTTGGTTTTTGGTTTTTAAGGTGGAAAGGGTGTGAATGTAGGGCACGCACGTGTGTGTACGCGTGTGTACATGTGTGTGTGTGTGTGTGTGTGTGTGTGTGTTGTGGGGAGGGAAAAGAAACAGCCCAAGCCATGGGCAGGGGCGTCCTAGAGCCTGTCCAGCTCTGGAATCACCCTTCCTCCCCCGAGTAGCTGCTTCAGGACCACCAGAGAGGAGGCAGCTGACAGGACAAGGGTAACCTGCTCCATCACCTGTAGCCTGTGACCCCCACCAAAGCCCCCTGGTTCTTTGTGTCACTTGAGAGAGCTGAGGTGGTGCAGGTCCCCGGTAAGAGGGCTACCCGCAGGTGTGGGAGGTGGCTTTGGGTAGGCCCTGCACCCCTGGGTCACAGCAGCCTCATAAGCGAGATCACAGGTGAAATCCCTGAGGAAAACAGAGTTAGGAGCAGTGAGCAATGTCAGAGAGGGGCACATAGAACAGGGACCTGTGACCCTTGGAAGGCCGGGAGACAGCAGGGCCGGCAAAGAATACCAGAGCCTTGCTCACGCCTGCCCTCCCCTGCTGGAAGCCCACCCAGCAAATGCACAGAGAGCCAGGCAGGTCAGTCTGCGACCCGTCCTTGTCTGCACCCTGTCCTCACTGCCCCTACGCCTCCACCCCGCCCACACCCAGGCCACCACTTAGGGGAGGGAGCCCAGGCTTCCCTGAGGCCCACAGACAGCCCGGTGCAGTGGGGGCTGGGAGTGGTCACTCAGACTGTCCCATCTGGATTTTGCTTAGGGATGTGATACAGAACCTGAGGAAAGGCAGGAAGAGGCGGTCACATTGTAGCAGAGCTTAGAGTTAAAATGTATCAATTATGCGGCTGGGTGCCTGTAATGGCAGCAGTCTGGGAGGCTGAACAGGAGGGTTGCAAACCCAGCCTGCGCAATTTAGCAACGTAGAGAAAGCCTGTCTCCAGTTTTTTTTGTTTTTGTTTTTAAAGTGTCAATTCTGTTTCCAAAGGAGGAGGCGAAATGAGCCGGTCCCCAGAGACATCTGGGCCATCGCACATGTTTGTCTGGAAGCGAGATCCTTGCCTTCCTTTCCTGCCTTCGTGCTCAGGGCACCCCAAAGGGTAACTCTGGGGTTGGGAGTCTGCTCTTTCCCCCTGGAGTGCGGAGGCCTCACTGCCGATTTCCATTCCTCTGGAGACCTCCCCACGGCTTCCCGGCCTCTCAGATCTTCTTCCCCACCGCCTGCTGGTCACACACACTGGTGTGACACAGAGCACATCAGCCGCACAATTACGCATCTCACTCAGACGCCCGCCAGCCATCTGCAGCCGCAGCCAGTCTCAGGATACATCTCAGATCCCGCAATTACGCGTCTGGTTGGTTTGTGGTGTAGTCAGAACAATAACGCGTATCCCCCCAAGTCTTCGACAACTAACTTTATTTTTCTTGTCTCTGTGTTCTGTTGTTGAATTCACAAAATTTATGTTTGGGAGTACCGTCATGATTTTCAGCTCCAAACACAAGTGATGTTTTTATGTTTCCAACTGCAGAACATTTATTGAAGACCTATCAGGTGAAAGGCATACTATGGGATATGGAGGACACGGAGATGACAACAGTAATAAGTGACCCTCATTGAGCATGTTCTTGTTTCATTCTCCTACAGCCACGTAGATTGGTACGGTATTATTATTATGATGCCGATTTTCACCAGTTTCCCAAGGAAGGCGCTGAGTCAGGTCTCGCGGGAAGTGAGAGAGCGGAGCTCCCAGCTTCAGAACTGCACACTCAGCAGCTCATTGGAAACAGAAAATAAAGCTCCAGAAAGAGCTCGTTGTCCAACAACAGAAGCAGGGTAATGAACAGATCGTTTGTTTCTATGAATCCAACGCTAGTTGTTCACGACAAATTTATTATAGGTGACAAATGTAGTGACGGGGCCACTAAGCAAACACTGCCTCGCCTGAGCTCTTGGTTTCTGTCATGATGGGACAGAGACGTTGGCAGGAAGGCGGAGTAGACAAGCTAAGCATTGCCAGTGCCTCTTTTGTGCACACGCACACACACATGCACACGCACACATTTTAGCAACTGAATCTAATTGATCCCATCTTGTTTTTTCTCAGGTCCCCAGAAAAACTGGAAGCCCCTTGAGGGCAGAGGTTGTGACTTTCCATTCATTCATTCCTTTGTCCTGGCCTCTTTGCCACTGGTCAGAGGCACGGAGCAAGCCTTATATTCTTTGTTTATTTGTTGTGTGTTTTTTTGGTACCAGGATTGAACTCGGATCCTTGGGTTTTCGAGGCAGGCGGTGGAACCACTGAGCTAAATCCCCGGCCCATGCCTTATATTCTGAAAAGGGGACAGATGGCAAAGAGATCACAGGCGACACAGTGAAGCCAGGGCTATTCTCAAGGTAAGAAAGCCTCCTAAGAGTTGGGGCGTGGGGGTGGCTGTAACCTGTCCGTACAGCAGGCGTCAGTACCCAAGGAGAGAAGAAACAGTGAAATGCCGTCCGATTGCCAAGAGGCCATCGTACCTACCACGCCACTGGTGGTTCTGTGGTCACCACAAGGTTTGAACAGGCTTCCACATCCCTGGGACTTGCAGGCCATCTTGCCCCTCTCTAATCAATGCACCCTACCCTTCTCCCCCCTGCGTTCTCCCTCTTTCTCGGTGACCCTCTCCCTGCCTTGTCCACCTTGTCATCTCTTCTCTCTGATGACCCTCTTTGTGTCCATCCTTGCCCTTCTATTCTTGACCCTGGTTAACTGAACATGATTAAGCAACAAGTACAAAATCCTGTTCTATTTTTGTTTTTGTTTTTTGGTACTGGGGATCGAACTCGGGACCTTGCTTTTGCGAGGCAGGCAGCAGCACCACTGAGCCAAACCCCTGGCCCCTAGATTCTGTTCCTAAAAGGACCGGGAATCAGCCTGGTTCTGCTCCCATGGCCTCCTTCTCTCTGCCCAGATCCACAACTCCTCTGGAAAGTGTGCTCACACTTGCTAGGAAAGTGCCCAATACTTTACCCTTGAGTGACCTGTCACCTTCAGTGCTGGCCTAGGGTGCTACCCTCTTTCAAAGGAAAACACTTTGTGAAGCGTAGATCATTCACCCGTCTGTGCATCCAGCCCATGCTAAGCAGGGCATGGCGGGGCCCATGGTACTAATGGCCAGAGTTGGGATGAAAGCAGTTGCACACAGTGCCTGTGACAACACGATGGGAAATAAGTCACAGCTGAAAGCATTGGTCTGTGGGCAGGGGGCCTGGGAGGAGGGACAAGGCGCAGACAGAGAAGAAGGATCAAGAAACAGTCCCACAGAAACCCAGAGGTTTCAGAGCAGGGAGGTACAAATAGGCCGCCTGCAGCCGAGCGGTCCTAGAGAACAGGACTGGGAAAGCACCCTGAGGCTCTCACCAGCAGAAGCATGCTGTGGTGGCCATGGTGTGTGATCTTGGTCAGGGGACATGGAAGCCAGAGGGTGGTGGCCCAAGGAGGGAGCGGAGGTTACAGAAGTGGAGAACTTTTGGTGCACACGATTCTGCAGCACCGTGGCGAGGGAAGAGAGAGCTGGGGCAGGAGTTGGAAAGATCCACACAGGTGGAAAGATGCAGCTGTGTTTCAGGATGGGAGAGATTTGAGCTCCATAGTAGATCCCTCTGCCACCCCTGGGGACAGAGAGAAAGGAAAGCCTGTGGTTTCCCTCTGTCCATCCCTGCAGGGGGACCTGTGTCCTTCACTAATACTTGCCATGGGAGAGGAGAGGCAGACAGGCTCTTGCTATCCGTTGCTCGGCTGCTGGAGCCCATATGTCATGGTTGGTTCCAAAGGGCACCAGCCCCCAGACCAGTGGATGGAGAAGCTGGTAGCCCTTCCACTGCGACTGGACTCTGACCCATCTTGGGGTCCCAAGTGGACCTTTTGTGAACCACAGCATCCTCCCCAGGCCCCTGAGTTTTATGTTTGGTTCATTTTACACACACGTGTGCACGCATATGCCAGAGAATCACCACACAATAACCTCAGTTTATTAATTAATTAATTTGATGTTTTTGAGACAGGGTCTCACTATGTAGTTCAGACTGGCCTTGAACTCGCTATGTGGCTCACGCTGACCTCAAACTTGCAGCAGTTCTCCTGCCTCAGCCTCCCAAGTGTTGGGATTATAGGAGTGCACCACCACATCCAGCTTCCTACTATGATTTAAATATGGACAGTGTCCCCCAAAGTCCCTGTGTGGCTTGGTCTCCAGATGGTAGCATTAGGAGGTGCTGTGATCTTTAAGAGGTGGGGCCCAGTGAGTGCTCCTTGGTCATTGGAGGTGCACCCTCCATGGGGACTATGGAACCCAAGCCTCTTGGGGGTTCCTCTGACACCTGGCTCAAATGTGAGTGGCTCCACTGTGCCCTCCCTACCATTGCCATCTAGAATCCTCACCAGGGACCCAAAAAAACTGAGACATCTGTTTTTTTGGCTGGAAACTCCAGAACTATAAGCTAAATAAACCTTTTCTCTTTTTAAACTAACCACTTCACTTATTTTATTATAGTAACATGAAGCTGACTAGTACATTTCTTTTCTGGGCCCGTTGCCCTGTCCATGGGACAAGACAGATAAGATACCAAGGCTCTTAGAGAACTCCACTGAGCAAGCAGTTGAGGACCCAGGGCAGGTGAGGAGGGTGGGTCAGGAGGAACATGCAAGGGCTTCACAACAATGCACATGTGCATGAGGGGGTGGGCATTGCTGGATCTGAGTCCCCAGTCCAAAGCTTTTAAAGGCCAGGCAGTGACAGAGGTGCACAGCAGGACTCATCCCAGTGATGTGGGGAACACATTCATGGCTTCTGCCAAATGGGTGATCAAGTTGTTGCCTGGCAGGACATGGGGTCTGTGTTCCCAGATCTTTCTCTTTTTCATGAGAAGAAAAAAAATCCAGATTTTGATAAAGTAAACTCTATTTTTCAATGTTTCTAGCTAATGAAAAAAATGTCTAAATGCTATGCATGTGTAAGAACTAAATTAAGAATTTAAATACTCCTTAAGGACATAATAGAAGACGTAAGCTAACAGAAAGACATACCATGCTCTTGGATAGGAAGGCTTCTCACCATAAGGATGTTGATTGTATAGTTAAGAGCACTCTGAGGATGCTGAGTATTTTACAATACTCTGAGTTACTTGGTAATTTTAGAGTAATGCTTAATATCAATTTAGAGGAAATGACCATGTGACTCTGAAGCTCAATTGGAAAAAAAATAAACCAGCAATAATAGGGAAATTCCAAAAAGAAGAATAAAGAGTGAACAGAACTATCTTTGTCACAGTAACACAGTCTAAAGCTTTAGTAGTTAAAACAATGGTGCTAGTAGATGAATAAACAGATTAGATGAACAGAAAGGAGTCTAAAAAACAGATACAAATATATAAAGGAATGTAAAGTATGGTAAAGATGTAATCTCAACATGGGAGAGATTATGCAATAAATAATAGGGGAAACCTGAGTGGACATCTAGAAAGAGAATAAAGTTAGATCCATGCTCCACCTTACACAAAAATAACCTGCACTTAACCTGGTTGTTATGACTTGTATCTAGATGACCCCCAATGTCTCATGCAGTCATGGGGGGTTGCTTTGCAGAGGTGGCCAGATCTAGAGTGCATGGTGCTGGGATCAAGGGTGTGTGATTACTAAATCAATCCACTGATTGCTTTGGCATAGTTCTAGCTAGAATTAAGGATGTGAGTCTTACATCTACGTAAGGGTGGCAGCTTGCATGAAATATAACGGACAAAAAGAGGGCTAATGCGCTGTCACCTGCCTGCTTGCTGTGGACTGTTTCTCCTCTGTGATGCTTTTCTGCCTTGCCACCCTGCCTCAGAGACAACAAACTATGCATTGAAACCTCTACAAACTGTAAGCTGAAGAAACCTTTCCTCCTTTAACTTTGGGTGTCAAATATTTTGTCTCAGCAATGAAAAAAGTAATTAAGACACAAAGTGTACCACTTATTTAATTCACTTTCTCTGTTTATTGCCTGCTTTTTCTCTCTGGCATGTGTACTCCATGAAGCCAGAGTGTTGGGATTTTTTGGTTCACTGCTATATCCACAGTGTCTAGAATGGCCTGGCTTATAGTAAGTTGATAAATGTTTGGTGAGTGGATTGAATAAGTGGAGCCAACATCTAAATGTTAAAAATAAAGCCTTTAAAGTAATATGGCAGATCACTGGAGAATATAATTTTATAGTGGGTAACATTTCCCAAATAATTTAAAATCTCAAAATCCATTAAAAAAATCAACCATATAAAAAAAATTCTTCATGGCAGTAATATCGCCCATAAAGACAAAAACTAAGTGACAATCCGGTAAAATAATTTGTATTTTATATAATAGACAAAATGCTAATAACTATAAAGAGATCTTTTGGAAAAAGATAACACAAGAGAAAAATTGGCAAAGCATATAAATAGAAATTCACAAATAGATATTCATTCTTATTCATAATACGAAAAATGCAAATTAAAATCCCAATGAGAAGCTAGTTTTCATCTTTTAAATTGGCAGAATAGAACATTTTGATGCCTTGCTGTGCTGGTAAGGGGTAAGGAAATGGACCATCTCAGAGACTGCCCCTGGGGGTATAACTTGGCCTACGTGTGGACAAATGAAAAGTGCTATCAAAATTATAAATGCTTATGCCACATGGCCCAGAAATCTCATATCTAGGCATTGATCTTACAGAAATACTTCGACAGATGAAAACTATTTGTACAAGGCTGGATGTTGCTAAAGAGTTTGTAATAAAAAGACCAAAAACAACCCAAATATCTATTTGTAGAGGGCTGGTAGCATAAAAGACCCATTCTTCTGTACCATGGAGTGCCAGGTACAGATGTGTCTTCCAGCCTTAAGACAATGCAGAGGGCTGGGGATTTAGCCACCTGCCTTGCAAGTGCAAGGACCGGAGTTCGATCCCCGGTAGCAAAAAAACAACAACAAAAGAATGCAGAAACTCAGAATGAGCTGAGCGTGGTGGCGCATGCCTGTAATCCCAGCACCTGGGAAGGCTGAGGCAGGAGGATCACTGTGAGTTCGAGACCAGCCTGGGCTACATAGTGAGTTCCAGGTCAGTCTCAACTACACAGTGAGACCCTATCTCAAAAAACCAAAAACAAACAAACAAACAAAAAACCAACCTCAGAAGGTGTCAAGACAGAGATGTCTCCAAAATATAACATTAATTGAATAAACAAGGTGCAGAATTGTATGTAGAGTACAATTTGTACAACCAGTTAGAAAATCAGTGATTTTGCTTAAAGTCTTTGATGTTTCAACCATGGGAAGGGACAGGGCTAGAGAAGCACAAGGGAAGTTTCATGGACCCTACCGAAAAAAAAGCATAGGTCACTGCTCATGTTCTATTGGCTTGGACTGGGTCACATGATGACAATTGCAAGGGGAACTGGGAAATACCCAAGAAGGAAGGAGAACAGATTTTGGTAGACATTTTGGTCTCCGCTGGTCTATCCTTCTGTATTTTTTAAATTTTCAAACATTTGATTAAGTTATACAAAATAAACATAAAGGCAAAAAAACATGGGCTAGGTCTGGGCTGTGAGAGCTGCCAGTTTAGAATACATGTAAACATAATTCTTCATTAAATCATAAAGGTGTACTCCTGATCAGTGAGATAAGTGCAGACTTTTCTTAAGAGATGGTGCTGGGAAAAAAAGAAATCACGGGACAAAAAGGTAAAACCAGGTTTTTTGTCTTACCCTGTGCCCCACAAAAAGGATTCCAATGGGTTAAAATATTAAATATAACAAATGAAACAATAAAAGTATTAGAAGAAAATATGGTCTTGGAGAGATCTTTCTAAGACTCAAAATTCTATGGCAATTAGTAAATTTGACGTAATAAAACTGATGAAGTTTGGGTCGGGGATTTAGCTCAGTGGTGCCGCCAGCTGCCTCTTAAGCATGAGGTCCTGAGTTCAATCAATCCCTGGTACAGAAAAAAAAAAAAAAAAAAAAAAAAAAGGTGATGAAGATTAACACAAAGCCAAAAGAACAGACTAGGTGAAAATATTTGTCAAATGAACAAAAGACAAAGAAATTGGGCCAGGGATTTAGCTCAGTGGTTCCCCCACCATACACTGATGACACTTACAGACCAGTAAGAAAATCTAGCAGAGCAACAAGCAAAGAATGTGGAACAGACATGCATAGAAAAAAATAGCCAACAAACCATGAGAAAATGGACATGGCCACAAGTACCCAGAAGTATGAAAATTAAAGCAGGAGTGGGATATTGTTGATTGTCTATCAGATTGGCAAAAACGGGGGAGAGAAAGGAGAAACACATCCCTTGTTGGAGAGGGATGGAAGGAATGATTTTCTTAGACATCAAAGGCAGCTGCACATTGGAACATCACTGTTGGAGGGCAACGTGGCATCATCAGTAGTATTTACACCGTGCAAAGTTTGCAGTAGCCGCTCTGGAGAGATACTTGCACATGTACACAAAGCAATATGTCTAAGATGTTCATTGCTATATTGCCAAAACAAGAAGGGAAAAAGAACCAAACTGAATGTTCATCCACAGAGGGACGTTAAACTGATCCACCCATATTGTGGAGCACCCCACAGCAGGTTTTATAATGAGATCTGTACGGGGGGAAATGGAGATATCTGCGAAGACATATTGTTAAGCCAGAAAAAAAAAAAAGCAGGTTGTAGAACAATGCATACGCTATTTTATAAACATAAGACAAACCAGGCATTTCTATAGTAACATATAAGTGTATAAATGCTTATAAACTAGTCTGGAAGAATACAAACTCTCACAGCTAGCACTTCTAGAGAGAGGAATAAGGTGAGGGAAGGTGAAAGGGAGCTTCTGGGTTTGCTGTATCTGCCCTTGACCTCTGAGATGTTGTGACGTCCTATGCGTCCCTGCGCATTCATTGTCCAAATATGTGTGCATTCGCCCCTGTGTACTATTAGAACATTTATTGAGGGCTTTCTTGTGCCTAGCACTGTGCTACATTACTGAATCCTGACATCCTTGTGATCCAGGCAAAGTCCCTGCTCTGATGTGAGTGCCAGGAAGGTGGGGCCTCTGTGACAGGCAGGTCCTCTCCAAAGGCTGAGTCCGGAGGGTGACGGCACTGGAGCCCTTGGCAAGGACCACACAGGCTCTACCAAGCTGCTTTGTCCCTCCGCCTGGTTGCGGGCGCCCATGCTCCAGTCACCTTGACACCTCAGAGCAAGGAGGGTCGTGCCTGCCTGAGGGGTTCCCACAAATGCTCTGTAAATGGCAGAAGATGGCAAGGACTGAGTTGGCCCCTTGGCTCAACCTGCCCTCGGCAAGCCTGTCCGGACCCCTCTGGGTCACTGTGGTAGTTTATCTGCAGCTCTTCACGCCCTCCACCACACCCCTGTATCTCTGAGGATTTTGGTCCCTTTGATCGCCAGTTGCTGCCTCAGCAACCACTCTCTCTCCCGTGGTGCTCAGAGGCAGGGTGGACTCTGGGGACCTGATGTCGCCTGTGATCTGGCTGCGAGTGGGCTGCCTTCACACGGGCAGCTCATCACCTCCCAGAATGTGATCCCAGGGTCCCACTGTGACTGTGAGCTCTGTCCCTTTCCCCATAGCATGTGCCAATCAGCATCAACAAGGCACACTGCGGGACAATTTTCACACATCTCCTTTGGATGCTTAGCCCCAGGGTTTATTCTAACTGCCTCAGCTCGGCTCCAGCCTGGCAGGGAGGCTGGCAGTGCTGAGGATGCCCAAGATGCAGCCTCCATGGACTGGCACCTCCAAGGCCTACAGGACACACACACACACACACACACACACACACACACACACACACCACACAGCAGTCATGTGACAGTGGAGCACCCAAGCTCTCCGGGGAGTGGTCCTGTCAGTTAGGGGTCATTCTCTGCCTTCCTGACACAGGCTCATTTTATCAGTGGTGCTTTAAGTAAGAAAAAATTGAGCCAAATATTGGAATAAGCCAGTACTGATCTGTGTGTCATTTCAGAGTGAAATTTCTCCTGCAAGCTCCCCTAGTTCTATTAAAAGCTTCTGCCTGGTGGTGATTTCTGTCTTTGGAAGGGCAGGAATGAGGTTAGGGAAATAATCTCTTTTCCCAGCATGGCACCTAGTTCAGGGCACCTGGATCTCTGTGAGCCTGCTAGGAAGACACAGAACCTGTCTCTGCCCCCAGCCTGGACCTCCTGCCTTGGACTCTGCCTATGAGGAAGACCCCAGGAGCTTCTTGCGCACATTAAAGTTGAGAAGCACCACCAGCGCTGAAGTCCCCCAGAGCAAGCAACCTTCTCCAGGAAGAGAAAGTGGGGTCCTGTGAGCAACTGGGGTGGCCTTGAGAGGCCTCCCTCTGCCTCATGCTCTTCTAACCAGCTTGGGAAACAAGACAAGTTGCTCCACCCCCATGGGGCTCAATTTTTGATGGGTCTCTTGGGATCTCCAAATAACATGGTCAGGGAAGGTCACTCCCAGGGTGTGTGTGACAGCGCAGAGCTCAGACTATCTAAGACCCATGAGAGGGACTTGGCCTGGTGGGTGGGGACGTGCACACGGGTGGATCTCCCTTCTTTATTCCTGCAGGCACCCGGGATGTCTTGGTGACAAACTGATCTCCACCCTGTCCCACCCCAGCCTCCCTCGCCCTGTGATGGGTGATGGCCTGGGGACACAAGGTGCTTCCTAGCGCCCTTGGGAAAGTAACCAAAGCACTTCACCTTCTGCCCCCAAGTCCCCAGTTCTGAATGAAAGCTCCCTTCCAAGCCATTCTGATCTACAAATCACTGATCAACCATGGAGCTTTGTTTATATTAAGTGAAAATGTTACCTTTCCAAATATTTAATCAAATTATTACTGGCATTCTAAAACAATGAGGGACGAGAGGGTGCTGGTGTCAGAGAGTCCCAGATAGGCAACACTTTGAGAGGGCTCGCTAGGGTGACAGAGGGCCAGTGAATGAGCACAGGAAAGTGTCAATAGACTGAGTGACCTTCGCAGTATGGGCTCCTGGCATAGTGGGAGCAGAGAGCTGATTACAACAGGTTAGACGGTTGCTGGTCTCACAAACACACACACTCACACAGATTGTGGTATAATACATATAGAACCTAGTTCATTAAACATAACAACTAAAGAACAGAAGGAAATAGATGAAAACAGGAATGATTTTATGTGTGTATCCCTTATCCTATTTTTCTACTTATAAACTTTATCCCATAAATGTGTGTCACTTTCTAATAGACAGATCTGTGTTTGTAGAGCTGCACTGGGACAATGGAGACCAGATCCTGAACAAATAGATATTTCAGGTGACAATCCTATGGTCCATGTTTGTGCCTGGCCACTTCCCGCTCGCAGGGGAAACTGCCTCTGAGTGACAGGAGTAGGTGTGGAGCCTCTTCTGGCTCATGAGCATGGAAGTCATGAAGGTGGAGCCCCTGGGAACAGGATTAGTGCCCTTCTCAGTGAGGCCCTGAGAGCTGGCTGGCCTTTCCCACCACATAAGGGCACAGTGACGAGGTGCCATCTATGAAGCTGGAAACAGGTTCCAAATTTGATCATCATGATGTTGGGCTTCTCAGTCTCAGGAGCCATGAGAAATAAATTTCTGTTGTTTATAAACAACTTGATCTATGATATTTTGCCACAGCTGTTGAAATATTCCAAGATAATAACCCAGAAAAAAATGAAGTAGGGTGAGGGAGTCGGAGAATGACCCAGCAGAAGGATTGTTTAGTTCTCAGGCAGCAGGGACCCAAGGAAATTGTGGGCAGAGTGGAGAAAGGACAGCGTGATCAGCGATGTGACTAATTTGTGTACAAGGACATTCAATGTGACATTAATTTTGATTGTGAGAAATCATTAGCCACATAAGTGACTCATGAAAGAGGACTAGTTAAATGAAATATGGTTATGTCTGTATCACAGAATGTCACATAGCACTTAGAGAATGCAAAATAAAACAATAAAACGCCACGCGTGAGCAGGACTAATTTGACAATGATGGCAGGAACAACCATAGTCTCCCAGGAGGGGACTGCTCAAAAGCAGTTAGACAGTGTACATCTCAAGAATCTCAGAAAGTTTATGTTTGCTTAGCAAATAAGTTCTCCTAGAATATATCCTAAGGAAAATATCTAAAAATGATATCATGTATTCCTCGTGACATTGAAAATCTGGAAACCGTCCAAATGCCCAACGCTCAGGTAATAGTTAAATAAAATACGGTGCATTCACATGCTGAAGCAGTACAAGGCCATGAGAAGTATGATTTTTGAAGAGGTTTCTTTAATATTGTAGAAAAATGATGCACTCCCATAATCCCAACACTCTGGAAGGCTGAGGCAGGAGGATCACAGTATTCTATACCAAAGAATAAATTTTACTATACATGTATGCAACTTAAAAATCAAGTAAGTAATTTTTAAAAATTTTTAATTAAAAAAAATTTTAACTGGGCTAGAGGTTTGGCACACCAGTTTATTCTACCACATCTCTACTTTATCTGTTCCTTGAAGAAAAAAAAAAATAAGAAAATGAAATCCAGTCCCTAATCAGTCTTTAAGTAGAAAAAAATCTTTTGTTTTGTCTTGTCACAGCAAGACCAAATGAACAATGACTTATCCTGGAAATGGTTTTTGAAATTTCAAGAACTAAAAATCTGTCTTATGAGCATTGGACCTAAAAAAAGAAAGAAAAAAAAAAAACAGGTTCAACTCAAATTTCTCAATAGCGCCATACACCAGAAAAACATGGATATGATTTTTCTTTTCTTTTTTTTTTTTTTTTAGTACTGGGGACCGAACTCAGGACTTTGCACTTGTGGGGCAGGAGCAGAGCCACTAAGCTAAATCCCCAGCCCCCCATGGATATGATTTTAAAACAAAATCATATTGCAGGCAACAGGGTATAGGGGATAAAGGTGATGGCCTGAAATTCCCTACCTAATATATTTTTTCTCATCTAAGAGCTGAGCTGAACACAGTTTCCTCAGATACAGAAGTCCCAGAAGGCAGAGCACCCATGCCCCTCTTGGAAAAACATATTCCAGGACGTGCCTCAGCCAGATGAGAGATGAATCTTAACTGAAGATTCAAGAAAGGAAACGGAAAAGCACAAGAGAACTAGAGACAGAAGTTATAATCTATTAAAGTAAGGAAATACAATTATCAAGTGAACATAGAAGAAACAACTCTTCAAGGGGAGGATATATGTATATTGTAATTTTTTAAATGGCAAAATTAAATAGTTGTATCAGTCAGTGCTTACTAGAGAAACAGGTTTAGTACAAGATACACAAATATATATGGATTTACAAGATTGGCTTACAATGGCCACTCAGGGTCAAATGTGGGAGTCTGCAAGGGCTGTCTGTGCTCTAGAGGTCCGGAGGCTCCAGGTGAAGACATGGAGCTCACAGCAGTGTCCTGCGTGAGTTCGTATCGAGAGGCTGAAGATTTTGCGCCGGAAGCCAGGAGATGACATCTAAGGTAAAGGCAAAGACTGGAGCTCCTCTAGGAAACAGAAGCAATCCTGCCTTCTTTCTTCATTTCCCCTTTATACTAGTCAAGTGACAAGTCCGCCCACAGAAGTGGGTCTTCTGCCTTCAACAAATCCCTCAGCCACACCCAGGGTTACACTGATCCCATTGAGTTGTACGTTCCTTACTCGAGTTGACACACTCGGTTAACAATCACAATGGTTAAACTCTGATTAAATTCACAAATTTAAATAATAAATATGAATGCTAAAATCCAAGGTGAGATACAGATAGTACTGGCACGGACCATTCACCAAGAGCAGAAGCCACCGTGGCTGTTTTGGGAACTAGATGTTCTCAGAGGGAGGGCTGTTGGCAGGTGAATGTATCACAGCGTCAGTGGATTCATCCACCAAAGAGTTCTGGGCTGCTGGGGTCACAGGGGTGTGGCGCCTTCCTCTCCAGCGCCGCTTCCTGGCCACCCGGCTGCAAGTAGCTTTCTTCTTCCCCCTAGGTCCTTACTGCCTTGGAGCCAGCCAACTACGGGCTGAGTCTTCTAAAAACCATGCGCCCAAGTAACCCTCTGCTCCTTTTAGTTGTGGGTTTGGGGAATTTCGTTCCAGTGACGAGACTGACTTAGTGACTTACTCAGGGACACTGGCATCGTTTCACATCAGGCGGTCTGATGATATAAGATAGCATTTCAGTGTCAAATTTTTAAAAAGATTGTTGGGCATGATGGCATACGCCTGTAATCCCAGCACTCTGGGAGGCTGGGTCACTCAGTGACTTAGCAAGACCCTGTCTCAAATTTTTAAATAAATAAATAAAAAGGGGCTGGGAATGTAGCTCAGTGGGAAGACCCTGGGTTCACTCCTCAGTAGTGAGAAAGAAAAAAGAAAACTTTAACTTCTTGGTTAACAGCTGTTCACTGAATGTGAAAATATCCTCAGAAAATGAAGAATCAAAGAAGACATTTTTCTGACAAGCTAGAGAAAGCATTAACCAGATCCCGTGTTGCAAAATGCCATTTGCATCAACTCTAAGAAGAGTAAAAACAGAGCCCCTTGGACTGAGTCCTGCGAAGAGCCAGGTGCCCAACAGCAACCGTAAGGAAGTCATTTCATTACATCGTTGATGCGTGTGACAGGTGACAAGCCCAAGACCTGGGAGGGCCCTGTGGAGACACCCCAAATCCTGTTGATGAAATAGAGGGGAGCAGCTCCTATGACGACCTTCAACTGCCCGACTGTGTCTTCTCACAAACATTCAGGGAAGAGAAAGAGGCAGCAACAGAGACCACAGGAAACAAAGCCCACTGCCAGGGGGGCCTTCAACACAGGGGAGGACTGTGCCACCCAGGAGGTGTTTGGGAGCCATTGAGGGTTCTAGAAGTGGGAGGGAGGTCGGGGGTATGTGTCTTAGTTGCGTTTCTTTCCTTGCTGAGACAAAATGCCTGATGCTCAAAGTTAAAGGGGGAAAAGTTTACTTAGCTCACACCTTATAGAGGTTTCAGTCCATCATTGGCTGGCTCCAAGGCAGGGTGGCATGGCAGACAGACTTCCAGAGAAGAAACAGCTCATGCACACAGACAGTAACAAAACCAACAAGGGAGCATGGCACCCTGACTCAATTCCAGTAAAAGCCGCACCTATGACTGCATGAGGCTTTGGGGGGACGTCAAGGCACAAGCCATAACAGGAGGGGACTAGTAAACAACCCCCGTGATACCTAAGATCTCTAGGTAAACGGTCTATCCTGGGAGTGGTGGTGTGGGAATGAGGCTGGGAGAAACAGGGACGTTGTGGAAATTAGCACAATTACAGCAGTTCCCAGAGTCTGCGGACAGGCGCTCAGCCCACAGGGGTGAGCCAGCAATGTACACAGGGGTGGGAGGAGTCTTTGGGGCGGCAGAGCTGGGCAGTGTGTTAGTAGGAAAGGCCCGGGAGCTGCCTGGGCCATCTGGAGAGACTGGTTTCCTTATGGTACTGTCCTTCACATGCAGTACTCTAGAGACTGGGCGAGGCCGTTGCTTTTGTTTGTTTGGTGCTGGGGATGGAACCCAGGGCCTGGAGTGGGCTAGGCCAGTACTGTGTCACCAAGCTACATTCTCTTGATGTTTTAAACACTGCAACTGTAAATACACAAACGTGTCTTAGTTTAACCACAGGAGATTGTGCTTTGATAGGTCATAAAGCAGTCATAGATCTGCAGCTTCCTGTGGTTCCATCTAATAGATGGTACGATCCCATTCTTGTTTTTGGAAAAAAATAAAGAGCGCATGTTCGAGTACACAACGATAAGGAGAAAGCTGGAGCGGGGACAGGATGGGGAGGTAATGCTGCCGTCTCCTCAGCTGTATGCTTCTGTATGGATGAAAGACAGGAAGGAAGGAGCCCACAGGCCTGGGAAGATGCACTCTCGGCCGGTACCTTCCCAGGTGGGACCAGAACCCCTGGTCTCAAGGCTCCAAGAGCTTCCTTCTGGCTGCACTACTGCAGTACCCCGTGTGTGCTTGTTCTTGTCTGCTCCTCTTCCCTCAAGTGCAGCCCCAACCCAAACAACCCTTAGCTCCACGTCACAGCTTTGTCTTCATGAACCCTTCTCCAATCCAAACCCTGTGGGAAGAACGGGAACCAGGACAGGAAAACATATATATATTTTAATACGCAAATGCTTCAGATGGATTAAGCATTTGGTTTTACTTGGATTATTATTTTTTTCCATGAATCTAAGCCATTTTGCATTTTGGAACCCTTCTGCAAACAGAGCAGTTTGTCTTTGTGTTTGCTCATTTAAAAACAAATATTTGCCTGCCAAGCAAATACTGTCTCTTAGGATGTGCTATTAATAGGATAATTAGGCAGCCGGTAATGAAAAGGATTGCTGGTAATTATGGCAAGATTTGTTTTGGCATTTGAAGGCAGCGATGGAGGCTGGAGTGCTAAAATCTACCTTAGAGTTAATTAGTACAATTAGAACACACCTGAAAAAATAGTCCAGCTAAATAACACTTCGCTTTACTTTTAAAGTGACAGTACCCATCCCTTGCCAAGCTGCGTGGGCAGTCGCAGCCCTGGTGTTTCCAGCACGACAGAGGGTCAGGGATGAGAAGGAGAAGTTGAACTTGAACTGGTTTCCAGAGCTCGCACTTGCTGTGAGCCTAGTTCCCCTTTCCTTTCAATGTCACTGGTACCCATCCCACTTCTGTCTGTGAGCAGTTTCTCATGAAAGCCTCAGAAACTCTTGCGCTAGAAAAGCAAAACTTAGTACATTTTTCAGAAAAGGAAATGGAAGGCCAGAGATGCCCAGGGGTTGCCCAAGGTCAGAGATGAAGGTAGAGGTCGTGGATGGGGTCAGAGGTAACAGTCTATGCCTAAGATAAGTTAAAGAATGATTCGGAGAGGGGATCTTCGCGTCTGTCCTAAAAGCTGAGCTTGGGAGCTCTACCTGAAGCAGGTCCTCAGGTTGCTGAACCTGTGACCCTGGTCACCCTCACTGCTAAAGAATCTGAGATATCTAAAAATCACCCAGCTTAGAAGACTCTCAAATTTGTCCTCCCTTTTTGCTGTTGGCTGCCTCCCTTCTGGGGTGCATTCCTAGTGAGGTGTCTGCACTGGGCAGGTGGGTGGGCGTATGCTGTGCTGGTGTGGGTGGACCTGAATGTCTGTTTCACTCAGGGTAAGTGTGTCTGCAGGAGCGGGCAGCGGGGAGGTGTGGGTTTGTGAGCACGGGACCTGAGTAGGCACATACTTGTGTGTGCACGCGTGCGTGTGCACACACACACACACAGAAGAGCAGTAAGAAAAAAAGCAGGCAGGAAACTTACAGTCCATTTAAAGAAAGCTTCGTGATTGGAGGCAACCAGAGGGTTATTCTGGCCCTTTAAGGTCTGAGCATCCTCGTCCAAATATTGGGAATAAAACTGGTACCACCTCGTGGATTGGCCATTACAAATCTATAGTGAGACCATGAGACAAAGTTCTCAACACAACTGGCCCATCAGTTACTAATTAAAGTGTTATTGCCATTGCCATTGATGTCACTGTAAAATGCGCTTTCTCACCGGCCCTTTGTACCCCCAGCTAAACACTGCAGTCCCCTGCAGGCCGACCTTGGGCTGGTCTGGTGGGGCTCTGGGAAAGCAGGGCAGGAGACCCCATGAGACCAACCCCTTCCTGGCTTTGTCAACCTGGATTTGTTCTCTACAAAAGGCACATTAAGCCACAGAATCCTGCCAGAAAAGAAAAATACAGTCTCAGCCCTGAGATTGTGGGCCACCTCCTGCACTGTAATCCCTAGAATATTCACCCTCAGCTGCAAAAAGAAAAATAACAGCTAATGATTCACCAGCCCCATGCTCCCCACTTTCAAACACAGCGTCTGGTCCTCATAGCCACCTCACTGGCAGGTCTCTTTACCTTCCTGGAAATGAGGAAATTGGGATACAGAGAGGCTAGATTTAAAGCTAACCCACTGGCTCCCAACCCATTGACCATGGTCCAACATTTCTTACTGAGAGCTTGGGTCCATGGGATCTTGACAGGCACATTTCCAGGGACTCTCGGAACTCCCATCACCTCCCATGGCAAATGGGTGTTAAAAATCACAGGGACAGAACCTGTATTTTGTAAACTGAACTCAAACAAGAAAACCTCTCACATAAAACCTGAAATCTATGTCCCTTGCAGTAGCTGGATTTGCACTGATTAATTAGAAAATTGCATTTATATAACCCTTTAATCTGCATTTATGTGTTGCTAAGGGTGCGGTGAGCTGGGCAGGGAATTACATCCAGATTAGCCTTGATCTGTAAGCAGCCTGGATTGGCGTTTCTTTCTGTGCTGAAAGGAGAAACTCGAAAGGATTTGGGGCATGGATCCCAGTGAGGACTATTTCCCTCTCTCCGGCCTTGGACCCAAGCCGTCTGGGGCCTTCAAGGGCTTCCCAGGAAGCTTCACACGCCTGCCTTGGTCAAACAAGGACTGAGATTACCCAGAGAGCTAATTTCCGGCCGAGTGTGGCCCCTGGTTTCCTAGACAAAATTGGTCTTATTCTTCTCAACATGTGTTCAGCAAGATTAAAGATCCATCCACTGCACAGCTTAATGTAAGCTGCACTGGAAGTGACTCATGTTGTCCCCAGAGCAGGGGCAGCAGAGTGGGAGAGAGCAGGGCCTGAAATCCTGTTTATTGAATCAGAAAAAAGCCCTTAATGGATAAAGCATTTTGAAGTAGGGATCTTAATGCTTTGTGATATTTCAGGGGAAGTTATTTGATCACACGCACAAAAATCATTGTAAAGTAGTTCCATTGCTCTTGTCATTAATTTTCTCCCTCTCTCTCTCTCTCTCTCTCTCTGTCTGTCTGTCTGTCTCTCTCTCTCTCTCTCTCTCCCTTTCCCCCACCTCTCTCTCTGTCTCTTTCTCAGCTGGATCAACAGCTGGGCCTAGGTGAGGACAGTGGTGGCTGAGACAGCCAGTCCCATTCTTCACCAAGCAGGACGCTCTGGGGACATGTGGATGTGGTACTCAAGAACAGTTCTAGGCCCAGGCTGCCAGAGTAGGTGGGGGCAGGTTGGGTTCCGAGGTGCCACGGGGAAGAAGAAACAATGTGGCTGGAGGTTGAGTGAGGGACAAGGAACCTCCTCTTATTCCCTCTGGTGTCAAGAATTTCAATTTTTAGTCTAGCCAGAAATTGCCGACTTTGGCCAATCCATTACCCTACCTGGGCCCTTCCTTCGTCCTTTATAATCAATGCAGTTGACTAAAAGCCTGATGAGGCTGATTCAGGCGCTAATGTTCTGCATTCACAAGCATCTCCATGGATATCACAGCCAATCAGTGCAGCATTTCCCAATGCCCTGATACTCTGCAGGGGCGGTAGAGCATTGTGGTTTAACACTGTGGAGTCTGCTGTCAGCCGGCTGGCAGAAATCCATCCTGGCTCCATCATTCACGAGCCCTGCAGCCTTGGATGCGCTCCCTAACCTTTCTTCACCTTGTTTTCCTCCTCTGCAACCTCACGGTGACCACAACAGCACCCGCATCATGGGGTTTACGTGAGAATGAGATGAGTAAAGACGTGCAAAGCGGCAAGCACAGTGCCTGGGCCGGGCAGGTGCTCAACAGTGGTGGCTGCTGTGATCATCAGCCTCCAGGCTGCGGATCCCAGCACCTCCCACCAGGTGCGAATCGCTTGGGTCTGCAGGTTCTGGCACATTCAGCACCTGGCACGTTCTGCTCCTGGGGCCCAGGTGGGGCCTCACAAGACAGCTGTTGAACAGACGTTCCTTGCAGACAGTGGGCCATGAGCAGTGCCCTGGTTTCTACCTTGAGGTCTTCCTCCCCGCCCTTCCAGCCCGATCCTCAGGAAAGATAGAAACCAGAGGTGCTCCCCCATGTCCACCGTTCCCAATCAACTGAGACTCACACTCTCCTTCCTTGAGTATTGTGCCAAGCAGGTGCATGTGTGCTGCTTTCTAAGGGGCTCCATGTCCTTCCAAACTGCAAACCACCCTGGGCCCTCATGAAGGCGGAGAGATCTTCTTGGGCAGGGGTGAGCAGGCTGGTGCTGCCACACCAACTCCCAGAAGCACGGGTGGTGTATGGATTCTCCGCTTCACCTGACTCACCAGCTGGCCCTCCTCGTCCACATCTATGGAATCACGGTGCTAAGTCACTTGCGCATAGTGTGGTGTTCAGCGGGACACCGGTACTGTAAATGCTGTTGGGGTGGGGAGAGGAGCAGGATAAAAAAAAAAAATCTTTGAGAAACATAGTTGCTATGTCTCCTTGCTGATGAGCAAGCTCATCCTTGTATTACAGGCCCTGAGAGGTCCTGCAGCTTTGAAGCAAAATTGCTCAAGAGTTCCACCAACCAACAGAGCCCATCCACTGGCTTCCTATGGAGTTGGATGGCAGCCCCCTATCCTTCCTAATTCCAACAGACTGCTTCTTCCCAGGAAAAGGCCAATAGATAATCCAGACTCAGCCATCCGAAGAAGTGACTCAGTGTCCTCATTTCTTGATCTGAGGGAGAAAGAAGAGAAGAGGAAACCGGAAACATGTGCCTGGCCTTGCACGGTCAGAGAATGAACCCACAGTCCCTGGCCCTGGGCAGCTGGGACAGAAGAGTCGGGGGGGGGTTCCAAGGAAGATTCAGGAAGCTTCGTGTGCACTGCTGGCCATAAATAAACAAGCCAGAGCCAGCCTGCAAAGCAGGGCGTATTGTGTCATGTGAAGAGGCTGCCAGACATCTGGATGTCTCTGCTACCCCCATCCCTCCTGTTGCCATAAATTTAAGTTAATCCTATGGGGCCCAGAATCATAAGAATAATCTTCACATCTGTGTGGGCTTTTCAGCCTTTGAAAGCTCATTCATGGAATTATCTCATTAGTTCCACTCAGTGCCTGTGGGAGGGACTCAGGGATGATCATCACCACTTGGCAGATAAGATGCTGAGACCCAGGGAAGGAAAGTGACTTTCTCAAGGTCACACAGCAAGGCAGCAGCAAATTGCAGTAGTGATACAGGTCTTCTGATGCCCAGCCCAAGACATCCCATGAGGACAGGACTGTCTTACAAAAGATGCTCTGAGATTCAGACATCTCCCCCTTGCCATGGTCCCCAACCAACCTGGCCCAGAAAAGTCCTGAGTCTACCCCACTGCCACTGTGTGGAGATGGAAAGTAGGCAGAGGCTTGAGGGACAACTGTGGGCTGCACAGGCAGCTGCTCAGGTTCAGATCGCAGCTCTAGCTTCCAACTCATCAGACTCCAGACACGTGACCCAGCCTTCTGCACAGGGCCCTCACCCTTGACCCTACAGAGAGTATCACTTGCATTATCTACTCATCACTCCTTCTCATAATGACTCCGTGTCCTTGGGGAACTGCTCCTCCCCCAACTCCTGCCATGTGACTGTGTGTGAAGCTTCCCACCACCACAGCCGCAGAGGTGGGGACCCAAGACAGGTCTGGAGCCCTTTCCTTTCTGGGGGTAAAGATGAGAAGATGTGATTTTAGCTTTGTAAAGAAAGGTGGCTGAGAGACGGGGAGACAGTCCTGGAGGTGCCAGAAGCTCCAGACACACTCAGCCCCACGAAGGCTTCCCTTCCCCTGGGTCATCCCAGGAGCTTACAAATGCCCTGGAGGCCCCTTGATCCATCCCCTACCACCCAGGCCTCCTGAATGTTTAGGAGATGAGAATTGTCACCCCTGGTGCTTACCTGGAGGACCCCACCACCCCAAATGCCAGGAAAATGGGCAGTGCTGCAGCGAGACAGCCAGACAAACATGCAACCAACAGAGACCTACGTCTCCTGGGCTTTCACCAACTCCCACACGTTCAGAGCTCAGAGAAGGTGAAAGTCCGTAGTCCAACCTCTCATCTGAACACTGGGGTGAAAGAGTCTCCTTTCTGTACTTGAATGGCAAATGCTAAGGGCACTTGTCTACTTAGGAACAGTCCCAGGAAGCAGAGGCCCAGTGGCCCAGACTCCTGGATCTTTGGGATGCCTGCTCCTACCCTGACTCTCGCACTTCAGGAATGAGAGGGGGAAGACAATGCTAGTGAGGATGCTGGGTGATGGAGTAGACCTGGATTCTGTGTCTTTTTTAAGAGGGTGGGATGTAAAGATCAGGCCAGATCCTATAATATGTAGGTAAGAAGGTGGGCAAGGTAGATAAGGTAGGTAAGAAGGATCAAAGTCTACTCTCCAAAACCAAGAGATTGCTGTTATTATGAAATTATGGACTTGAGACTCCCTTGACACAGAGCCTGACCTTCCCCTGGAAAGTAATGCAAAGTTCAGGGGTTGGAGAGGTGCTTAGAGAGCAGAGTCAGGAAAACCTCAAAGCGTATCTAGCCCAGACAGCCAGCAACTCAGTTTTCAGCCTCCTCGGCCTCTGCCTCAGCCCTTCAGCTCCCTGAACTTGAGGAGTTGGGTGACTGACCAATGGCCCCAGTTTGTCTGGGGCTGAGAGGTGCCAGGGGGATGAGACTGGCACCCCACATGCTGCCCACACTGCTTGGCGTTGCTAGTGTGTGGAGAGACAACTGGGGCCAGGCTCAGGCCATAGCGTGCAGCATTCACAGCCCTCCTCCCAGGCTGATCCCCATCCAGGCTGCCTGGGACTGAGGGTTTCCCGAACCAGCAGGTGTCTGGCAAGACTCACCAGCACCCATGTCTAGGCCATGCTCTCTTCCACACCTGTCTCATCTCGGACCCTGAACCACTGTTCTCTCTCTTACCCCAGGACCCAGTGTAAGCAGAGCTTGGTTCAAATACAGCCCCACCCTGGGCCTCTGTCCAAGGTTCTGAAACATGTTTTGGAGGGCCAGGCAAAGGTTATTTCTCCCAACCTTAGGACCCTTGTTGGTTCATACAGATATTCTTTCAATAAATATCATCATATGGTAGCTTCATCTATACACTAAACCATCTGCAGACTTGGTGGCTTAAAACAGAAACATGTGTTATATCTTATAGTTCTCCATGTTGCCAAGCCCATGTTGTCTAGGGCTGGATGATCTAGCATGTTCACTCATTACACATGGTGGCTCAAAGGCTGTTGTTTGGTACCTCAGTTGCCTCCTCCAGTGTGTTAGCTCAGCTTGATTTGTATGCAAGGACACACAGCCCCAAGCTGACAGGAGGTGAACTCCAATCATCAAGTTCTTTTCACAAGTCTGTGTCACATTTTCTAATGTTCCATTGCAAGTCACACGGATAAGCCTAAAATCAATGTAGGAGGGACCTGGAGACAGAGAGAGGGATGATTGGAGCCATTTTTTGAAGACACTTCTCCAATTATCCTGCATCCCCAATGCACTGTAAAGCAGCAAATAATAGGATGGCCTTCCGTTGAACCCATAGAGAAATGACTTCACCCCTAGAACTGTTTCAAGCTGAGAATCCATTTGGCCTCTGCCAAAATCACTTTCATAATTATATCAGGAATGATCAAAAGTCTTTTGGAACCCTCCCTCCTACATTCTGAGCCACACATCTTGCTGAATCAGAGAACTATTTTTCCTCACTTCTAAATGAACAAAATCCTTCTGAGTTGCAGAGCTTCTCGACAGTCTTCAGCAATAATTTTTTGAGTTATGCATGGCTGGGCAATAAATCTTCAGTCACCTTCTTGGATGACTACGGAAGAGCTCTAAAGGAGAATTTCCAGGTCCCCGGCTCCCCAGGAAGGATGAGATCTTAGAAAGCACCTGCTAAGGGCCAAGCCTTGCACATCTTTCCATCTGATGCTCACAACATCTCCATTACATACAGAAAGGAGCTGAGATGGAGGATCTGGGCCAAAGTCATGGACACAGCAAGCTGGATGCAAGAATTCAAACACAGGCGTCCCCAGCACAGTCAAAATTCTTTCCTCCATACTCCTTCACTGCGGTGCTGAAGGGACTGGAGACCCAAGCTTGACTCCAGCTCTGCTGCAGCTCTTGTGCTACCTAAAGGTGCTCCCGTGTCCTCCTTGAGCCTCTGCTGTCTCAGGTGTGCTGTGCACATCGGATACCTGTGCCTACTTATCCAGGCTCGCTGGGGTATCTGCAAATACACCACTGTCTTGCACAGTGGACATGAAGCTTGGCTGGCTTCTTCAGACAGTGAATTGGACAGCATCTTTCCAAATGTTAAAGGGTGCCAGGGATTTAGCTCAGTGGTGCCACCACCTGCCTGGCAAGCACAAGGTCCCGAGTTCAATCCCCAGTACAAAAAAAAAAAGAAAAAATTAAAATGCACGTTCTTTGTTCTGGCAGTTCCATTTCTGGGAACTCACGTCAAAGGAGTATGTCCATGTGTGAGTAAGATGTGCAAAGATGTTTATTTCTGCATTGATTACAATAGCAAAAATAAATTTAAAATACTATAAATGTCCCAGTAAATCATGAGTCCTCATGCTACAAAATAGAACTTAATGCTTGAGATCTAAGTGAGCACCTGGCAAGGTCGCAGAGTCCACACACACACACCGCTGTCACAATAGGGAAACCCTGTGGAAACTGACTGGGCCTTTGCCAGACTCACCACAGTGACAGCAGCGAAAGGGACGCGTGGCCTGGGCTGGTTCCTCTCCTGCCCTGACCTCCAGGAAGCAAAGCACAGCTTCCTGCATGCCCCAGAGCTGTTCCTATGGCCACGCACCAGACGCAGAAAACAGCATGTACGCTCACAACCCCCAGAGATGCAGAGCCACATGTGTGGGGACAGGAACCCCCTGGGGCCTGGAGCCAATAAAGGACAGTCGAATCCTGAGTCAGCCCCTCCGGATTTATGGCTTTTTATCCTCAATCTGTAAGCAGCAGAGAGATTGCCTCAAAGTGTAGCAGGAAGGCCAGGAATTGCTGGGCGATTGGTCCTTGTGACCTCTTAGCAGCTGGGAAGAAATCAAGACCCTGTGACCACGCCTCTGATATCAACTTCACGTTCAACTAGAGCCAGTTTCTCTCACCTGAAAGTGGGCTCACAGGTGCTCCATCCAAGCTGCCAGAGCCACCACACATGGCAGCCTTCACAACCCCTTGCAGAGCCACCCTCTCCACCTCGCCTGGGCTCCAGTGATGCTTCCTCTGTCCTGGGTCTACCTTGTGCCCAGCCCCACTCCCCTGCTCCACCAGTCCCCCCACACCACCTGCGACTTGAGCTTGTGACCCCCTGGGAGAATCTGCAATGACCGCTTGGGACACAGTGAGTCAGCGGGTGGTGCGCCATTCTGACTGTGAGCGTGGCAGGTGACCAGACCCAGGGAAGCCCCAGACACTCCAGCAGGTCAGAGCGCACTGTCCCAGTGCAGGCAAGGCCAGTGCCGTTCATGAACAAGGCTGGAGTGACCTTCTGCATCCAGCTTTTTGGACTAAAGTGGTAGGGGGCGGTGCTGTGAGGAGAGTTAGTTTCTAATCCCCTAGGCTGTGAAGAAACATCAAGAGCATTCAGTGCCTGAAGTAAATATAAAGTAAAAGAATATTTGAATGAAAAAAAAACAAGAAACCTCTGAAACCTCTGCATTTTCTTCTCTGGAGTCTTTGCTTTTGTTGTTGAAGGTAGGTCTTTGCGCTGCACCTTACTGCTAGCACGGTCCAGTGGTCTTGTTGCCGTGTTTCCGTGAAAGTGCCGGCCCTGTCCCGAGGATGTGACACTGGACGACCCTTGCTACCCTAAGCACCACATTCCCCAGAGGTTGCTAGAAACACAGACTCTCACGCTCCACCCTGGACCTGCTGAGGGAGAATTTGCGTTCAGCAAAGTCCCCAGGTGTTTCCGGGGCACATGTGAGGTGAGGTTGCAGCCTCCCAGAGGTTGCTAGAAACACAGACTCTCACGCTCCACCCTGGACCTGCTGAGGGAGAATTTGCATTCAGCAAAGTCCCCAGGTGTTTCCGGGGCACATGTGAGGTGAGGTTGCAGCCTGAGCTCCTAGACAAGGGGAGCGTAAGTGGGGTTCATTCACGCCACACGGGCAGGGAGACAGGAACTGATTCAAGGGACAGAAGCGTAGGCTTTTCCTGGTGTAACAGTTTGTAACCTTGATGTCCTCTGATGGCAAATGATATGGCATTTGTACAAATGATAAGAAAGCCTACATCGGTACTCTTTGAAAAGTGAGTCCGTTTAAAGCAGTAATTCCCGGACCGAGGATGTAGCTCAGTAGTGCCGCCACCTGCCACACAAGCACAGGTCCCAAGTTCGATCCCCGGTACCAAAAAATAAATAAAAATTTAAAAAAACGAAACAGTATTTCCTGACTAACGTCTGGGTGCCTGGCTCTGCAGATGCCAAGGAGAAATGAAAGTGATCCCAGAAGCGCTGCTGCAGGGAGAATGCTGCAGAGAGAGGCAGGGGCTCGACCAAGGCCACACTGGGGGACAACAGAGTCCAGGTCAGCAGTGGTCCTTCCTCCCCGCAGCCTGGCTGCAAACTGAGCGGAAGCATCCTCCAGAGCAGCCGCAGAAGCAGGAACAGAGATGTCCATCGGTGACACCAGGCAGGTGCAAGGCACACATAGCTGCGAGGGCAAAGAAGCTGGTGCTGCCAGCAGCGTCACTTTGAAAAGAGCTCTCTCCCCTGCACCTGCGAGCCGGGGGACACCCAGCTGCTCCCTCTGCAGAAAGAGCTCCTCAGTGAGAAGCCAGTGCTTCCCAGCTGTGGCGGGATGAGGCTTTCCTGAGCAGGCAGTCTGAAGTTAAAAAGAAATTGTGATTTCTCTTCCCAACCAGGCCCACTGAGCCTCAGCTCACATCTTTAGGATAGGACACAGCTTTATGAAAACAAGCAAATATACCCTTTAAGGTATTTTTAGGGTTTCCCTTAAATTGTTATCAGCCATGTTTAAACTACCTGTAGTTTAGAATTTCATAGCTGTCTTGATTTCCACTTTTTCTCTACCACCAATAGTGTAGTTCACGTGCTCTCGGTCCCCACTCCCTTCCTATCGACTGCCTTGTCCCCAGCTCCTGCACCTGCCATTCCAGGATGTCAACTGCCTGGCTGTCCCGCCTTCAGCCCACAGCTCCTCTTCACACCGTGTTCCAACCACAGTGGTCAGGAGCCCATCCCGACCCGGCCACGCCCCCTAGCATTTTACAAAGTCTGCACTGTCTGCCCAGAATTCCCTCTCCATCAACACCCAGGGTAAATTCCTCCTTCTGCAGGAAGGGCCATCCCCAAAGCCCTGCTTAGATCTCCCATAGCCCAACTGGCTGCCTTGTTATGGGGCTCAGAACAGGCCCTACACGTAGCCTCCAGGGCTGGGAAGAGCCCTGAGCTTGACTCATAGAAATCCTCCAGGATTAAAGATCTCTGATGCAGTCAAGCCCTGATCTGCCAGGGATATAAGTCAGGGTTGATCCAGGCAAGTTCTTATTTACTCATCTCTAAAACGGGAAGAAATTAATCCCTCATTCGTGGGGAAGACCCAAAAATAAATGAAGGCAGTGTTAAAACACGCTCCACTGCTATGTGGCACCTACTAAGTGGTAATGTATCGTAGCTTTTATTAGGGTTACAAATAACAAAAGCACAGGTTATTGAGGTTGAAAGGTAGAAGCCAGAAGTTTAGAGCAGGATGGCCCTTAGAAATGTTGGTGGCCTAGCTGCACCTGGGGACCTCTGCCTTGCTGTCCTCCTTGAATTCTGGCCCCCAGAGGCCGGCTGCTTTGGCTGCTCACTGAAGCCCACCCTCATCTTTCACCGCACATCTTCAGTGAAGGCACCTAGGGGCTCTGTGAGGTTATCTGGGTACGAAATAAGGATCCTATCCCAGTCTCATTTAGAGGAAGAAGCCCAGGCCCCAGAGGAGGAGTGGCTTAGCTGAAAGGAGGCCCCGTAGCCCCAGTTTCTGCTCTTAAACCTGGGTTCACTCAGTTCCCTCTCTTTCCAAAGGACAGTGCTTTTCATCACCTGAGTAGTCTTCAATCAATGTATCTATGAAAGAGAAGCAAAACTTTTGAGTCTCTGTTTCTTAAAGAGAAGGAGAGGCTTCAGGGTGAGTAAGGATGCTTTCCAAGGATCCGTCCCTGGGGACAGAAAGCACTGCAGGTAGCCGTTTCCTTCCTTTCCAAAGTCGCCATACAGGTCACAGCCTGCCCAGGACAAAATGGCAGGTGACCCCTGTGGGAATGGGGAGTCCCTGGGGCAGCTAAGAAGTCCTGAGGACTCAGTACAGAGACAGAGAATACCAAGGGATGGGTTGGAGCCAGCCTCCTGGGGACACCAGGGAGGAGACAGGATAGAGCAGGACACAGCCACCAGAACGCAGAGGAGTCAGGACTTCTCAAGGGCTCAGGACTCACTGGTCCACGGATGTCACCTCCTCCAAACCTGCAGCACCTGCTCCTGGGAGGAGGCCCCTCTCACTGTCTCCTCTTCCCTGAGGGGATTGTGACAACTGACATCTGACTTCACTTCTGGTATCTCAGCCTCGCTTGGGAAAAACAAATATTTGATCTAAAAAGAATAAAACCCGCATGTGGGCTTGCAGAAGGATGTAGGCTTTCGATACTAGGGGTGTCCACCCCAGCCCAGCCTGATGCCCACACCTGGGGTCACTCCTCCAGGTCACAGCACGAAGTACCCCAGGGAAAGATCAAGATAGCGAGGCGTACTGTTGTAGTTCCCTACAAGGAGGGGAGATGCTAAGACGAGTGAGTCAGGCCTGGGTCCAGGTGGAAAGAGCATGGTATTGCTTACAGGCCATGATCCAGGCAAAAGCTAATTTAAAAAAAACTTGATTTTAGGGGCAATCTATTCTAGTGTCAGGGAGGGTTTCTTTAGAGAATTCCTGGCTTTAGTTAGTTTAGTAGACTTGCTGCTTTCATGGTCCCAAATACACACACACACACACACACACACACACACACACACACACACACACACACACACACACACACACACACACACACACACAGCACACCACACCACATCCAAAGCTACTGTCCCATGACTTTATGGTGAGACTCCCTGCGCTTAAGTCTGGGTTAGCGTGACACTGGTCTCAGCCCCTGAATGTAGCAGAAGTGACAAGACTGCCTGATATTTTGGAGTCTGAACCTCAAGAAACTTTGTACCCTGTCCCTGGCAAGAGCAGATGCCCATACCAGCCTGTCAAGGACAAGGCAGGAAGAGCAGAACCCAATGACCCAAGGTAACCACACGAGGCAGGCCGGCCAGCTCCAGGGAGGGGACAGAGACCAGCCAAGAGGACCAGAGCTGCGGGATCCCCTGCAAAGAGGAACCTGCAGAAACACAGATGCCATGGACACTTCCCAGGGAGCCCTGAGACAGACCGGGGGGGGGGCACTACCTGCGTGGGGGATGGGACTTGGGCCCTAGGGGTGTCCTGTGGACGGGAGGGACTCCACGCAGCAAGTGGAGCAGCCCTTGACTCCACTGTGCCTCACCACGCACCAAGACTCCAGGGACAGGCAGTGGCTCCTGACTGCCTGTGCTGACCCAGAACAAGAGCAGATCCAGCTCAACATCCCAGAGCCATCTTCGGCTGGCTTCAAGATCAGACATCCTCCAATCGATCCTTCTCGCCGAGCTGTCAGGCCTGCTGCTTCCTGGTGTCAGCTGGGAGGAGGGAAGCAAATCATCTGCTGGGGCTGCCTACAGCTGGGTGAAATCAAAGACAGAGGGGCCTTCCACTGAGGGGGCACTGTTCATTCAGGATGGCCGCAAAGAGCCATAGGCAAAATGTGGGGGGAGTGAGGTAGACATCCTCCCAGCTTCTGCTCCTGCCTTCACAGATGGGAAACCAAGGCGCAGAGAGAGGAATCGATATTCTCAAGGTCGTATCATCATTTAAGAGAAGAGCTGGACCTACAGTGCTAAATCCAGCAATTTGAGGGCACTTAGGGTGTACTAAGCCCTTAATGAACATTACCTAAGGTGAGATTCCTGGCATGCAGGGTAAGAATTGCCATACATTATGTGAAATTCACATTTTAAAGATGAAGAAATTGAGTCTCAGAGGTTTAATGAAGTCATCCAATGTCATAAACCTCTAGTGCGCAGAAAAGAGAGGACTTAACTCCTGATTTCTAAACTGTGGATCTTAGCCACTGAGCTGTGTTGCCTCTGGGAGATGGAACCAAAGTTACCCATTCAGGACCAGAGAGCCCAGGCTACTGCCACTCAAAGTGCAGCTCTGCCCTCATCCTGTAGCAGTTCTGCTTTGCCTCCATCTCTGTCCCTGTCCCTCTATGGATCTCCTTCTCTGCGGGGGGCTGGGTCTCCATCTTTGTCTCCCTGTGTCTCTTAATTGGTGAGATATATCTATATCTGTCTTTGCTCTATATGCGCATGTCTCTAAGGGTGTGTGTCTATTTGTCTGCAGCTCTGCAAATTGCGGGGGAACAGGATTCCACATGGAGTGAGCAGATGAATGGACGGATGGATGATGTGGATGGGGACAGCCTCCCTCCACAAACAGCAGACGTGGTATTGAGCAAACCCACCCCAGCCCAAGAGTCTCCGGCAGTCGAGTCTCTTGGAGCCATTGATCTACCCCCCCACTGCCCTCCCTCCTTAAGGCCTGTGCATTCCATTTCCCTCTAACCCGAAGCTGCTTCCCCAGGGCTTGATGGCTTGTATCCAGTTTTATTGTTGATACAGATCTTTATCTGCCCCGGGCTTATAACTGACATTTAAATTACTCTGCAAACAATGAATCAATATTTATGGATTCCTGGACCAAAGCATTTTACCAAACCTGGTGTCCCAAGCTTTCCCAGGTCAAAGAGGCAGAAGAGTCAAGGTCAAGGTTTTGTCTAATTGGAAATGGGGAAGCAAGGTCTGTGCTACGTAAAGGTCTTGAATTAGAGTAGAGCAGTGTGCCCCTAGACCAGAGCAAGGTGGTTTCCCGGTGGAAATTCAATTCATCTCCCATGTGCTTCGAGGGCACTTCCTGTGTGTACAAAGCACCGTGATAAGCAACCAGGATGAATGAAATTAGATCACATCCTCTAAGTATCCCCACGCTAGGAGATGACAGTGGCACAGAGGTAACTGCAAGCAGACTGCACTCAAGGCTGCAGCTAGGATCCACAGTGCGTGGGGAGACAAAACAGGGGAATCTAATAAATGGAAGTTCATGGGGGACTTCATGGAGGAGGAAGGCTGTAGGGAGAGGGGAAACAGCCAGGGCCAATGAGAGTTGAAGGTACCCAGCAGGTTTTAGGGATAGGAGGAAAGGTTGGTAGGGAAAATCACATAGGAAGTTAAACTGAGTCCTGATCTTGGATAGCTCTGGATACAAACTGAAACGTGTAGCTTTCCCTCTACAGACAAAGGGGAGCCATAGAAAGTCTTTGAGGTAGGGAGGCACGCCAGGAGATCATGCTTCTGGAAGCCCCTGGGAGCAGTAGGACTCTTGGAATTACTGGAAATTAGGGTCATATATTGGTACAGGCAGAGACTGGGCCAGTGGGGCCTTGCTCCCCAGGGCACAGCTGGGCTATTTTATCCTCCTTTTAAGCACTGCCCCCAGCTGCCTTGAGAAAAACAACACTCAGGAGATGGATGCTTCTGGGGCCTCTTTGGCGCCATGAGTTATGGAGGTGGCCTTAATCTTGGAGGCCAAACCGTTTATCACCCTGGTGAATTTAAGCTCCAGTTCCAGGAAAAGAAGACAAGCAATCTCTTGTCCCTGCATCAGCACAGACACGCTTTCCCCGGCAGCCGATTTATTTGTCCAGCTGCTCAACCGCTGAGCCGCTGCGCCAAAGCCTCCCGGGGCATCTGTCCCAGTGGGGTGCAGTCGGGCCGTCTGCAGGGGGTGAGCTCCGGTGTGGGACTGGTGATGGATGGAGGGGAGGCCACTTCCACATACAGGCTGCAGGCGCGCGAGTGAGCAGATCCATCCCCGTGCTTGATTTTGGAGGGGGGGCCCAGCGGGGCTGACCTATCCATTTCAACACCATGGGGACTGTGGACTCAGGGGCCGCAGGACGTCCTCATCTCTTTTAAAATCAGAAGAAAATTGCTAGGTACAGTGGTGTACATCTGTCATCCCAGCACTCAGGAGGTTGAGGCAGGATTGAGACCTGCCTGGGCTCCATTGTGAGTTCAATACCAGCCTGAACTACACAGAAAGACCCTGTCTCAAAAAGTATATAAATAAATAAATAAACAAATAAAATCAGAAGAAAATGAATATAATCCAGCCTAAATTCTATTCATCTTTATACCAAATTCAGTAATAACATTACTATTTATTATACATTTTTATATATTATTCCTTTTTTTTTTTTTTTTTGGTACCGGGGATTGAACTTGGATCCTTGTGCTTGCAAGACAGGTGGCAGAACCACTGGGCTACATCCCTGGTCCTATTATTCCTATTTTAACAGAGGAAGGGACCCAAAGGGCAAGCCCAAGGCCTATGACCTAGGCACTGGGTTTCAGTGTTCTCTCAGTAACGGCAGAGAAGGCCAGGCAGAGTGGGGCCAAAATCCAGCCCAAGCCCTCTTTCTCTGGCTTCTCTTTATCCTCTGCCCCTCCTCAGCCCCTCATCTGCACAACGCCCCAGTGCTCCAGACCTTGCCAGCTACAGGCCTGCACAGCGCCCCACAGAACACTCTCCTTGCCCACTCTTCCTTGCCCAGGTGAAGTGCCCCTCACTGGGCCACACCTCCAGGCCACCTCCTCCCTAGTGCCTAGGGCTGTTGGTGGCGTGAAGCCTCCACGAGCCTCAGTGTACCTCTGTGGTGCTCTGTGGGCTGGATGCTCTCACTTCCCATGCTCTGAGTGTGGAAAGGCTGCTAGGTCAAAGCAGGGTGTGGCTGGCACAAAGGCTCTGTGCGTGCGTGTGTGTGTGTGTGTGTGTGTGTGTGTGTGTGTGTGTGGTACTGGGGATGAATCCAGGGCCATCACACTGAGCTATATTCCCAGCCCTTTTCTTTTTATTTTAAGACAGGCTCTCTCTGAGTCACTAAGTTGCACTGATGGGCTGGAATTTAACCCTCCTGCATCAGCCTCCCGGAGTGCTGGGATCACAGGCATGCGCCGCCCTGCCCAGCTGCATCTGTCTGTTCCTGTGGCATTTACTGCAGAGCCACACACGGTGGTGCTTGGTGGCTATTGGTCAGCTGGGGAATCTAACTATTTTGGGGGGCCCTCTACACAGTTCACACAGCAGGCGCCTCCTTCTTCAGAATCACCGGGTCCCCATATCCAGGCCGGAAGGGAAGCCTGCTGTCATTTCTTCAGCATGGAGTGTGACGGTGTCTTTGTGGCACTTCCTGTGACTGTCTCAACACATGTGAGTCCCTTAAGACCAGAAACATGGCCAGTTTAAATCATTGCTGTGTCGTGCAACAGCTAACCTGGGGCCAACCTCTCAAAAAGACCTGCCAGGTGAATGGGAAAATTAACTATCTTATTAAAAATATTGAGTGTTCGATCCCCTGTACTGAAATATATATATATATATATATATATATAGTGTTTGGCACCAAGGGGCCATTAGCAGCTTCTGTGCCCAATCTGCCCTGTGCATTACTACCAAGATGCCACCTCTGGCCTGTGCACAAAGGGCTGGCACAGCCGGATGCAGGGAATGGAAACCGTGAAGGGTCTGCGGACAGAGACCCAGCCACATGGAAACACCAGACAGCCAGAGGATCTAACACAGTGCTCCCTGCACAGAATACAGCAGGGTCCCGGCAGAACTGCAGGCTGGCTGATGCCTGCAGCCCTGTCTGAAGATGCTCAGAGTCCCTCCTCTGACCCGTGGGTGCTTATGAAACTGTCACAGTGTGCTGGCCACTGTGCTGAGACTGCTGTCCACAGAAGGCAGGCAGATGTAGGACTTCTAAAAATGACAGAAAGAATAAAACAAGGGCGCCAGCTGTCCAGAACGGCAGCTGTGGGAGGAGCCTTACACTGGTAACACCTGTGCATCAACACCGGGCGGGGGCCTGTGTCCTCCTCAGTTACTGTTGCATGCTGGCCATTCCCTGGCAGGGCAGTGGGGACTATGGGGCTCGGCCCACCCTACCTGAGAACCTGCTGTCCTGTAGCAGTGCTACCCCGGGACCTGGGGCCCTCCCTCCTTTCACTCAGACAAACCCTGTTCTGCTGGGACTAAGGAGGAGCTTGGTATACTGGACCCACAGGGCCTTTGGAGCTCCAGGTGCATGGAGCAGCTGAAAGCACCTGACAGCTCATCCCCTACCTCTCAAAGGTGCGTGCAGTCACCTAGACTGGCTGCTAGCTAGCATGTGCAAATGTGCAGGTGTGAATGCGTGTGCAAATCTATTTGCATGTGTTCAAAAGTCCTTTTGGAAATATTTACCAGTGCATGGAAATAAATATGCGTGATCGTGGCTGTGTGTAAATGTGCGTGAACGTGGCTGAGCGTGAACACACGTGGATGAGCATGAAGAGTGCACATGGCTGTGTGTGAGGGTGGGCTGAGTGAGCGCATGTGTGTACGCAGTGCGCCGATGCAGCGCGCATGCGTGGACCCGCCCTGGGCCCGCCTGCACGCTCCCACTCTCTGGAAGGAAACTGCGGGAAGGGCCAGATGGTCTCCTCTGACCTGCTATTTATCATCCAGGCAAAAGCTTATTCAGTTTAATGCTCTTCGGCAATTCATTTAAGGGCTCTGTTTGTTTCTGCTGATGAGGACTGTTAATTTGCACAGCGGTCTCATTAGGCCTAAACCACCAATTAATTCCTTTTGTTCTTATTAAATGGCTGATTCCTAAACATTTTCAGGACAACAATGGGCCGCCAGAGCCCAACCGGCATCCCAGTTGCAGCTGGGAGGTTAGGGGGTGCAGCAGGTAGAGATGGGGGTCTCCTGGCCCGACCACCCTGGTTGGCTGAGCTTTCTCAGCCTGGGTTCCTGCCAGCCTTTGCCAGGCCAAAGTCGAGGCCCAGCAAAATGTCCCCTGGGGCGGGCCTGGCATAGCAGGCAGAGCGGCCCTGCATGGTGCCCAGTAGAGAAGGACCAAAGTGAGAGACCTGTGGTACTCAAATAAACATACCCCTGGCTCCCTGGGGCAGCCCAAGCTGGGCCTGCTCTCTCTCCGTCTCTCTCTCCCTCTCCCGGCTCCTGATTGCATGGATCCTGGTGTGTTTGTTTGATGGAGGTGCCAGGCTGTGCAGAGCCTGCTGAACATACATTGTGGAGCCTGGGAGTCCTGGGGAGCAGAGTGTGAAAGAGGAGGGGTCCTTGGGATGCACAGAGCCAAGCTGGAGACCCCATGCCCTGGGTGAGCCCATGGCCCCCACCCCGCCCCTCCTGAGACTTGACATCCTCTACTGGAGAAGGAAGCACAAAACCACCACTTCAAGGGCAGCCTGACACAGATGCCCCTACGAAGTGCACAAAATCCTCTATTGGGAGCCCCACCCCATCCTCTATCTCCCACTGAAAGGATCCTCCAAAGGCAGGCACCTACTTCCTGTAAGGGTGCTGAGTTGAAAGTGTGGAAAATTCTGCAAGAGCTGTTCTCAGAGTTCAAGCCAGCTTTTCAAGAATTCATCTCCCTGGGGGGCCCCACTCATTCCTTCCCTGCTAGGTCACTGAAAGGCTGACAACCCTGCCCCACCCACCAGGTTATAGGAAAATAGAGCAATGGACTAAATGCACAAAGGCACCATGGGAAACTCCAGGAGGTGCAGTCCAGGAGCAGCAAGGCCTGAACACAGACTCCATCCTCTAAGCTTAACCTCTGGGCTTTCACATCTGAGAAATGGGAACAATGTGAGGACCTCCCTTCTTAGGAGGGTTGAATTAAGTGAGTCATTACCAAAGTGCTTTTCAGAGCTCAGTAAATGTCACAGAACAGGAACTGCTAGACTAGCGCAACCACTATGGAAATCAATATGGAGATACCTCAAAGAGCTGGGACTAGAGGTTCCATTTGACCCAGCCCTCCCTCTGCTGGGTATCTTTCCAAAAGAACTAAAAGAATCATACCACAATGATATACACGCACCTATGTTTATAGCGGCACAGTTTGTATTAGCTAAAACTTGGAAACAGCCCATTTGCCCATCAGTTGGAGACTGGATAAAGAAGATGTGGTTTTTCTATAAAATGGAATACTACTCAACCATAAAGAATGAGAAAATAGATTCATTCGTAGGAAAATGGATACATATTGAGGATATACTCCTAAGTGAAATACATAAGTCCACATGTGTAAATACCGAATAGCTTCTCTGGTGTGAATAAACTATAATAGTACATAAGATCCTACTGAGATAATTGACAGTGTGAAATAGAAAGAAAAGTTAATAGTACATAAGATCCTACTGAGATAATTGATCATGTGAAATAGGAAGAAAAGGGCTAAAGGCATAGGGAAAATGGGAAGGGTAGGGGAAAAGTAATAAGGGAAAGGAAAAAAAATAGGAGAAAATGAAAAAATGGAAATAAAATGTTTGTAAATGGGGAGGAGAGAAGGGGGTGAAGGGAGGGCACAGACAAGGGGGAAAAATTAGAGCCAAGACCTGTCATGTAAAGGTACAAGATCCCAGTGATGAATGTAACTGTACTGTGTACCTAAAATGTACCAATAAACCCAATGAGGAAAGAAAAAAGAACAGGCTCTGCCATCTGTACCCAGGCCTGCCTCCTCTGCCAGCAGCACCCCACATTTGCTCCCCCTGGCCTCTCTTTTCTGTGCCATTCCTTGAGCCCCAAATGCCCACAGAGGTAGCAGACTTAGCAAAACACAGAATGCTAGCTAAGTTTGATTTTCAAATAAACAACATTTTTAGCGTAACTTTTCCCAAATGGTTCACACTGAAAGTATTTTGTTGTTTATCTAAAATTGAAATTTAACCAGGCATTCTATAAAGCCCTACCCCCAACCCACGGGTCTGGCGATCATCTACTCGACCTTCTCGAATCCTTTCTAGGCTCACCACCTCCAGGAAGCCACCCCTGATCCCCACTAAAACCAGTGAAGCTACACGGCCCAGCCTCGCTGACATCCACCCAGGTTGGGTCACTGCTTCGCACTATCAGTAGCCCACATGCCCATCTTTCCCACCGCCTTTTGAGCCCCTTGGGGTGGTGGAGAGGGTGTTTCAGCTGACTGAGAGGTTCAGCATACTACACCTGTTTCCTAGGCTTCCCCTCCCCTCCTCCTCCATACTCATTGTGTTTCTGCCCCAAAAACTCTTTCCTGTCCCCGCCATAAGGCTAGGGATGGTGGATGGAAGAATATCAGGACTGGGACAGAGATCACTAGTTGCCACTCAATATATTCATCCTCCTTTCCTCATTGGTAATAAATCCTGTCTGGGGAAGCTTTGTACCCAGTTTAAAGACTACATTACCCAGCCTCCCTTGCAGCTAGGCCCAGGCATGCAACTAAGTGATTGCCAATGTGTGGGAATTCCAGGATGTAGTGCCTTTGTCCTTCCCTTTTCTTGTTTTCTGTTCCCTGGAAGGGAAATGTGGCAACTGGAGCTTCAGCAGCCATCCTGGACTATGAAGTAACTTTGAGGGTGGCAGAGCAAACACAGGCTGGCCTTGGTTACTTTGGTCATCATTCCAGCACTTTACTGTACACCATCAGGAATTATTGAGAGTTAGTCTGCCATAATTTCATGGATGATGTCCAGAGACAAAGGACCTCATCACTCGTGACCCAGCAGGAAGCAGGAAGCAGGAAGCATGTTTGTATCCATTTATATTTGTTCCTATTGCTCTCCAATCTCAGGGGGCAAGGAAGGGCAGTCTAGGGAGGTGACAGAAACACAACAGGCTCAGTTGATGGCTAAGGAACCCCAAACTTGGGACTCCCCGATTCTTCATCATGGGTCTCCTGACAGTCCTGCCACACTGATGCCCTGAGTGAGATGTTCTCCTTATCATCTTGGACAGCAAATCCCTTTGACCCAAGAAGGACACTGTCTCATTTCCCAAGCCTACTCACTATAAAACATCCTGGAAACGTGGTGCCTGCAGAGAGCACAGGAAGCCTATGGGGCATTGGCTCCGTAATGGTTCATCTTGATTGGCTGGAGAGACACCAAAGACATTGGCAAAGCACACTTCTTTGTGGGTCTGGGTGGGCCGGGGGGGGTGACTTTCAGACTGGGTCTTGTCCCTGACCCCTTCCTCTGTGGCTCTTTGGCTTTCTGCTTCATGGCTGCCATGAGGTTAGCAGCTTTCTCCTTCCGTGATGTTTATGCTTTAGAGCCAATTACCTATGAACAGAAACCTCTGAAACCACAAGCCAAAACAAACTTCATCTCTTTGAAGTTGTGTATGTCACATTTTTGCTCCTGCAATGTAAAGCTGACCAACACAGTCTCCTCTCCTCTCAGCGTGTATTTCCAAACTTCTCTCAAGTGAGGGGTGACCCATGTGTTTAGACCATCAGTACTGAGGGTTACGTGGGGCTGGGTGTGGTGCTAAGGGCTACGTCACTAACGCTCACTCTTTGCCCCTGGAATCTGGTCAGCATGTGTCCCCTGAGTGTGGCAGCACTCACAGGAAAAGGTCTGTCCCGAGTTTTGTCCTCTCAGGACTGAAATACTCACCTTCAACAAGTCTCAACTAGAGACCAACTGCATTTGTAGGGAGAAAAGTAGTTTTTCCTCCAGGTCTAATCATCAAGAACCTAAAACTCCCCAGACAGAATTCCAGGTAACAGGAGGACACGGGATATGACTGTGCTCCCTGGTGGTGTCCCACATTTTGGTTGGCATGGATGAATTCTGCCAGGCTTGCTAACTAATCATTCAAGACCAGCTTGAACTACATAGTGAGTCCCTGATTCATAAAAACAAAAAAGGAATCAGAGAGTTCTGGCCCATCTCCACCTTACAGCCTGGATTGGAGCTAGTGGAAAGAACTGGCCTCAGAGACTCAGCTGACCTTGGTGACCAAGCCACCCGGGAAATCAGCACTGCCTGCTCTCTCCATATCATGAGAATTAATTTCCACATGCTCCCCTCTTCTCTCCCGGATAATTGTTCTGCTGAGGCTCAGGGCGTGGGAGGGTAGGAGGTGTAGACTATTGTTTATCAACTTACTAAATGCCGGCTCACATGGGAGGGAGAGGAGGCCAGTGTGCGCCTGCCTCCTGCTACCGATGCCAGGCTGAGTAAGCTGCGTGTCCCTCTCAATGGGGGACACCCTTCCAGAAGGGTAGCGACAACCTAGTTCCTAAGCTCCCGTGAGTTTTGTTTCTTTTTTCCTTCTCTTCATCCTGTTTTTTAAATGTAAGAGAACTCCTGCAACTGAAGAGGACACAGCCTGAAAGTTCCCTTTGTCCTCTTCACTCTGTCACCAAACCCTAGTGCAAACAGTGCGTCTGTTTAATCAGTCAACAAGCTGTTATTGCCCCTGCTCCGTGAGGGGCTAAGTAAGTCCTGCAGGCGCACTGCCTGTCTCATCTGATCTAATCCTCCCAGTCAGGCCGAGAGCGAGAGAGCAATTACCACCACTTTCCAGCGGAGGGGACCTGGGCAAGGTCAGGCAGCTGTGCCTCCTGCCTGCTTGGCTCCCTTCGAAGCCACACCCTCTTCCCAGCCCTCGGTCTGCTTTTCCTCCTGCCCCACCTGTGGCTCCCAGGACAGGATCACCGCCAGCCCCGTGTCCCTTTCTTCACCTCCTTGTGGTTGGCAAGGGTGACAAGCCCCTTTCTGCATCCCTACCATGGGCGGATCCCATTCTTGGCAGCCAAGTCCTGGTCAGTTCCATCATCGACACCAGTGAGTCCTTGAGGGTCGAGGCCTGGCACATAGCAGGGCCTCAGGAAAGACCGGTGACATCCGGACCAGACGGATGAATTTCAGAGTTCCTTCACTGCCACTGAGAAACCTGGGCCGCAGGGCTGCTTCAGCTCTGGGCCATGCTTCCCACCAACATGTGCCCTGCAGCTGAGGGCAGCTTGAGTTCCAGCCCTTCCCAGATGCTGGGGTCTTGCTTTGTCTTCGATTTTGTTTTCTCCCTGCCCGCCTGACCTGTGCACACTGCAGGTATGGAGAGAGGGGACCCAGCAGCCTCTCTCTCCTCCAGAGGGGTGGTCTGAGTCCTCCTCGAGTGATGAGTCCTTCCACTTCCAGTCCCCCCAGAATGCATGAGCTGGGCTCCCATTCACCTCCCGGGCGGAACAACCCAGCCGGGGTGCAATTCATTTGCATTGATTCTCGATTAGAAGAATCAGTTAAGAAAAATATTAACAACAGCGTCTAATCCTTGCTGTAAATGTCACTCAGATTAAAAGTTCCTAAGTGGTCAGGTCGCTCTGGTGTCCCTCTGTCCCTGCTGTCCTCACGTTGAAGCTGGGAGGAAGGAGCCTGGCAAGGCCTGGGAGGTACAGGCTCCGGGGCCCAAGTCCTCTGGGCCTGCGAAGAGCGACGTTCCGAGCCTGGGCCATGCGTTCTCAAACCTCACGGCCCATCCTTGCCTACACTGCAGGCTGGCCAGGCCGGAGCACTCACTCTCATTCTGGTGCACTGAAGAGGGACCCTCACTGCAATGCACCGCCTGGAACCCCACCCCCGACCCCTTCGGAGGGGAGGGGCAGAGGGCGTGGCCTTGGAGGGCACGAATCACGGATGAATGAATTCCTGCGCTTGGAGGCAGGAAGCCGCTGCCAGGTCACTTGGCTACCGTCAAGCAGGGGCAGCCCGCTTATCCTAGGACACCCAGCCTTCTGGTGATCTGAGGGCCAGATGCAGCGACAGCAGCAAGTCCAGTCCCCTGCCACCCAAAGCCAAGGGGGAAGCGATCATGCACCTCCGAGACACTGCAGACAGGCGCAGAGATCCTTTCTGAGAAAGCAAAGATCATCACCGAACTCCCGGCCCCAGGGCCTAGGGTCCACGTCCTCTCTGCCCTGGCTGGGCCTCTTTCCCTGCTCTGGCAGTGGCAGCAGGACAGTGTAAACTGTCCCCTGCTACATTAACATCCGCCCAAGTGGTCATTAACAGAGTCACAATCAATTTCTCCGGAATGATTGCTATTGCATAAGAACTTAATGGAATCCCTGGGTCATTTTTCATTTGAAGGAAAGGAGGGGCAGGCGAGGTGGGAGGGATAGACCGCCCTGTACTAGCCCGGGATCCTCCAGGGAGCCTCCCAGTGGGCGGGCGGTGGGCAGAAGCCTGCAGAGGGAGCTCACGGTGTCCTGGCTGGGTAATCAGCCAGCAGAGAGGCTTATTAGGCAAATGGAACATGATGAATGTTTTATTCCAACCGTGCAGTTGGGAGGGCTGGAGGTGGGAGGGCCTCACAGGCGCAGCTGGATATGCTTGGTCAGAAAGGGCGGGGTTCCTGTAATGCTGGGGGGGCGACAGGGCACCCCAGGGTAGGGAAAGCAGGGTTATAGAGTGAGTGGCAGGAACTGGAGGCTCAGTGAACAGATCTGTAGGCTTTTCTTACCCAGAAACCTCTCAGATGTTTTCTTGTTCCCAGCACCTTCCTGTCCCTAGAAGGTAGGCAGATTGGAGATACTCTCTGGTGCCCGGCAAGCCTGCTGTTGGGCTCTTCCTCCACTGCAGATGCATGGCAGGAGGAATGACAGCAGGTCGGCAGTGAGTCGGGCACATGGGGCACTTGTGCTGCAGTCCTGTCCCACAGCCTCACTCTCCCCGGAGGCACAGGGAAGGGGTGCCCTGCACAGAGGACCCCCCAACCTCTCTCAAAGGCACAGCTCCGGTCAGCCAGCTTGGGCCATTCCTAATCTCCCAGCAGGCCTTGCACCACTCCCTAGATCCACCCTGAGCACCTGCCCAGGATGGCACTGTGTGGGGAGGAAACCTTTCATTGCTACATCAGAGGCTCAAGCTGCTGCCCAGCCCATGGGGAGTGGGCTGGGCAGAGCCATAAAGGAACCGGCACCAGCCTAACTCAGCCTTGGGAAAGGGTGGCTGGCTCATAGGGCTTGTGTGCCTGGATGCCCCCTTCCTTCCAGTCTCTTTGGGAAGCCACTCCACCCACCTAAGGAAAGGAGTCCATGGCTTCTGCCCCTGCGTGTGCGGTGCATCTAGGAGACCTGGCTGCCCATGGTGTGCTCACTGCTCCGGGGACAGGGCTGAGCCGGTGCCTCGTCTCAGGCTCAGGGCTCTGACCGCTGCAGAGGTATTCGAGGCCGGGTTATGACCCATGGCATCCAGGATGAGCTCCTGAACTCCAAGCCCAGGTTGCTCTATCTACACAGTGGGAATAAAGTTCATCTGCTTTTCAGGATTAGGAGAAAAAGAGAAATCTCAGGACCATAACACCTTGCTTAAATTCCCTGGGGCTAACAGTGTTTCAAGGTTCAAAATGGGGGCGGTCAGAAACAGAATAAGGAGGGTATACTACTATTTTGTATCACCCCAGTGGGATCTGGGACAGAGGCTTGCGATAAAACTCATTATGGTTTGTGCAGATGAAGGAATGCATATTCACAGACCGTGGAATAAAGGCTTACCACGGCTGCCAAGTGGATTCTTAAAAAGCTTTTTGGGTTCATTGTTTGGGGACTCCACGAGACTGGCAACCAGGGAGGTTAATTCTCTTGCCATGGTCACTCTGGGGTTCAGGCAGGTTGGGCATCTGTGTGTGTTCTGGTTAGACACTGAAGAAGGTGGTACCCCGGGTCAGGGGGTGCCACAGAGAAACGGTGGCTGTGCTTCATGTTTGGAAGAAGCAGAGCTGACATTGAATCCAGCCAATTAGGAGAATTCCCATAAAAATTTAATTCTCCAATAAAATAGTGCAAAAATGAAATAGGTGAAGCATTTTTAAACTGTAAATTAATGATCTATGGCTATAGCCATCGTAATAATAATAGCTACCAATTACATGGTGTGGAAGGCCGAATCTGGGCCAGGAGCTAAGCATGAAAGCAGCACCGCCTTCAGGGACTGGATGTGCTGCACCGTCTTGCAGATCAGGTGTCAGGTTCTGGCGGGGCTAGGGGCTTGCTCTGACCACAGAGGCAGGGCAGAGAACTGGAGCTTTCTATGCCAATGTCCAGGCCTCTCCTACACTTGGCGCAAAAATAAATTGCCTCCGGCTGGGTGAGAAATAGACAAGATGCTACAGGCTGGAGAATCGAGTTCATGGGCACTAGGGCCAGGCTGCAAGGTTCAAACCCTGACTGGGCACTGACCGGGTGGCCTCAGGAAAATTCCTCAAACTCCCTGTGCCTCTGCTTCCTCATCTATAAAATGAGGGTGATGGTCATGGCACCTCCCTCCAAGGGGTTTTGTGGGCATAACATCAAATGGACACACATAATGCACTTAGAATGGCATGTGGTGCATGGCAGGGACCTGGGAGCTCTTAGCTCCTAGGATTGCTTTCTCTGCCCTAAATGTTGACTTCTCATCCATGGCCACCCTGATGCCTAAAGCTAAGAGTCAGGATAGCTCGAGTTTAGTCACACACAGCGCTTGAATGCATCCACGGCCAGCAGTGCCAAGCACAGGGACTGGGACACACACAGTGGGTGCTCAGTAAGTGTCAGGGTCCCTGAGCACCTGAGGAAACTTCCCACTCAACACAAAGCCCTTCCCTGGTTTGGTATTTTTCAATTAGATGCAAAAATCGACTGCCCTCAACAACATGTTCCTTCTTTTGTTTTGCTTTTTTGAGTCAGGATCTTGCTATGTAGGCCAGACTGGCCTTGAGCTCAGTACATAGCCCAAGATGGCCTTGAACTCGTGGTGATCCTCCTGCCTCAGCCTCCTGCGCAGGGTTATAGTCAGGCACCACCACACCCGGCAAAAATGTGTTTCTTCAAGAAAAGACTTATTTCTTCCTCTGCATGTTTTAAACTGGACGGAGTCACTCAGGGACTGACTCACACTTCCAGGGCTGCTTTCTGTGTGGTCCCCACCCCCACCCTTCAGACCAGGAAGTTTCCCTGCCCTGCAGCCCCCAGCACTGACACTTGGGTGTGTTTTCAATGCCCTTGCTCCATTCCCAGGGCCTTGCTCCAGGTCCCTGGCCAGCTGTCCCCTCACCTTTGGACTGTGACAAGTTCTTCTCACACCTCTCCTTCCAATCAGTCACACGTAGCACAACTCCCTTCCCAGGCTCACCCCTCCATGTGGATACCACTATCGAGGGCCCTGTACCCTTCTACGACCCCCTTTCTACCACATGCAGCATCTATCTCTCGGCCCCAGTGCTACTGAGACCTCTTGAAGGTGACATCATGTTTCCAGTGCTGAGGGAGTGTCCGGCCCCCAACTCTGCCCAGACTGTCACCTGCAGCTCAAGCTCCCAGGCTATCCCAGGGTGCCGTCCCCCGCTTTCCAGTCCTGTGGAGCTGGCTCTGTCTTCAGGCTGAGAAAGGTTCTGGGGCTGATTAGCCAGCCTGAATAACAGGTGCGGCACCAGTGTCGGCAGCTAATTACTTTTAACTATTATTAATAGGTCTGTACCAATTACCTCTTGCACAGAGGTGAGATTTCAAGATGAGAGGCGCAGGGCAGGGAAGGGAGGGACACACTACCAGCTGAGTGCGTTGTCAGGCACCAGAAGCTGGGGCCTGGGTGGGGTCCACTCCCCGGTGGGGCAGAGCTGTGGCACTGGGGCAGTGGGGCTGGGTGGCCCAAGCTGCTCCTGCCTCTCTGCTCCCAGAATGCAATCTCCTGAAACCTCTTATTAAAAGTATTCTGCAGGTGATAAAAGTGTCACCAAAGATTTGCTCATTTTCTAAACTGTCATTAATAAAAAATTTATGGTCAGGAGAAATATAGGCAGTGGAGGATGGAGGGTGGGTAGGGAGAGAGGGAAGATGATTTAAAATCTGTCCTTTCATAAATTAAAGACGTTCACTTACAAGAGGGGGCTTAGGGAGGGACATTGCTGGAAAGTTACCTCCTCCTGCCGGCCAGCATCCTCCACGGGCTGCCCAACGCCTCCCTCCTCAGCCTGCCACACTCCTGGTGGCTTTCCCTGCCCTCCTTACAAGGCACACAGCCAAATGCCACCTCCTCACGGCCCCCACTCTAACCCGAATCTGGACTTTAAATGGACTCATTCTTGCCCCAGCTGGATTATAAGATTTTAGAGGGGAAGGATCCTGCCTCCAAGTATGGCTTGATTCTTTTTTTTTGTTTGTTCTGAGACGGAGCCTCTCTATGTAGCTCAGGCTGGACATAAACTCACCATGTAGCCTAGACTGGCCTCAAACTCGTGGTGGTCCTCCTGCCTCAGCTTCCTGAGTACTGGGATTGTGCCACCACACCAGGTCATGGCTTGCTCCATTCTTACTCCTCAGGATAGGGTGGGGTCATTCTCTTAGAACCAGGAAATGACGTCAGCAGAGAAAAGGAAAAGATTGAAGAACCTCCTGAATTCAAGACTGTCTTATACCTGGGCTCCTGAGGTTCAGACAGGAAGTGAAGCTCTCTCAAGGTCATACAGGGAAGCCACCAGAGCCCCCTCTGCCCAGAGAGTCCTCAAGGACTCAGACTGTCCCAGTGTGTCTCTCACCACTCCCTGGCATGTGACCTTGAGCAGGGCTCTGAGCCCCCGTGTCCCCAGTTGGTATGGCATGGGCTGGGGAACAGCACCATGCCCAGTGAGTATGTGTATTTATCACCACTGCTGTCCTTCTCACTGACCCAGCAGGAGCGACAGCAGTGCAGGTGATGCTGTGGGTGCCTGTCTTCTGCTTGGTCCCACTAGTCCTGTGCTAGACTTGGGGGATCCAGACCCCACACTGTGGTGTCACTGCTGTGACTGTGGGGTCCCTACAGTTACTCACGGTGGCCCTGCCGCACTCCTTCAGGGACAGTGGCCACCTTGCTTTTCCCTCGCACTGCAGGTTAAATGGCCCAGCATGACCAGTCCACCAGGGGCCCTGGGGGAAGGAAGAGGGCGTGACCAGCAGGGGGACAGGGCGGAGACCAGGTGCTGGCCCTGAGAAACAGAAGTGAGAGGGCAGGTGGGAGGCAAGCTAAGCCTGGGGACAGGTTAGGCCCCTCCTCCACACAGGTGGCAGCTGCAGACCTGAGTGGTGCCAGGGAAGAGGGACCTGTGGCCTGCGGCAAAGGCCGGGCCCCAGGCCTCATTCCCCTGTCAGTGGCACAGTGCTGTCCTGGGCCCTGTGTGTGGCAGACCAGGAGCATTGTACAAATCCAGGCACTTTCCAGAATCTCTCAGAGCTTTTCAATGTTCACAGCAAGAGACTGGGGAGGGAGGGGACAAAGAGGACTTCGGCCCACTTGGAGAGACAGGAGACGTGTGCGGCATTTACAGCACAAATATGGTGTCGCTGTGCATGGGGAGTCAGAGAGAGCCCTGGGCTGGGCTTAGCAGGCCTGGGGTGCAGGCTGGCAGAAGGCTGGGTGTGGGGCCACCCAGGACGAGCAGGGCCCACAGGGATCCACAGCTGGGCCCATAGCAGGTTCCCAGCTGCTGCCTTGCAGAGAGAGACTGGGCCTGGCTCTGCACGTGATGAGGGAAGAGGGTAGATCTGGCCTGGAGCAGCTGGGACACGGCTGCCACCACACACTGGGGCCACCAACGCCAGCCTCTCTCTTCTCTGTCTTCCCACTGACACTTTTTAGGCCTTACTGCTTTACCTTATGTCTGGGCTCTGTCTTTGACTTTCTGATTTGGGGGATTTTCTTCCTCTGTTCCTCAATTTTGATGCCCCCGCTTTCTGTTTCTTGGTGTCTGTCTCTCCCTTCCTCCTTCTCTGCCTTGCTCTGTCTGTCCCGCTTTCTCTATGTGCGTACTCTTCCTCTCTCTTCGAGCCCCTGTGCTGCTGTGTGGGTCTGTCTGTGACCCACCCCGGTATCACCATGTCACTGACAGATGCCGGGACCCCAGCTCCAGAGTTCTGATGGAGACTTCAGTCTAGGGGTGCAGCTCCTCTTGCTTTAATGGGGGGAGAGGGCTCTGGCTTCTCTGACCTCCCTGCTTTGATCTTCACCTTCCTTTGAACCTGTTGTTAGGAATGATTGGCTTCAGATGTTCTGTACTGGCCAGGCAGCTGGGGACCTTGGAGCAGCTGCCAGGCTTGGTTCCCAGATCACAGGACACAGCTCCCCAAGGACTTGGGGCTCCGGCTGAACACCCCCGAGCTGAGAAGCTGCTTGGGAGCCTGCAACCTGCACACAGGCCATAGGCACAGCGCGGACTCGGGGTCAGAGCCTCCCCTGCTCTAATCTGGCCCTGGCACTGTGGCCTGTATGTGGATGGCGCCTCTGTCTCCTCCCCGAGTCTTGCTTCTCTCACCCTCTTGCCACCAGCTCTGCGGAAGCACCCACCTTTACAAGGTGGGATTGTGCAAGGATGCATCTGCAGCAGCCTGTGTGCCTCTCCAGAGAATCCGGAGATGGGGGAGGGTCACTGACCTGCTCACAGAGTGGTGGCCAGGCCTGGGGCTCGGGCCTCATCGGCTGGCCCCAGACAAGCCCACTGTGTAGACACCGGGAACCCCTGAGCGCTTCCCTGTGAGACCAGACTCAGCTGGGCCGGGCCTGGGGCTCTGCATTTTGTTGAGCTCTGGAGACTCCTGGCAGTTTTCTCCAAGGGCCTGGGAGTTGGCCCTCCCCAGTGTACAGGCAGAAGTGGTGACTCTCGCTCAGCTGTCGTCTCAAAGACTCACCCTGCTCTTACCTCCAGCAGTTGGGGTCAAGAGCTTGTTAGACAGGAGGGAGGCAGCCAGGCCTGGGAACATGGGCTGTGTGTCTGATGTGAAGGTGCCACGCTTCCTGGCTGGGTGAGGAAATGAATTGGGACTGGGTCCCAACCTTGGCTGCCCACAGAGTCACCTGGGAGGCTTTGAAAAGGGCTGATGCCTCAACTCTCAGAGGTTGGGATGGGAAGGCTCTGCAGAGTGCCCTGGTTGTGTGGGATTTGGAGGCGATAGTACTGGGGGGTCGAGCCCAGGACCTTCACACTGAGCTGTATCCCCAGCCTTTTCAAATTTGAAAGGGGCTGGACTGGAATCTGTGACCCTCCTGCCACAGTGTCCCAGGGTGTGGGGTTTATGGGCACGTGCCACCATGCCTGGCTCCACATATGGGAGTTTAAGAAGCTCCCAGAAGATTCTCTGTGCAGCCAGGCTTGGGAACCACAGACTCTGGACTCAGAGGTCAGTTCTATGATATCAGAGCCTCCAGGAAATAGGAAGCAGTGTGTCACCTGTGTGTGTGCCTGTGTGTGTGTAAGTGAGAAAGACCAAGAGGGCAGCACACAGTAGGACAGGGAGGGGCTGCCAAGGTGAGAAGGGGCCTCTGGGGACTCCAGTTTCCTCAGTCAGACAGAGCCCGGCAAGGGGAAATGATTTGTACAGAGTCCCAAAGTCCTGGACACCATGTCTTTCCAGCGTTACACCCACACCCTGACAGCTAAAATAGGGGCAGAAAGGAAATTCAGGGGCCACCCTGCTTGTACTGGCTGAGGGGTCACGGAGAAGTCCTCTTGCCATGCAGAGCCTGGTACGTAAAATGACGTTACTAGACTGATAACAGTCTGACTTGGAAGACTGCAGGGAGGATGATATGAAACAGCACCCAACAATAAGAACTCCGTGTGTCCAGCAGCGACCAGGGTGCCGGTACTCTGTGTACACGCCTCACAAGTGTGCTTTCAAGGAATGGAGCACACACCCTCACAATCATCCTGCTTCTGTAGATGGGGAAACTGAGGCTCGGCAGGGTTAAGCAATGTGGTCATGGCTTGTGTTTAGCTGTCCCCCCAAAGCCTCATGCTGATGAGGTGGGCTTTCTTTTCCAAAAGTGACTGAATCTGGAATGTGTGATGCTGGGGTTAAGGGTGTGTGATTACTAAACCACTACGTGGGAGTGACTAGTTTGGCACAGCCCTAATCCCGGTGGTCTGGATGGGATAAAAGGGGGCAGAAAGATGCTGTTACAGTCCCTTGTTGTTTTTGCTACCACGTGGGCACCATGAACTGTTTCTCCTCTGGGACACCCTCCGGCCATGTGGCACTCTGCCTTGGAGCAAGCTGATTATAGACTGAAACCTCTATAATAAACCTTTTCCCCTTTAACTTTCAGTGTGGAGTGTTTTGTCTGAGCAACGAGAGAAAAGTAACTAAGGCAGTTTCACTCTGTAGTTTAGGCTGGCCTTCAACTCACTATGTAACCCTGGCTGGCCTCAAACTCAGTGCTTCTCCTGCCTCAGCCTCCTGAGTGCTGGGGTTATAGACGGGCACCACACTCCACCAGAGAAGCACAACTTTTCATCAGAATCCATTTGGTCTGACCACCTGTTGACTCCTGGGAGCCTGAGAGCAGTGTCTGCAAACTGGCTCACCAGGCACATGTCTCCTTCACCTTGACCTACATGGTAACTTCAGAGGACTCCATACCGGACAGACCTTTCGTGGTGTCCACAGAGCAATACTGATCCCTTTGGCAGGGAGGACAAGAGAAGCCAAGGGACCTGCCTAGGGCCACATGGCAAGGTAGAGGCCACCAAGCTGGGACCTCCATCCCTCCTTATGCAAGCTCTGCTGAAAAGGCGAAGACTACCTGGGCTTGGTGGGGTTGCAGCTCCCTGGGGTGGGGGGAGTCCCTGGAGCTGCTGAGATCCTAACAGCACCCGGCTATGACTCTTGGCACTCCACAGACTCTGTTCCAGAAGCCTGCAAAGCTCTCCCCAGCCTTCCTCTTCCTGGAACACAATGGAGGTGCTTACAGAGCTGGGGGTGTGGGATCCTTGAAGCCAGCCAAAGAATCCCAGCTTCTGGGGGCTGCCCTGCAGCGGCTCCTCTCCCAGGGTATTTTTAGTCACATTTAATTTGGCTGCACTGAGCACTTTTGATTTCACAATGATTAGTTAGAGCTTGTGTGCTGCTGTTTCTCTTCTTCCCGCCTGCCTGTCTCCCCCAAGGGGACTGGGTGTTGTTTTGACTTTTATGTGCTACAATAAAAACTTTCATTGTAGCAAAATGTTTGCTCGTCAAAATTAGCTTGGTTAATTCCAAAGAATTGTTTCATCTTGGCTCCTCAGGCACGGGGGATCTTTTTTACAAGACGAATTGGCCACCAGCCAGCAATCTCTGGGACAATTCCTCTGTAGCGTTCATCCCCCTGGAATTTACCTTTGGAGATGAAGACCAGCCCTTGTTTTCCAAAGGCTCTGTGGGACGCGAGCCCAGGTACGCGGGCTCTGAGGTGGGGCAGGGACACCAGGAAGAAATGTGCATTTGGTTTTGTTGGTTTTAGATGCAAAACTGCACACCGAGGAACAGATTCATGGGCAGCAGTCAGGGGACACGAGCAACTGTCACACACACCACACACAGGCACACACTCACGCATGCTGGACCCAGACCCGCATCTTCGGAGGGCACACTCGCAGCAGAAACTGACACACAGCCGCAAACGCACCGGGAACAGCACGGAAGACAGCGACAGGCTCAGTGCATGCAGGGAGACAGAGACACAGATTGGTGTAGAGCCCCTGCCCAGCTGGGTCCAGGTGGGGAATGCTTGAGCTGCCCCCCAAAACATTTTCAGAGCTCAGCAGGCAGCAAGATGCAGCCTCACCTTGGGAAGACGGACCTGCATCAGAGAGGGAAGTAACAGATGTCACCTTAAATTATCCTGGGGCCCCTGCATAACCGACACCCCCGCCCCCAGGAAGCCAGAACTCCGGTGCCAAGTCCAGGCTAGGCTGTTGCCTCCACCAGCCTCTCCCCTTCCTCACCTTGAGGTCTCTGTTGCCAAGGGGACCCCAAACACTACTAGCAGAGCCTTCACCAGCATGGTCAGGGAGGCCCAGATGAGAAGTCATGAGAGAAGCTACCTAGAGCCAGGACCAAGTGGGGCAGGGAAGGGGCTGGGGAAAGCGACTCTGTTAAGGAACTATTTTGCTCTGGCTGGCCTTGGGGTTGATGCTCAGAGCTGGCTTAAGCCTTCTGGGGTTATTAAAGGACTGTTGCCAGCTCAAGTGGTAGCTGGTTCCCATTGGACCATAGCTACAGAGGCCTCCAAATGCCCAGATGGCTGAGCACTGTGAAACAAATACTGGGGAACCATTTGACTAAGTGGTCCTTCTCAAGCAAGCATCCCAAGTACTCTCTGCTCCAGTGAAAGCTCTGGACTTTGGCACCCTTGATCCCTTGAGGATCTTGCTGATTCGTAATCCCTTGGATCTTGCTGATTCCTGAAATACCTTCAAGGCATCTTTCCTATTGTCCTAATGCAAAGTGCTTTGCTTCTTTTTAATGTTAGCCTTTTTAACAGCCATGCTTTCTAAGGCCCCAACTTTGCTGGTGCTTCCTTTCTGATGAAACTGAAAATTTTTCACATTTGTTTTTTCCTTCTGTTTCTCACTGGAAATCTGGCTAGAAGGTCACCAGCAGCACCAGTGCCACAGCTCAAACATTGAATTGCCTTGAAATTTTCTCCAAAAGATACCACCCTTAATTTCAGTGTCCTGCAAAATCTCAGAACATGAACAAAATGTAGACAAATTTTCTGTCAGAGTATAATACAAATGTCCTCAAGTCCAACTGCCAGTGGAGTCATTGTTCCCAACTGAACCTCCTGAGCCTGGCCTTTACTGATTGCATTTCTTTTTTCTTCTCCCTCTCCTTCTCCTTCTCCTTCTTTTCTTCTTCTTTTTGGTTTTGTGAGATATAGTGCAGGTTGACCTTCAACTCACCATGTAGCCCAGGCTGATCTTGAACTTATGGCAATCCTCCTGCCTCAGCCTCCCAGTGCTGGGAGTACAGGTGTGTGCCAACACACCTGGCTTCTACTGTCAACATTTCTATCAGCATTCCAGTCTTCTGAGCTCTGACCAGAAGCTCCCATTAAGCTTGAACTCCCTCCTTTACCATCTTTTTAGTCAAATGAACTTTTTAAACAATGTGCCTAAATAATCTCATTTTCAGGATCCTAAAGATGTGAATCTGTAATCAGTGAGTAGTAAACGGGAAGAGGGTGGCTGATGGTGCTATCGATGTGGACAATTGAGGACCTAAACGTGTATTGCTCCCCGCAAAAAGACAAAAACAAACAATAAAATGCTTTGGTGGTGAGTGAGTCACTGTGTGCACACAGTCCTGCCTGGGGACTCAAGGCTGGGCCCAAAGAAAGCCTGGCACCTTCTGAGCCCCATCTGCATCCTGGCCTGCTCGTCAGTGGCTGCTGCCTTTTCCTTCAGCCTAGCTCTGCCCACCTCTTCTGGAGACAGTGGCCACCTGCAGGGACAGCCAGGCTCAGAGGGGGTGGCTATGCCTTGCCTCTGAGGTGGGCAGCAACCCTGCCCTGCTGAGAGAAGTCAGGAGCCTGGTGTGTACAGTAACCAGATGGCCTCCCCTTCCCGTCCACACCCAGCCTGTGTCTCCAGGCCCTGCACTGGGCACTGAGGATGCAAGGTGATGGAGATTATACCTCTGCCTTTGCGATTATTTTCCTCAAAAACTGACCATGTGAGCTCTGGTAGCTGCAGAGAGGAGAGGTCTAAGTCATGTAAGAAGGAGGGTAACAGAGGGAGGCTGGTGTCCCTAATCCCCAAAGGACTCTGAGCCTTATTGGTCCTAGAGGGTCCTGTGGAGGATGCTTGAAGTCCTGAGGTCCAGGCCTCACAGAAAGCAGCCCCCCGACTCTTCCCTTCATCGTTATTTACTGGGCACCTGACATGCACCACACACTGGCCAAGAGCCTTGCACATGTCCATTCACTTTGTTCTCCCACCAACCCCACAAGCCAGGTACAGCACCTTTTCCAGATCAGGATGATTCTGAGCAGCATCCCATCCCTTGGCCCTGCTGCCCTGCTCCCAGGCCTTCCCCTCTAGATACTGCAAAGCAGCGCTCTGACCTCGGAGCCATTGGCATCTCCTTAAGGGGCCCTCTGGCCTTTGTCCAGGCTTGAACCCATGGAAGGAGCCAGAGTAGTCTCTCTCTCTGTCCATCTTGGTCCCTCTCTGTCTCTTCCCTCTCCCAAAGCTTCCCAGCTATGTTTTCCAAGCCTCACTCTGCATCCTTCACTCACCATTTCTCCTGCATGCCCCCCAAACAGTAGGACCATTGTGCCCTGGCCAGTCCCCACCATCCTGCCCAAGGCTGCAGGTGGCACTCAGCAACCCCCGCTCGGGCAGAGGGCTGTGCCAATGGCTGCAGATGTTGCAGCTGCGTCTTGCGCCTCATGTTGCACAGCTGGACCCAGGTTGGCCTGACTGGACCCAAGGGTTCCTGCGGATTCCTCAGGAACATGCCTGGGCAAGGGCATCCTGGTGGATCACAAGAGACGGAAGGGGCAGGGGAGTCCCAGGATGCTCTAGAGGAAAGACGAGGGGGGAGGGCAGATCCCATTCTGTGACCTTGGGCAACTGACCATGTCCATGTCCCAGCTCTGCCTGCTGAGAAATGGGGGAACCTGGTGGGAAGATGATCACCTTCTAGATGTCCTTCGAGGCACTTTTGAAAAGCGTTTTCCATTGGGCACTCTAGGAAGCTGAGACAGGAAAATCAAACTTTGAACCCAGGGCTGGCTGGAGATTTAGCTCAGTGGTTCTGCTGCCTGCCTTGCAAGTGCAAGGACCCAAGTTGGATCCCCAGTATCATTTTTAAAAAAATGAACCCAGCCTGGGCAAATTAGCAAGACCCTGTCTCAAAATAAAAGAATAAAAAGGGCAGGAGATATAGCTTACTGCGATCCCAAGTTCAATCCTCAGTACTGGGCGAAAAAAGAAATAGCATCTTTGAGCTTCATCTAAAAATGCCCCTGAGCAGAAGTCATGGCATCCCTGCAGGGGGCTCCTGGGTGGAGCATTGCCTGCTCCAGGGTCTCCTTGGACAGAATGCGCGCCTAGCTGAGCGTCGGGTCTTACAAAGGCAGGCGCAGGGCCTGACAAGACCAGGACAGGTGGAGAGATGGGGCTGACATCAAGATAGTCCCCAACAGGGCAAGCGCAGCCGGGGGATACACCTGCCTGACACTCACGGGCGGCTTCAGTCTAGCTCAGGAGGTCACGCTCCTTGGTGAGTAATCATGAGCAACATGTGACTGTTCCCAAAGCACTTCTTTCCCTGTGCTCCTCCCACGCCTCTTAGGTCTGGGAGAGAAGTCCATCTAGACCAGTGATGATGACCCTTTTAGAGCTATTCATGATACAAACAGCCCACTGAGGCGCGAGTGTCACAGTTTTACCACCGCTGGTCAAGACTCAGTTCATGGAAAGAAACTGGGCCAGAGACTGACCTCTCCTGGTAGTGCCAGAGAGATGGGGGAAGATCAGGGCTCGGCCCCACCCCTGAGCTCTGTCCACTGCACGGCCACCTAACTCCAGCACCCTGTACCCTCCGGGAGGGTAAACTGAGGGAATCTGGAGACTCCAAGCCAACAATTTGTCTGCCCACAGGCAGACAGGATCCTCCGGGTGGAGTTCAGAGCATGGCCCTGGGAAGTGTCCTGGTGCCAAAGAGGGACCCCAACATGAAGTCAGGCAAGGCGCTGGGAAGCACACCACAATCTGGGGTCCCCAACCTCGGCTCCTGAGGACGCTGACTTCCCTGCACTCTGTGGCCCTCCCTATGCTGGGAGTGTCCCTTCCTCACACCCGCACAGGTGCTGCAGGGGCTCAAAACCACCAGCTGTGCCTGGGGGCCAGGAACAGGGAGGGCCTGGCCTTGCCAGAGGGGAGCGGAGCTCTGATCCAAGGAAAGCAGTTGAGACTCCACAGCTGGGCCATTCTGGAGATGGAAGGGGGCGACCTCAGAAGTGCTGTGAACTCGGGAGTCTGTGCATGGGGGTCAGCCCACTTGGGGACTACGGAGAGAGAGCAGATCCCTCCCTTTGGCTCAGGTCTGGCCAGGCACAGTGACAGTGGGGAGGGAGGTCAGCCAGCTGCAGCCGACAGTGCTGTCATGGGTATACACAGGTGTGTATTTACAGGGTGAAGTGAGGGAGAAGTCAGCTGAGAGCAAGCTCTGGGCTGTAGTGGTCAGGACAGCAGCTGTGTGCATCTCATCCGTCCCCCAGTGCCTATGACAGTGCCTAGTGCCCTCGCCTAGCTGTGAGATCCCTGGCAAGTTACTCAACCTCTCTGTGCTCAAGATTCCTTCCTGTAAAACAGAGCTGGTACCGGGGCTGGGGAAGATCTGCTGAGACACTGAAAGGACCGGAGGTGCCTCCCTTGCTGGGTCCCTTGCCCTCACCTGACACTGTGGTCCCCTGGCTCCCTGGACAGCAGGAAAAGGGACATTGTTGTGGTGGTCTGTTTTGTTTTGTGATGCTAGGCGTGCACTCTGTTATGCTGAGCTGCATAACTAGCCTGAGAAGGGACCTTGGATCCTGGAATCAGGAACTACTATAGATAGAGAAGGTTAAAGGCTCTGGGAGCCCCGTGTGCCTCGGGAAAAGTCGTTTACTGCTCACACTTTGCCGGAGTAATCACTGTTCTCCCCAAGAAGGTCCTCCAAAGGGCACTTGAAAGGCCTTACCGAGAAACACGCCAAGAACAGTCCTGTGACTGGTGTGAAGGGTGGCTCTGACCAGGGGACCCACAGACCTCTCTCCAGATGGGAGAGGGGAAGTTCTGGGGGCCTGGGCCAACTCCTGCAAAGTCTGGCTTCAAAAATGCAGGTTTGGGGGGCTGCACTGGCTGTAATTCAGTGTCAGGACACTTGCCTAGGATGTACGAGGCCCTTGGCTTCCACCCCAGCGCTGAAAAAAAAGAGGCCAAACAAGACTCTGCACAAGCACACACTTCTAATTCTAGCACTCAAGAGTCTGAGGCAGAAGGACCACTGCAAATTCAAGATCGGCCTGGGCTACATGTAAGTTCCAGGCCAGCTTGAGCTACATAGGGAGACTATTTTTAAAAAAAAAAAAAAAAAAAAAAAAGAGGCCGAATACCTATGTAAGAATGGCTGTGGGTAGAGAAAAGTGCTGTATTATGTCACAGAACCAAAGAGAAATATAAACAGACTCTCAGTACATACTACAGAGTGCACACTACACATTGCCCATAATTATTATTATTTACGTATTATCAACGTTATTTATAAATATATTTAAGTAAATATAAATAATGGGTTCCTTTCCAATAATATTATTGTTACTTGACAAAAATGAATGCTACTGCCCGCAAGGGTAGAAGAAACAGCCAGGTGCCTGCAGAGTTTTCGTTTTGGACCAGAGATCCCAGACTCAGGAGATTGGCTGACCCTGAGCCAGGCCAGGGCTGGGCTGGTCCCCGTCTGCTGAGTCCCAGCACCTGCTTCCGATACACAGGTGGCAGCTAGGAGCGGCAGAACCCGTCACCCTAGGAGGCTCCTCCTTTCCCACTGACAGGCCGCAGCGACCAGACCTGCCCTGCCCAGCGCCCCAGCTAGCAGCCCGCTGGAAGGGGCACCGGGCAGCCCTGACCTTGAATTTTATTCCGTGCTTGCACATGGGCACACAGGCCTGAGAAAGGAATTTAAAACACAGGAGCTGCCTTGCTTTTCTGGAGCAAGCGCGGAGAGAGGCGCCTTTGACATCCCCTCCTTTCACTTCCACACTTGCAGGGTCCCAAGGTGCAAAGCCCACCGTGGCCTCCTGCCTGCTGTGTGAGCTTGTGAGAGCCGAGAGCCTCTCTGAGCCTCTGCCACCACCTCTGTGGAATGGGTATGATTGGGAGCTGCCTTCTGGAGTTGCCTGAAGAGGCCAAGTGAGGTGAGGCCTGCACCAAGCCCTGGGCAGACTGTGCTGTGCTGCGACAGTGCCGTGGGGGTGGCAGCTGCTGTGACTACTGGCGGAGGAAGGAGCCTGAGAGAATTCACCAAAATGCAAAGGGGGACAGCAAGGGGGCGGGGGAGAGGTTATCGCCAAAGGGCAGAATTTTGATGACTTTTCTTCTTGCTTATCTGAATTTCCCAAATATCCTTCTGTGTTCCTGAATTCATTGTATCATCTGAAAAGGATAATAAAGCGAAAAACAAGCCTGTCGCCCGCCGCGCTCTGCAGCCACCTCCGTGCTGGGGAAAGATGCCCAGTGAGGGCCGAGCTGGGGACCGGAGTCTGAGGCAAGGTGGCAGGGGGGCCGTGTCCCCGGCCCGAGCGGAGGGGCCTTCACCTGGGCGGGCCCAGCTCACTGGCGCGCTCCGCGGTGCCCAGCTCAGACAATGTGAAGGCACAATCATTCATTATAACTCAATTACAGTGATTAAAGCTGGTGGCATGCAGAGGCAGGGGAGAGAGTTGCCAACAGAATTTACGCTCCGTGTCATCAGCAAGAGATAACAGCAGCTGACGTGGCCGCTGCCTCCCCTGCCATCTGCTCGGTGCGGGCCGCCCGAGGGGAGAGGGCTGCCGCCACTTTAATGGTGGCCCATGTGGTGGAGCTGGTGTGGGGACCACGGCGTGGGGGGGACCACACCCCTAACACCTGGCAGCCCAACGCCCCACATCTGGAATGGGAGTGTGGGATGCTGCTCTGGGATTGTGCCCACTGGGACAGAAGTTGTCACTGAGATGGTTTTCATCTCCTTGTTCCAAATGAGGAAACCGAGGCACGGTGGAACAAAGGATTGATCCAGTAAGCCTGGGAGGGAGCCCTGGCTCAGTCTGGTTTGGGCTTCCCTGGGAGGGGGCAGAGAGGGGGCTGAGGGGAGGTCAGAGGGTCCTGGGCTTGGGCAGGGAGGAATGGAGTGGCCTGGATAGGGAGGACCAGAGTTGGGGACGTGAAGCCCATGGCCAAGGCTGGCAGCTGGGACGGAAGTGTCTCGGGAGAGCTGGGACACAAGCACCCCGGAACCCTGGGCTTCTGGCCTTGGTTCCCAGGGGACACGACACTGCGCACTGCTCCCCCTGGGCAGGCCTCTTCTGGACCCCACGGTGGGAAAGGTGGGCTCCACGCTCTCTTCACTTGGTCCTTGTTATTCATTCGCTCAGAGCGTTTCATTCTCCCTGTGTGGGGTCCCAGGTCACAGTCATGGCAGCATCCACTCTGCAGGCTGCCTGCCTGCCACCGGCCCAGCCCAGCACTCTGATAGCTCAGGTAGAGCTTGAGTTTCCTTGGTCCCCAAGGCACCTCCATCCCCAGCAGTTTGCCCTGAGCGCCACCTCCACCGCCCCTCACCACGTGCCCTCCTCGGAGGCCTCCTGCCTCCCACTTCCTCTCCAGAGTCCGCTCAGACCTCACCCCTCCACGAAGCTGCCTGGACCCCAAGGCCCCATAGTTGCCCTTCCTTTGGGCTCCCGTGCCTCTGTGCATGTGATTCAGGAGCCTTAAATATTGGGGTCACCCAGGGAACAGGACTATTTCCTCCCTCACTGCCAGTAGCCGCTTTGGGCTGGGTCCTATTCATTTGCGAAGTCTGGGGCCTGAACTGAGTGGCTCCTAGGAAAAGTCTGTTGACTGCAAAGATGTTGAAAACCTATGGGGTGCAACTGACTGGAAGGGAACAGAGGTGAGCAGAGGTGCTGACTTCTCCCTATATCCCTGGGGTTCCTGGCTCCAACTCGTCCCACCCCAGCATGGTGCTCCCCCGAAGGTGGATGGGACGGAGGGATGCTGGCCCAGAGCAGATCCTGGAGCTGCTGAGGGTGAGGCCAGAGGGTAGAGGGAAGAGGACCGGGACCCAGCCCACCGGGGGCACCCAGGACATCACAGAAAGCGTAAGAGCCTGGGGCGGCCGCACCTCCCTGCCTGAGAAGCGAGGTCCCGGAATTCCCCAGAAGAACTGAAAACAGGAAGCTGAGGCGGGCGGGGAGGCCCGACATGCAAAGCTGCTCAGGGCCCAGAACCCTGCGGCAGTGTCAAGCTGGAGTCTGCGTCTCTCACGCCTTCACCGGGCGAGTGTCCCTGCCCTTGGACCCACGGGGACCCAGAGCTTCTCTTCCAAACGGCTGTGCTCTCTGGGGCTCATTTTCCCTATCCGGATGAAGATGTCGGAATGCGTCTGGGTTTCTCAGCCTGGGGAGTGGGATGGGGTCTGTAAGATGAAGAGACCCTGAGCACCAGTCCTTCCCTTGCTCATCTGGTCGCCGGGTCCCTGAACATGTCTGCAGTGGGGGCTGATGGGTGTCCAAAGCTCTAATGCCTGACCAACTCTTTTTACCAGTGAGGGGGTGAGAAGAGCTGGAGGCACACCTAGTTAGGCTTATTCTCATTGCATTCACTGGAATGTAGATTATGAACGGGGTGTGATGGAGCACGTCTGTAATCCCAGCACTTCTGAGGCTGAGGCAGGAGGATCTCCGTAAGTTACAGGCCAGCCTGGACTACATAATGAAACTGTCTCAAACAACAACAGCAACAAATAGGATGCAGATTGTTTAGTTTAAGCTAAATGATCCTGGTTTTTCACTTAAGATCATGATAGGGCTGGGGATTTAGCTCAATGGTTCTGCTGCCTGCTTTGCAAGCGCAGGTCTAGAGTTTGGTAAAAAAAAAAAAACAAAAAAAACCCATGATATAAAATTTCCTTTCAAAAGTGAAGTTATTTAAAGAAGAAGTTAATTATGATCCAACCAGAGAACATGTCCTTAGACACTCATAGGGACAGATGACTGTGAAGTCTGGGACCCCGTGGGCCCAGGTGGCTCTCTCCCAGATTAAGGGCAGAACTCCAAGGCCTCAAGCACCTGCACCTCTGGGACAGGGCCAGCAAGGCTGGAGGAGGTGGCTCACCCTGAGAAGGTGCCGGTGAGTCAAGGAGTGGTCTTGAGTAACATCTGCCCTGGCGCCTCCCATGGGCTAGAGAGTGTGACCCCAGACAAGCACAAATGCAAATGACTTTCGTTGACAAATAGGCTGAGGACACAGAGCCTGCAACAGCATTTGGCCGCAGTTTGCAGGGAGTGCTTTGCAAGCTGATGTAGCCTATCCCCAGCACAAGGGATCAACAACCCTTTCAGGCTCCTCTGGGAACAGACTAGCTCAGCACCAGAGGAGAAATCAACCGAGGACTTCTATTCATTCTTCAACCCCCAATTCAAAGTGGTCCAATCTACAAAGCATTAATGGAAAAAAAACTTCCCCTTCTAAGAATTGCCTGGGCCCAACTGAGCACCCCAGAGCATTCTAGGAAGGCCCCTGATTATTAGTAACACTGGATACAATTGTTGCAGTTTGTTTTCTGCTGAAAACAAGTGCAGACCCTGTGCCTGTTCTGTTTGTTATTGAATTCATGCATGAGTAGGTGGGTGGTTACAATTGGCTTCAAGTTCTGAGCTTGTTTCAGATTCTGTTGCATCTACTTGTGATTCTTGGTCTGGTAGGAAGCAAGAATGCAGAGCCCCGTTTATTCTCTGCTCTCAGGGAACTCCCAGTTGAGTGTTACAAGGGAAAGGATCCCTGTAAACCCCGCAGATTCAAATCTATTTTGAAAGGAGATTCTGACAGAAGGCGAATCAGGTTAGACTAAAAAAAAAAAAAAATAAAAGTATGAACTTATATTTGGCAGTCCTAGTGCTATTAAAAATATATAAAGGGGGCTGGGGATGTAGCTCTGTGGCACTGTTCCTGCCTGGCAAGTGCAAGGTCCTGAGTTCAAAAAACCATAAAAGCTACTGGTAAGGTCCCAAAACAATGGCTGTTCTAGTAGTATCAAGCACCTGTAGCATCCAGATTAGGGTCTCTAATTTCACTTCCCAGTAAAAAATCCAGGATTTGTTGGAGAAGTGGCTGACTCCACATCCAGGACAGAGATATACAAGATATAAGACAAGGGAATCATCTTTTACCAGAAAGCAATAACGTTATCAAAGGCTACTATGGATATTGACCTAAAAATCCCAGTGAGACCATGAGGTGCCCTAAGAGGTGAGAAGGGACTAATCCGAAATACATCAAATCTGTTTAAACCACACATTTGTAGAGTATATATTTTTAAAATCTCAATGGCCAACTTTTGAGGATACTAAGGAATTAATGTACTATTTTGAAAACTGGGAAATAGAGCAAAAAACAAAACAAAACAAAAAAAACACCAAAAAAACTCCCAGAAGCATTTATCCTGCTTCTCCTATAAACTTTGCTTCAATGCGTCCAAAGGGTTGATGAAAAATAGGTTCTCTTTGTAACAAGAAGAAAAAGGCACAGTCCCATTCTCACCCTTTTGTAACCCTAATGAATTAATGTATCTGCACAATGATCATTGTGACTGCTAACAAGCAGAAAAAAAAAAGAGCCGCAAAAAAAAAGCCGCGCGTGGATACTACCCGTTTTCTAGTGAATGTATAAGTAGGCTTGTCAGCCCCCCAAAACCAAGGCTGGATCTAATCAAGCTTGGAGATCTAACTACACTTTAGCAATCAGCAGAATTGGGGCTGTGCGGAGCGCTAAGGACAGATAATTTGGTGTCTTTAATAAGTAAGTCTGTGTGTGTGCAAGAGAGAAAGGGAGAGAGAGACCAAAAGGAAGAGGAGGAAGAGAAGGCGGCGAGGGGAGGAACCTAAAAAATCTATTAATATTTGCTCCATATGGACTTTGATTCTATTTCACACAAACTTTTTTTTTTTTTTTAAAGTTATGACAATAGGGGAACTTTGGAGACATTTCCTGACTCAGCGAAGAGGTAAGTGTGTGGCAGTTCCTCCGAGAACACTCCAGCCGCGGAGGCTGGGTGGGCTTGGCTGGGGTGACAGGACGCAGGGTGCCTGAGGTGGTAAGTGGTACAGCTGTCGGGCGGGGGGGACTGGAGACTCCTTCCCCTCTTCTCTTTCCTTTTGCATCTGGTTGGCATTTTTCGCACTGAAGAGCTGAAGAAGTCCTTCTGATGTCATCCCTGCCGAGTTGATGATTTTGCCCAGCCTGGGCATTGTGGCAGGGATAAGATGAGGACCGGGGAGACCCAGTGACGTGTGGCCCAGGTACCAGTGAGCTGGGGCTTCCCTTCTTGGCCCTGGGGCTGCCACTCCACCCCAGACCCCTCTGTCACCAGAACCCGCAGCAGCGGGCACGTCCAGACCAAGTCCTGATCTTTCTGGCTTTCTTTGCTTTTAAAATAATCTTTGATTATGAAATATTTCAGACACGCGGGTAGAAAAAAGAACACAACACTAGCGAAGTCACCACACGAATTTCTAAACTGTGCATATTTTAACATCTTCAGATTTTAAAAAAAGTAATAAAATGTGATAGGTGGAGCTGAACTTTGGCCAACTCTCATTTCCCGTACCTCCCTCCCCATAGAAAACCACTGTTATCCTGATGAGATGGGGCGTGATATATATATTTTTTCAGATATAGAATTGTTTTGTGTAGATTTATATTTTACATAAATAGAATCATATCATGTATTTCTCTTTGCAACTTGCTCTTTTCACACATTGTTTTTTGAGACTTATCCAAGTTGATATATAAAGATCTGGCTTATGCATTTTAATGCCTATGAACAATTTCATTATATAGGAAAATGCATAGTTTTTGTAAAAGTCCATCCTCCCATTAATGAAGCGGTAGGCTCTAATTATTTTTGTTCTAAGAGCCAATAAATACCCAGCATCCACCTCGCTGGGCTTTCTCTGAAGTCACAGTCTCTTCCTCACCCTCTCCTGCCTCTCTTTGCTCAGTCTGGAACTGTGCTCTCTGCCCAGGTCCTCCCTCCTGGATCCCCAGCCTGCTCAGCCTGGGATCCTCTCCTGACTTCAGGCAGGGAGGAGACGGGTGGGACAGGCAGCAAGAATTGGAATTCAGAGCCATCGGGGGTGAGAACGAGATAGGGCTGGGTCAGGGTAGATTGTGAGGATTCCAAGATTCCCTGCCTTACCCCTCTGTTCCCAGGTTAGTGCTTCAGCACCGTGCTGTGACATCTCCTAGCTTGCATCTTCTCAGAACCCATGGAGTAGTAACTGTTTTTGTAGCTGCTGCTTCCCTGTGGCCCAGAGCTCTGACATTGCGTTATTGATCTTTGCATCTTAGCAGATAGAATCATGCTTGACACAAATTAGATTCTCATGACACGAACATTGGATGAATGGGTGGACAGGCTATCTGGATGGATAGATGAAAGGGTGGGTAATGGCTGGACGGGTGGGTGATGGAAGAATGGGTAGGGCAGCTGGGAGAGTTTGAGGATGTTCTCAAGGTAGGACCCTGGTTTCCATGACTGTTCTGAGCTGCCTCCCTTCCGAGAGGATCAAGATGGGACAGGCCGGGCGTGGTGGCTCGTGCCTGTAATCCCAGCACTTGGGAGGCTGAGGCAGGAGGATGGCTGTGAGTTCGAGACCAGCCTGGGCTACATAGTGAGTTCCGGGTCAGTCTCAACTACGTAGTGAGACCCTGTCTCAAAAAACCAAAAAAAAAAAGAAAAAAAGAAAAAGAAACCCGAAGTACAGAGCGTCCCTGGAAGGCAGGGGTCTCAGAAACCGCAGGCCACTTTCTGGTGGGAAAATCGGGAAGAGCACCCTGACTGTTCCTGTTTGTCCCGCCAGAGGCAGGCATGGGCAGGACGCAGTGGCTTCCTCAAATAAAAAAAAAAAAAAAAAAAAAAAGATGGGACAAAAGGCCTTCCATCCTGGATACTGATCCTCTAACAAGGCCAGAGTCCTCTAGGCAGCTACCTCTTTGCATCCTGTCCTTCCTCACTGACGTAGGAGCGAGGGATTTGATGGGGGATCACTGCCCATGCTGGAGTTGAGAATGTAAGCATGGGAAGGGCCGTGCCCCAGTGAGGGGCTAGGAGGGGTAGCTAGGTCAGCTGTTGACTGGGATGGCCTGGACTTGTATCTAACCTGGTGGGATCTAAGAGCACTATGGATGCCTCAGTCATGCCTGCTCCTTTAAAACAAAACAAAAAAACAGATCTTGTTTTAAGCGATACAAGAGTCCAAAGAACTCCAGATAGCACTTGCTGGCACTACCCTAGCACTGTGAATTAGAATACTACTTCTGGAGCTGGTGAAGGCTTAGTGGTCACTAGTACTGCCCTGGGCCGAGGATGCTATGTGTGCTGCCCTGCAGAAACCAGTCTCGCTGGCCAGACAGACAGGATAACAAATGCAGGGGAAGCCTGCAAGTACTGATTGGTGAAAGCCTCCATTTTTGCCTCAGAGCAAAAGAATAGTTACAAGGTGATTTTAAAAAAGGCTAGAAGCCAGGTATGGTGGTGGTACAAGTCTGTAATCAGCACCCAGAAAGCTGAGGCAGGAGGATTCCTATGAGTTCAAGGCCAGGCTGGGCTACACAGACTCTGGCTTAAAATAAGTAAAAATAAAACTAAAACGGTAGAAAAGTGGTATCAAGGCCTCTTGCCACCCTATTAAGAGGGTGGACAATCTGCAGGTATTAGAAGAGCACTTAGCAAACTTTACCATGCACTGGACACGCAGAACATGAAACATATCTTCAGTAAGATGTAGCAGGGGCTGAGATTCTGGCTAACAAGCTCCCCCAGATGCATGAAAGGAGAGCAGTGGAGAGAAGCATTAGATACCCTTGTGTATGGGTGACGAGGACACTGGCGAGCGCCTACTGGAGGTTGTGTCCTGCCTGTCTGTTTTGGGGGGGTACCAGGGATTGAACTCGGGTCCTTGCGCTTGCAAGGGAGGCCACCGAACCGCTGAGCTAAATCCCCGGCCCTGCCTGTCTTCTTGACAGCAGGGATCGAGTCTTGTCTCTCTGCCATTGACCGGGCCCAGGAACTCAAGCAAGAGCAGCCTTTCAGATTATCTTCTCTTCCTGGAGACGGACATGACATTGGCCTTCTCTCCTAGCTGGCTAGGCCCAGAGGTGTATCCACAGGTAAGACGTGTTTCTCTTCTACCCACCTGGGGCCTGCGAACCCTACCTTCACCCCTACTTGGCACTCATGTGCAAGCTCAAGTCCAGGGCACCCACAGAATTTTAGTCTGGCCAGAGGCCACCATGGCCCACCAGCCCTCTGTTACAAACCACATACAGGGACAGAAAAGGGACAGTGCAGAGGGGTTGCTTTACTCGGTGCCACAGGATCAGAACACAGCTGAGACCATGCCTAGGGCCAGGTTTGGCTCCTCCTCCTGTGTGAGCTTCCCCCCCCATAAACTTGAGGACCCGAAGACACCCCTGTGAGTGGGGAAAATTACCTTTCCTAGGTATAAAGACAGCACTTTGTTCTGTGGCCACTTCTTTTACATGTTGCCCCCTTCCTTTTATGCAACAACAGCTGGCAACTATTTTTGATTTATAGTGACTTTGACAAAAATAAGGAGTTAGTGTCCATGTTAACCTTCATTTCTACTGGAGTGAAGTCCAGGTGGCCAGGAACAAACACCAGGAATTCCTTGGCCCTAGCTCTCCCCTCCACCTCCCACCAGGCCTTTCTTCCATGACCTCTTGATATGGTGGTTTAGGTAAAAAATCCCCTCCACCCCCAACCCAGGCTCATGGGTTCAGCGAGGCGACCTTTCAGAAGCCAACTGAATTACGAGGGTACAAAGCTGAGCAACAGAGCGACTCACTGAGTTCATAGCTAAATGGACTGTCAGGAGGTGGGGCCCAGTTGGAGGAAGTTCCCAGGTCTTTGCTCTGCCTCCTAGACACCAGGAGGTGAGCAGTGCCCCCCTCCACACCCTCCCACCATGTTTGTGCCTTGGAGGCTGACCACCATCTACTCAACACTGAAACCGTGAGTCCAAATAAACGTCTCCTATAAGTTGGGTGTCAGTACCAGCATCAAAAGTTAACACATTAGCCTTTATTGGCTGCCCCTTCTGCAAACCCTCATTTCTCAATTATTCAAAACAACCCGTTGTGACCCAGAGATGGAGGTCTCTTCATTTAAACTTGCACTTGTTAGGCTTAAAAAAAAAGTTGCAATCTTCCACATTCTGATTATTCACACACTACGGTTTCACTTGAAATTCATATTTAACTTTTGTTTCCTCCCCAAGATGTCATGCCCAGCCAGTCCTTGTACAATGCCATGGGGCCTCGTCTTTCCCATGGTCTCCCACCCCACCTCTGCCCACCCCTCCCTGGGGAGGTGACACAGGCTTGGGCTTGTGGACATCACTTCCCACTGAACTGCCCGGCTCAATCGGACTTCTTAGGTGTGAGGTGGCTTGGGGAAGGGCATGGATGTGGGACGTTGGCCCTGGATTTCGTAGGGGAGAATGACACGCTGGGGGGAAAGCAAATTAAAACGCAACAGTCAAACCAACCTTTAAATAATAACTTTTAAAAATATAAAAACAGCTCATTACAATGAATTTTCATTTACTTTTTTGCTGTAGGAGTAACTTTCTTCTACCCTTGCCCTCCCTCCCTCCTGGCCAGAACCTTAGGTGATTGCTCTGGTGAAGCCACCAGTGAGAGACAGAGAGAGACCCCCCCAGACACCCCACATCTCAGCAAGGTCCAGGGTGCCCTTCCGGCTCCTATGTCCAACTCCACATCCTGCCAGGCAGTGCAGCCAGGGAGCCCTGGAGACAAGACAGTTTTCCTGGGAGCCCCTTTCCTTCACACCAGAGAGAATCACATTATAAAATAATCCATAAAAATGCATATAAAAATTATCTTCCATATGCTACATCCACAGAGAGCCCACCACCAGGAATCACACGGCCCTTTCTTTTTCTTTCAAAAGGGGGGGAAAATGATGAAAACGAAAACAAAATCCTAATACTTCAGAACATTTGGTACCCACAGGATAGCACTGTCCCTGTAACCTGACCGGCTCATGACAGAAGGCTGCAAGGGTCACCACAGTGTGCCAGGTTGTGTCCCCAGCCCACTGCCCTGCCCAGGTCAGGGTTAGAGAAGCCGCTTCTCAGACTCACAGCCCTGCAGGTTAAGACGCTCCCTCCTCCTGGCAGGAGATGAAGTGGCTGAAGGCATGAAAGGGGGAGAAGGCATTTTATAAAGGGACATCACTGCTAATTCTTTTTATTCAAATTAAAAAAAAATGCACCCACATCAGTTGCTGTTTGTCTCTGGTGGCTCCCTGAGCTGAGTGGCTACACTTCCCTCCAGCATGTGTCCTCTGCAGGCTGCATCCGAAAGGTAAGAAGAGCTGGAGAGGAGGTTCTGAAGAACCTCGGACCCCCATGCCGATGAAGGGTGGACACCGAGAAAGAAGGGCCCAGGGCACACAGAGTGGAAGATGCGACTCAAGGAGACCCACAGAAAAACCCAGCCATTTCTGTAGACATTGGCCCAGTCCATTCCACCTGTCTGCGACGCTCCATCCAGACAGGCTTCGGACACTGCCCAAACCCCCAAGGGGTACCCTGGGGCATCTAGCTGCGGGGTGTAGCTCGCCACTGCACCCTAGCATTTCTCCCAGTCGCTCCCTCCCTGCCCTCTTTCCCAATGGGAACTTCACTTCAAAAGAAAAAAGGGAAAACAAAACAAAACAAACAAGCCACCACCACGCGTGGTTTGCAAATACAGCAGGCGAACTACACGGCAAGGTTCCCGTGGGAAGGGGTCTCCTCCCCACTGACCAGCCTGAGATTGGAGTCTCGTTATTTACATTTTTCACAAGCCTTGTGCACTGCACAATCGGGAACCAGATTCCCCTCTCCCCGGCACAACAAAGTGGTCCACTCCAGTGCCCCCCAACCCAAGGCAAGGAAGGGATAGGGCAAAAGAAAGGGGAGGAAGAGACAAGATTCATGAAGGTGTCTGTGGGGACTGGACTGGGAGCCATAAGCCTCCAAATAAATCTATTTGTAGCATCTGCCAGCACGATATGGGGAGGAGGAGCAAATCCATCCAAGTTCATGACACATCAATCCGTGCCCAGGGTCCAGGCCATGACAGGCCACGCCCCTGCAGCCCTCCGGAGCACAGCCGGGAACCTGATGCTGGCGGCAGGTCCTCTGCGACCTCGGGGGGCTCGCTGGGGTCTCCCTGTTGGCGCCGAGGTGGCTTCTCCCAGAGTGTGACAGCTCTGTTACAGTCCTTGTTTAGTAGATGACCTCATAAACCGTGGCCTTCTTGTCACCAGAGCCCGTTACAATATATTTGTCATCCGCCGAAATGTCGCAACTCAAGACAGATGAGGACTCTTTAGACTGAAGTCGGAAGATAAGGAGAAGCAGGAAGGCGTGGGGAGAAGAGAAAAAAGACAGGAATCGATTTGCTGAGTCCTCCATGTGGCCTGCACACCACGGAGATGTGATCAACATGACCACCCCACCACCACCCCCCCTCCACCTGCCTGGCTGGCAGCTCCAGCCCTGGGCATAGCAGACACCTCCTCTCCAGCCCTGGAAGGAGCAGCTCATTAGCAGGGTGTCACAGGGTGGAAACAGGAAAATGAGAGCTTGTCTTTGTCAGCATTACCGCCAGGACCATCCTGAGCTGGAGCACTCTACACAGCTAGAGACTCAAAGGTGAAACCTGGTTCACCGGACATTTCAGCACGAGACCAGAAAGTGGCTGAGGGGGCTCGAGTGTGTGATCACGTGTTCATGTGTCCGTGAGGTGGGTGGCCAGGTGCACCTGGACAGGTATCACTGGCTAAAGGGGTTGCTTGAGTGTGTCCCAAATATGTCCTCTGGCTCTCTCTAGAGCCCACACGAGCCCTGCCTTCACATAAAAGCCCTCACCCTCAGGGCCAGAAGCCATCAGTAGCTATATGCAAGTCCCCTCCAGTCCACATGCCCTCTCCTCTGGAGAAGCCATCCTTGGTCCCCAGGGGCAGGAAAGGGGACGGGGAGGTGCAATCCTAGCTCCTCCTATTGTGCCTCCTGCCATCCTTGCCCCCAGCCCTGGGTGGCTTGATGGTACCTGAAATATACTGGCTCCGTAGGGCGTCCTCCAGGCGTTGAGGAGGTTATCTTTCCCTGTACTCACGAACCACTTGCCTGCAGGCAGAAGCAAAGGTGCTGTCAGGCTATGGCTCCAGCAGGACCCGCCCCGGATGTGGTCAGCCGCCATGGCAACATGGTAAGAACGGCTAACCAGTGCCCAGCGTGACGGTCCCCTTGCACAACCCATGGACACCCAGAAAATGCCTTTCTCTGCCACCCAGGGGTGGGCTGGTGGGGAGCTGGGTCAGGGAAAAGCAGGACCTGAGGTTAAAATCAGGGACTGTACTCCCTGGGAGATTCCTGAAGCAGAGGTTAGCCACTCACCACAGTAGGCAAACTTGAGGGAGAGCACACAGCTCTCGTGCAGGTGCAGCTGGTACTTGTCCGGCTTGGTGTGGTGCAGGACCTCCACGTTGCTGCTCTCCATGCCCACAGCCAGCCACTCCCCGGTGGGGCAGTAGCCCAGCGAGAAGATCTGCGGGTAGGCGACAGACGGCTCAGCACCCTCCACTCTCACGCCAGGGCTCCCTATCTCCCCCCTCTGCCATTTGTAGACCGAGCTATAGAGCGCCCCTGTCCACCGCCAGGAGATGGATGCCACTTCCGGCCCACCCTCCAGGGAAAGCAGCCAGGCTCAGAGAGGTTGCTGCCTCCAGAAGGAGGGTGGCGGAGCCAGGGTTCAAGCCCAGAAGTATGGAGTCCCTTCCAAGGGCACCCCCTGCCCCTGCAGCTCTGGTCCCTCCTTAGGAATAACACTAAGTGATAAAACACTACTTTATTAAATATTTAAGACCGAAACAGTGGTGTAGTGAAAATAACGAGAAGTAGCAATGCCTGGAATTACGGATCGTCATCTACGAGCTGGGCTCAAGGCCAAAGCTTTTAGAGGGAGCACGCCAGGCGCCCCTAGCAGACCCAGGAGTCAGCTGTGGTCACTTCCACCTCTCAGTGGGAAAACTGAGGACACAGCAAGTGGAGCCAGGGGGCAGCCCCACAGGCAGGTCCAGCGGTGCAACTCCAAGGCCCTGCCGGGACACAAGACTCGGGCAATGCCCACCCTGCAGGACCCTCTGTCACCTCACCCGTGCACTGGGGTCCTGGGAGGGGTGGGGATACCCTGAGCACACACCTGGGAGGTGAAGTCGTGCTGCTGCAGTTGGCGACCCTCCCGCAGGTCCCAAGAGCGCACAGTGTTGTCCAGGCCCCCGGTCCACAGCTTGGTGCCATCGTGGGAGATGTCTATGCAGCTGGCCCCATCTGTGTGGCCCTGAAACTGCCTACGGAGGCCGCACAGGAAAGAAGGGTGAGTGCCTCAGGGAGCCCGACCCCCAGGCTGGCAGCCCCTCCAGGGGGGTCAGCAGAGGGGAAACTGAGGCCCAGCGCAGTTCACTACGTCCACAATCGCTTAGGAAGCAGGAAGCAGAATGGCCCAGCCCTCTCTCCCACTCTCCTGGGGTGGCCTTGGGCAGGGGCAGGGCCCTGGGAAAAGGGGGTAATGGGGGGCACGGTACAGGTTTCTGAGACTCAGTTCCCTCACGGGGACCCGAGGTGAACTGGAGGTAAGGAAGGCTCACCGGGGGATCGTTCAGAGAAAGCAGCCCGTCTGCAGGACTTGTGGGGTGCTTAATCCCCCCATCCTCCTCCACGCCCCCAAGACATACAGCTGCTGAGTACTGGGGGCCGACTGGGCGGCACCGATGGCTGCCACTGTGCTGGGTTATGAGCCGGGCTCTACCTTCTCCCCACACACCCTCCATGGGCCTCTGCTGCCCTCGAGGACAGAGGCAGGCCCAGCTGTCTCCCCCTTGCCATGCCTCAGGCCGGACGGGTGCCACCCCACAGTCGGAGACATGAGCTCTCCTCCTGGCCTCACCTGACCAGGGTCTGGTTGTGCAGGTCCCAGACCGCAATGTTCCCGTCGCTGCAGCAGGAGAAGCAGACTTTGGCGTCAGGACTGATGGCCAGAGCGTAACAGGCGGGCGCCGAGGATGTGAGCTCGGCCTTGATGCGGGGCGTGGGCGAGGCCAGGTCCCAGATGGTGAGCGTGCTGGCCTCACCGCCCACGATGAGCGTGCGCCCGTCGGGGAGCAGCTTGCAGGAGCGGATGTAGTTGTCCCTGTTCTGAAGGGAGAAAGGGTGGGCTGAGTGGTGCCACCTGTCCCCTCCCTGGCAAAGTCACTGTCACCACACCTGGACACCAGGCAGGGCGGCCCCTTCCCCTGCCACACTTTCACAAACTGAAGGAGGTCAAGATCATCCCCATTTGCAGATGGGGAAACTAGGGCTCAGAGAGGTTAGTCAGCTGGCCCAAAGAGGCCCAGCCAACTCACAGGGGTCTCCAAAGCCTCCTGTGGCTCCTGCGGAGACACCTGCAGGAGATGCCCTCAGTGCTCACCAGGCAGTCCAGCTGGGAGATGGGGCTCTTGCTGCCTGGCTGGCTGATGTCCCAGATCTTCACGCAGCCCTTGCCCCCGGTGTAGACATGCCGCGTGGGGTTACTGATGGTCACGGCGCACACCACCTCCCCATGGCTGAGGGTGTTGATCTGCCGGGCATGCCTTGGGATGCCAGGGCCGGCCAGGGCGTCATGGGGGAAGGGCACAGGCTGCATCTGCCCGTCCGCACTCACGTGGAAGGAGTACGCTCTGAGAAGGGAGGAACAATGTCACTCTGAGCCGTTCCACACCTGCACAGCCCCTGGGCCCTGGCAGGGTCCTGATCCTCAGCCCCTCTTCAACCTTTCACACCCAGTAACTCCACGCTCCTGGGTCGCCTCCAGCAGGGTGGGAACTGTGTTTCATAGTTCGGCCTTCAATTTTCCTCCCACTTGTAATCCTTGCTCCAAATCAGATGGGGAGCTTTATGGGCATCTCAGTATGCCCTTTGCCACCAACTGTAGTGTACCCCAACATGCCATCCCGGGAAGGGGCCCATCTAAATGACAGTGCCACTTTAGGAGCCAGGGGTATTAGTCGGGGGAGGGGGATCTGCCTATATCCCCAAAAGCCAGTTGCAGAGAACACATCTGAGTTATGCACAGCCCACAGGGCCTGGTGCCAGCTGAGATTAGTGTGGCCACCCTCTCATGGGTCTGCTTGACTGAGGGGCTGAGGACGCCAACCTCAATGTCCCAGCAACTCAAGAGCTGAAGGGCAATGACCAGAAAGCAGAACCCAACAGCTTTCCCAAGGTCTGCAGCAGCTCTGTGCACCTGGGTTAGGACACCCTGTCCCTCCCAGAGCATGGCACTGATATGCTCAGCACCCCCTGCTTCCCCGAACCTCTGGGGTTGGGCAGCAGTGTGCCTGGGCAGCAGTGACCTGGGGTCAGACCTGGCTTCTAGGGGCACAGACACCTTCAGAGAGTATGTGGCGGGGGGGGGCATGCACGCTTGCCCACCACCTGCCAAGCATGCGGGACCCACAGCCAGAGCTTACGGTTTCCCTCCTGGGATGGAGGCGAGACTCGAGGGCAAGCCCGTGGCCCGCATTGGGGGGTGAGGGTCAAAACCAACCTGTAAAGAAAGGCCAGGCAGTCCAGTGTTGGTGATGCGGCTGCCCACCCACTTCCCCTCTTTCTGCTCCGCCTAGCTGCACCATCTGCCCTGACTGCCTCTCAGATCAAGCTGGGCAGAGCACAGACCCAGGAGGAACAAGGGCTTTGCCCAGGTCAGCAGCAGGGAGCGGGTAGCAGACCCCCAACTCTGCCGCAGTATACACCCCGCTCTGCAGCGCAGAGCTGGCCCTGCCTCCCTCTCCTGGTTCCAGTTGGCCCATTCCACAGAGGGGCTGCCCCAGCTACAGCAGCAGGGACAAGGTCCCCTTTACCGATCAGAGCCTTAGGTGTTCATCCATGCAGACCAAGTCTTACTTTCACAGCCAGACCAGACGCCTTAGCGAGGCCCCTCTGCGTGATGTCACTCCACTCCCTCCCATGGGCTTCCCACCCCTCCTAGCCCCAGAGCAGGAAATCAGCCCCCAGTGTGCCCGTAGGGAAGTCACACAGCAGCTGACAGGCAGCTGCCCATCTCCACACCCCAACCCCTACCAGCTACCTCCTCCCTGCCCAGTCCCCCCAGAAAGGAGCCAAAAGGTCTACGTACAGCTCCAAAGCTCACCATTGGCGACCGGCCATAGGCGGCGGCGGCGGCGGCAGCAGCGGCACTCATCTGCGGTGGGATATTGTGCAGGCCGGCGTAGGCGCTGGGGCTGGCGAGGGACCCGTTCATCTCGTGGTGGCCCATCATGGCGAAGGGCGCCGCGTAGGAGCTGGTGATGGAGATGGGCGTGCGCAGGGCCGAGGCTGTGGGGAGGTGGGCATCAGTGGGGAGGGGCCGGGCCTGTGAAGTGGTCTGGGTGCCCCGGCCTGGCCCATGCTCCCTGGGGCCCCATGAGCCCCACATCAGACACCACCCGGGAAGCCTCCAAGTGCAGGCCCTGGGACAGTGCAGCTCGGACACAACCCGTGCTCCAGCCCACCCGAGGGGCTTCAGTCCCACCCGGCCATCGGAGCACCCATTGCGCCTACCCATTATACCTATCGGGTCCATGCCCGGAGGTTTGCCTGGCATCGACCGCAGCCCGGGGGTGGTGCTGGTGCCTGGAGTTGGGGCATCGTTTCTTGGAGTTGGAGTGTTGGACTTGAGCCCAGGGGTGGAGGATTTGTCATTCTGAAGAGGGAAGATGCAGAGACGAGGAAGCCATGAAGATTCCTTTATCCCAAGAGCTGGTCACAGTGCTTAGCACAGGTCCCACATGAAGCCCAGCCCTAGCCTGAGTGGGGGCCATGGTGACAGTTCCCAGCCAGCAAGTGACTAAGCCAGGATCCTCACCCTCTGAGCTCCCTCTTGTCAGCATCACCCCAGTCCTGCCCATATCCCTCCCTCATCTCCTCAGAAGCCAGGGTGGACCCCACGTACATGACCAAGGTCTTTGGTCTTGGAGGAAGGTGTACTGCTGGAGGAGGCCACCGACGCAGGGCTGGTGGGGGCGTCCTTTTTCAGGCCCCGGGCCTTGTCCAGCCCATTCTCAGGAGGGGAGTGTGCAGGGCTGACCCGGGGCGTCACTGGGTCCTAAAGGCACAAGGGGTACAGAGATGCTGTGCGTGCCAGGCTAGAGCCTACCCAGCCCCAAGAATGGCATGGAGAGGGCACAGGTGATGGATGGGAGGATTTCCTGGCCGAGACTGAAGGCCCCTCCCCAAGGTGGGCAACCCCACCCTCCACAGTCCAGTCTGACCCCTTCGCCACACGGGTGGGGAGACTGAGGCTGGGGTGTGGCAGGGCTTGGCCTTGTGTGGCTTCTCTCCAGCAACTCCCACCCTACAGAGGCCTCTGACACACAGCACTATGGGGAACAAAGGCCCCTGCTGGTCTTCTGGGGATTTTCCACTGGGCACCATCTCAGGGCAATATCATCACCCACAATGCCCGGCCACCATGCAGCAGAGCTCTGCCCTGCTCCTCCTGATGCCCAAAGTCCAGAGGACTCACTGCCCAGCTCAGGCAACAGAGTGTGGACCCCACCCCAGGAGACGGTCCCAACCCACCTCCCTGCACCCTGGGCCCACTCTTACCTCATTGGAAACATCTACCACCAGATCATCACTCTTGTCCCCATCACTGTCCTGCACCGAGAGAAGACAGCAGGACAGTAAGAATTAAGAGGCCGTACTCTCTCCACCTCACTTACTCCCTGCTCCATCAGCTTGTACCTGAACCATGCGAGGTCTAGGCTACATCTACCACACCCTGTGCCCCCTCTCCCAGCAAGGCTCCAGGTGAAAACCAGACTTCCTCTCTGCAGGGTGGGTGCTAGCCCAGCCTCCCTGGGCATCCTCTGCCCCACCACGTCCACCTGTCCTTCCCAGCTGTTTTAGATGTATCGTCCTTCACAAAGCAGAGGTCAACCTGCTCTCTGCAGGGGCGGGATGCAGCAGCAGTCCCTTGGGCCAAGGACTGTGGGAATCATGATGGCAGCTGAGGCTGTTGGGCCACCTACAGAAGAGCCCACAGCTCTTCCCCAGCCTCACCGAGGCCAGGATGACTGACACCCACCCACTCCCATCCCAACAGCTCAAGTGCTCACTGTGACTGATGTCCCCAGTGCCCACCCCCAGACCTGCTGGGCCATCCCAGCTCTGGCCCTGTCCTGTCCCAGCTGATGACCCTCGGACGTACGTATCGGCTCAGGCTGTCCTTCTCCTCTGCTTTCCGCTTCTTGGCTTCCATGTTGTAGTCTGCGGAGCCCCGGTGCTTCTCGCTGGTCCGGAGGCTTTCTGAGGGTGACACTGAATTATTCTGGAAGCAAGAGGAGGATTCGGGGTCAGAACCTGTGCTGATGCAACCTCTCGTGCGGCCGTGGACACAGCTAAATTCAGGGAACTCTCAGCAGGCCAGGGGAGGGAAGGCCCTCGGAATCGTGTCTGCAGATCCAGGGAGCCCAGAGCTGCACCAGGGAGCTCTTCCCTGATTCCCCAGCCTGGTCCCAGAAGCTGGCCAGAGCATCCCTGATTCTTCTTTGTTGCAAGGCACTGCGATTAAGTAATTAACCTTTCAGCAAGCCACCTGCTTCCTGGCCCCAGAGGCTGCATCCCACAAACCAAACCCTCCGGGCCACAAACACAAGAACCTCAAAGTCACAAGGCTGTTCTCTCTGAAAGTCAGGAAACACAGAAGGGTATGGAGAAGCATCCCTGAGAAGCTGGGGGCCCTGAGAAGTTAGGGACTGTGCCCAAAGCCCCCCAGCAGGAGGAAGCCCAGGCCACAGCATTATCCCTCCACTACGGAGAGTGTGGATGAAACCCATGAGGACTGCAGACTCAGATGGACCATGGGCTGAGGTGGAGAAACACTGGTGGGCGAGCCTGGGGACAGCGCTATCCTGGAGCACTACGGAGAGGCCAGGAACAGCAGATGTCCTGTGGCTGCTAGTGGGAAGGGGACTTTGAGGTCCAGGCCTGTCCTGGATGCCTCTGTTCTAAGAGCTCTGACTACGCCTGCCCACCCTCCCTTTTCTCCCTCCCCACCTCGGGCCTGGCTCTGGATGCCAGCGGTGGAAGGAGTGACAGAAACAGTCCCTGCTCTCAGGCTCCTCACAGGGAAGGAGAGTGCCAGTGGATCTGGGCCCCCAGGCAGGGCAGAGAGGCGGGACGAGGTGACAAGGGGGATGGACAGAGAGCACTGTCTGTTCAGAAGAGAAGGGTGTCAAGAGCGACCTTCTCATATTTCCTGTCTCATCTCCCCATTTTATGGGAGGCTAGTGCCGACCCGGAGCAGGGGTCACCAGGAGGGACATGGTGTGGGAGCCAGCCGCAGCAGAACCTAATTTCCTTTCCTAAGCCGGTTTCTGGGCAGCCCTTCCCTGCCAAGTTTCTGCCTGAAGCAAATTAAAATGGCAGAGTTATCAAGCCTTGAAGAAAAAAAATGGAGGTTATAATGGAACCGCAGCTCAACCTTCCCACAGCCCTGTGAGCGCCGCGGCCATGTGCGCACATAGCCGCAATTCAATTAGCCGCTGCAAGCGCCAGCAGAAAAAAATCACCGTCATTTTATTTCATTTCCTCCAATGGTGGCGGCCACCCCGTGCTAAGCAGAAATGCTTCCAGCCCCTCAGGCTGGCTGCCCCTCAAGGGCGGGCAGGCAGGCAGGGAGGAGGGGGACGCACGGCTGCCCGTGTTTCTCCCTGCAACTCCGTGTGTGCCTCGGAGAACAGCGAGCTCTTTCTTCTCATGCAGTCAGGCTGAAAACCCTCGCCGCTACCGGAGAGTCATGTCAGGCATTTAGCGGCATCGATCCAGCCCGCCTCTGGCTGGCAGGCGGCCAAAAAACTAAGTATTTTTTATTGCTTCAGCTAGGCAAGGAAATATGAATGAAGCTACCTCTAATTGGACTCCAGACTAACCCCTCTGGGACAGCGTCCAGCCCATCCACTCAGCCTCCTCCCGCTCCGACACAGCCCTGTCCTTCCTGCCATGGGCCTCATCTGTTGACAACCTGGTTTCCAAAGGCTCGTTACTCCAGTCTGCACCTCCAACACCATCACACGTGCACGGCCCCAGGACCCTGACCCTGAGCTGCCCGGCCCATGCATCCTGCTCACTCCAGCCCTAGCTCCAGCCTGGCATCTGAGTCACTCTCATTCTGTTCTCCAGGGCTCTGGTGAGTCGCCTTGAGTGGATGAGCAAGCGTTAAGAGGAGCTCAGTTTCCGGGGCAGCCCGTGGGCCTCTAGCAAGAAGGATGCATCATAGGGACACAAAGTCAAAGTCAGAGAAGGGAGGACGAGGGTGATAAAGACAGGGAGGGTACTGGGCTTCGAACACCATTTCTGGAGAGATCTCTCTGGACAGGTGATTGGGACCCAAGAGTCTTCTGAACAAAGCTGAGAGTCACTGGGTAGAAATTATTCCCATGACATACATAGGAAACTGAGGCAGAAAGGCCAAGGGCTCCCCAATGTCTCACAAAGCTGCAATCATAGCTGAGCCTTCCAGTGACCAATCTCAGCTTACTCTTATCTAAGCACACTGCCTCTCCCCAAATGCTGCTGTGGAGGCTGAACACTAAAGCAATCAAAGTGGATTTTCAGCTTCAATTATTCCTTTCTTTTGTACCTAGCCATTCCTGGGCCCAAATGGGGATCTGGATTTCTGAGCACGTAGACAGGGCAAGAGGAGACAGCAGCGTCACCACTGAAGGGGGGCTGGAATGCTCAGCCGGGTGGAGGAGGAGGGCCCGGAAGGGAAGGCGAGGCAGAGCTGCCTGGGGAAGCTGCTGTCTGGATGGTTAGTTAACTGCCTGACCTTCCAAGCCCTACTTAACACGAGGTAATAACCAAAGCCATCCTAACAGATCAGATGGCCCCAGAAACAAGCATGGCGATGAGGAATAAAATAGCTCTGCTAATCGCTGGAGGATTTTTTTTTTTTTTTAATCCAGACTCCACTGCACTTATTCAGAAGGCTTATTCACTTGAAACAGAACCTCAGAGACTCAATGTGATCAGAAAGATTTACAACAAATCTCAGAGCTGGCAGACAGGCAGGCGGCCTGGCCTTAATGCTTGCTAGCACTTTCTTTCTTAAACCAAGTGAATGCTCAGAATGGGAGAAAACTCAGGCATTTGAAGGAACTGAGGATTCAGAATCCAGCAGGAGGCATCCAGCTGCAGGGTGGGTTAAGAACCTTGGACCAGGGTGTGGGACATCCAGGTCCTTAGCCCAGCAAATACCACAGAGACCAGGGCTGGTCAGCTGATCTTTCTGGCTAATTATTTCCTCTAAAAAGGAGTTGGAGCTCATTTAACAATAAAGCAAAAGCTAGGAGAGCCAGCCACACAAAGGACTTCCCTTGCTGAAGGTCAATCAACAGGTGACAGCAGTTCCTGCTTTGTGACAGTAATCTCTCTGCTGGGACTAGAGGAGAAGTGTCCCCAACATATCAGTAAAGAAAGCCAGGTGTCCCAGCTCCAGGTGTACACACACACACGCGCGTGCGGCGCGGAGTCTCAACTTCAGCACACTGAGCAGCCGGGTGGACCCCACAGCCAGCTCCCGTCACCCACAGGTAGGTCCCAAGGCCACAGTTCTGGAAACAAGCCCCACATCTCCCACACATCCCAGGGCGCCCAGAGCAACACACTTACCGCACCAGATTCTCTCTCTTTTGAGGAAGGAAGGCCAGGGTTGGCAGAGGGTCAGGATGCCCAAGAAAAAAAGATAAAAAAGTAAGGAGAAAGTCAGTTTCCTCAGTCCAGCTGGCTTTTTGGGATTTACTAAAAATCCCTTCCTGGTTTTAAGGCAAGCAGAGGCCTGGCTCTCGGTCTCTGTGGGTCGGCTCCACAGGGACACTGGGTGATTAAAAAAAAGGTAACCTTATTATTCTGTTTCCCTGCCAAGAAGGCCCTTGGATCTCTTGTGGTTTGCCAGCTAATAAGCAGCAGCTCCTGTCTTCTACTGAGCCTCTCGTCCTCTGCCAAGAGGACCACCCCACTACGGGAACAAGAAACTTGGTCTCCAGGCCAGGGTGACACACTCAAGGGCCTGTGCACAGGAAGCTTGGAGGGCGCTAGCCACGTACCCGGTAGACATGTAAGGCAGAGAACACAGCTGCCAACATCTGCAAAGGGTGTATCAGTGAGCTGGGGCTGCGCTGTGCCGATGCAGTAAGCATTGTGAGGCCCACTGAGTGCAGTGACCTACCTGGGTCTTCCTGGCAAGGGCCAAGTGAAGCACTGGGCAAAGTTCTTTTTAACCCCTATGCTTAGAACCTGGCCCTTGTTCTCTGAGGGACACATGATGATCCTGGTGACATTTCCTGGGGATGGGACAGGAGAGGACAGCAACAAAGGGCTGTGCAGGCCCAGAAGAAGGGCGGAGGCTCCAGACAAATAGGCACATGAGGTGCCAGGGCAGACACCAGGGATGTTCAGGATGGGGTATGGCACAGGCGTGGGGCTCTGATTTCCATGCACCAGGGATTCAACAGATGGCTCCATGGCTTGCTCGGGTGCTGCCTAGTGATGGGGCACTTTGCCTAGCACACCCGAGGCCCTGGGTTCTATCTCCAGCACCAACAAAAAGAGAGAAGGCGAGACAGCTCTAAGTCTTCAGCCCACTCCTGGTCCCTGGGTGGCAGCATTTGCTGTGTCCACTCCCCAAGGGGCCCGCAGGTGCCAGCACCCACCCCTGCCCTTGCCCTCGACTGAGCCGCACCTCTGTGGTCCAGTTCATGGTGGTTCTTCTCATCCTTCACTGCCAAGTGGGCCTGGCTGCCCAGAGCGCCAAGAGCCAGCAGCCCGGAGCTGCTCCCGGTCACTGGGGGTATCCCAGGCGGCTGGAGGCCCGACGGGTGGGGCGGCAACTGGACCGGGGGACCGTGTGTGGCATGGGAGAGGTGCTGCGCCTGGAGTTGCTGCTGCTGCAATGAAGTTGGTGTGAGCAGAGCTGAGCGGGATGGGTGGGGAAGCCAGCAGGGGAAACACCCCCAAAACCGGTGCCCCGGTTCAGTCCACATGCTCATCTTGCTGAACGAAGTCGGTTAATGGACTGCAATTTAGATACAAGATTTATGTCTTCAAGCACCCCATCTGCCCCTGCACCTGCTTCAGGCCAGAATTTCTCCATGTTTGTTTCCAAGCTCAAGATAAATAATGTAAGCATTAAAAACCAGTCACTGCGGCTCCCTCTCTGCTGAGGGGAATCATTCTGAAGCTCAAAGCTCATGCGCCCATGCCTTCAACATTAGCAGCCAGAGCCTCCCACTCTCAAGCTAGGAAGCCCCCCTAACTCTGCAGTACTCTGAAGCCCAGCACAGAGAGAGGGAGGCTAGATCAGAAAAGTGCCCAGAGGTAGGTGAGCGCGGGGCCACTGCAATAAAACCTGACACTTCTGGGCATTAGTGTGGTGAGCAGGCAGCAGGAGAGCTTGGGAACCAGAGGGACTGGGATGGCATGTATTAGCTGTGTGGCCTTGAGCCGGTTACTCCAACTCCCTGAGCCTCCAATTTCCTCATCTGTAAGCAGGAAAGGAGCTATGCAAGGGGCATGGTGCACAGAAATGCTACCCATGAGGCACCAGGGCAGCAGCTGGCATTGACTGAGTAGCTATGGACCCCGACTGTTCCAACAGCCTGACATGCGTCCACTCACTGGGGAGTCTCACCAACAGCAGCCAACAACAGCTCCACGCTTTCCTCCCGGACCCTAACCCAGGACTCCACTCCCTGGAGCCCAAATACACCTATCCGCCACCAGCCTCATGACTGTCCCTACCTCAAGCGACCAGTTCCAGCAGCCTCCACACTCTCCAGCAGGGCTGTTTACCCTAAGGCTGTGCCAAGAACCTTGGGCATAGGGCAGACGACATGGCCAAATAGTCTCTAGTGGTGGGCCGTTTCAGAAGCAGTTGGGGCCTTGGGTATGCTGGTCTCCACCTCTGCACACACCTTTCTTCTCAATCAGTACACGAGAAGAGGACCAACCTGCTGAAACTCTGGCCACTTTCAAACATTCCCTGTAACCTTTCCAACCACGTGGCGAGGGAGCATGTGCCTGTTTTATCAAATGGCAAGTGGATGCTTCAAGGGCTGGAATGAGCAGCCAGGAATAGCCCAAGTCCTGTCACTACTAAGTGGATTTGGACTCAAAGCCATCCACCACCAACCTCACAGTGTTCCTAAGAAGATCCCCCAAAGAAGAGGAGTTAGGGGAGGGAGGTGACAAGCCTCAAGATCTCACTGGGTCTAGGGGAGCCATCTGTCAATAGGCAACAGCGCTCTGGCAACTGCTAACAGACAGCAGGAAGGCCCCCAAGAGTTTGTTCCAAGGGTCAAGAAGCCCCGTGGTCAGCCTAGCCCCCTCCCAAGTTAATGGCGGCCATGGCAGCTGTCGGGATTCTGGCCCCTAAGGACTCCAGTTCTCAGCCCTGTGTGAAAGGCTGGCATCTGCTACCATCACTAAAGAGCAGCAGCTCACACTTCCAGGGTGTCCTTCGTTGGGCACTTGTGTAAGGCACTGGTGGCTTTGGTCTCAGGGGAGGGTGACCCCAGGCAGATACAAAGCTAAGGAGACCCACAAAGACACCCAACCCTCCCAGCTGAGGACTCTGCTCCTAAGGGAGCTCGCCCAGAGAACTTCCACCTTCTCTTTTAAAGACCTCATTTTTAAAGATCTTATTGCAAAAATAACACATGCTCATTGTAAGGTAATACTAAAAATTAGTATAGATTTAAAAGTTTGAGTTCCACCATGCTTCTGTGTCCTACATTTTAAATGTATTTCTATACAAATGGGCCATGAGACCTGATTTTGACTTAAGAATTCTGAAGAAATCTTGTGGGTTTTCAAAGATTGCTTAGCATCCCCTGGCATGGCTGGACCCTCTAGATGCCATGGTGCCTCCAGCAGGGCCCCCTGGTTTAAATCTGTTGCTGGGAGGCCCTTTAATTCTGCCACTCATAACTATTGAGTACAATCTCAGCAAAGATGGAAGTATTTCATCCACTTTTCATACTGCCATCAGTAGCATCCCTCGAGGAAGAGCCAAGAGAGGAGGGTTAAGGCGGTTTTTCAAGCAGCAACTTCACTGGCACTTTCCACACATAATTCTGTGTCTAGACACAAAGCTTACGGAAGAGATCAGTACCCAAGAAAGACGGACTGAATAGTTGCAAACATCTGACTCTCTCGCTACCAGGTAGGTGCCCTCTCCTGCCAAGCCTTCCAGTCTCGACTTTGCCCAAATGCCACACTTCTCCGGATGCCTTTCCCACCTTGCTGGAGAGAATGGATGTCCCCCCTTTTGAGTGATCTGATAGCTCAGATTCTGAAGCCATACAGCACTCAAAGGGGACTCTGGCTTTATCAAGGATGAGTTCCAGGACGAGCTGGCTGACCTCCCTGGGCCTCAGTTTTCTCATCCGCAAAATGGACATTAATCTCTATGGGCTGTGGAGGGACCACATGTATAACAACAAAGCAGGTCTTGGGCAATGTCTGCCAACGCTATGAATGAATCACAGGTACAAACATCTCATTCATTTTTACCCATGCCTGGCAACTTGTGAGTTTCAGAACGGCAGGGTCCCGTCTTTTGCATCCTTGCATCTCTCACGGGCCTGGCATGGTTCCTGTACAACTTTTTCTGAGTGAAATGTGGCCCACGGAAGTCAGCAGAGAACTCTGTCCAAAGGTGACCAATCACCTCCTGACCTGAGACCTCCTCTACGAGGCCAATCACAGGCACCTACAACAGCACTTGGAACAGGTACTTCTCCCTCTGCAACGTGTGAGGAAGTCAGGGAGACTCCCTCTTCCACGCCTACCCCCAAAGAATGGACAAAAGCCTGGAACCAAGCCCACTCCTCCCTCCTTGGGCATGTCATACCTGAACAAAACACATCACCATGTGTCCTCTGGGGAGTCCTTAAGTCCTCCTCCTCCCCACGTGTGCCAAGTGCTGTGGCCTGGTCTCATGCACAGGTGCACGGTGTTCCTGGATTGCATACCTCACACTCCATGCCTCGGCTAGCTTTTCTAATTAATGCTTCATACTGGAGCTTCAGTTGTGGGTTCAACTTAGTGACTGTCTCACTGCCACATTTCCAGGGCCACACTGGCCAAGGGCTCCCACCAGAAGACACAAACACAGGGTCCTAATGCAGAAAGTCAACAGCTCTTGGCCCCCAAGGAAAGGGCATAGCCCAGGGCCTCCAAGTATCAGAGCAATCTTCCTTTCACATGGCTCCTTGGGCCCCCATGGGTATCAGTTTTGGGGTTTGGCATTAACTTGCAGAACTCACAACTATGCTTGTGAGCCCCACACCTGAGATGGGGTGCGGGTTCCTGGAGCTGAGCAACTCCCCTAAGTTAGCAGCAGTCAGAGCCCAAGTACCATGCTGGGGATTTAGCTCAGTGTTCTGCCACCTGCTTTGCAAGTGCTAGGGCCTGAGTTCAATCCCCAGTATAAAAAAAACCACTGATGGGCGTCTAAGGGAGTCTTGTCACCAGCAGATTCCCTAGGAATCCAGCTCTTTACCACCCTGGAGCGCCTGCAGTGCACGTCAGAGCCTCTGGCCTGGCTTCATGTTGCCTATGTAGTCTGTGACAAGCTATAACCTCCCTTTTCCTCCCCCTTACCTTAAAAAAAAAATTCAAATTAACACTTTACAACATCTCTCCACTTCCCAGTCCAAGGTCCATCACAAAACATCCTAAAAAGAGGGTTCTAGAAACAGTTGATAGCACACCGGCTCTAGAATCACACTAAGGAACCTGCAAAATCGTGGATCCCGGAAATCAGAGCAGGATCCAGTAGCAGCTCTGCAAGGACTGAGTCTCTGTTGGTTTTGCCAGGCCCCAGATAAAAGAGACGAGTGTTGGGCCCACCACAACTTCTTGGAGACCAGCAAGGGAGAGGAAAGGCTCGGCCAGCAAGCTATCCTTCCCTTCATCCCTCCTTCCTTGTCCTCTCTCTTCACAAACCATCCTGACCTTGGACCCAGCCTTTCTCGGTGAGAACACCCCAGAAAGACACCAATCTTCATGGCAACAGGCCACTGGCAACATCCACACCCCTGCCAGAGGTATCTAACCCCTTTACCTATGGGCACAACCTCAGACTCTTCATCCTGCACTTAAGAGGGTCCCTAAACTACTGACCGGGACAGGCACGCCACATGAAGCATGCCTACTCCGTCTTTCCCAAGTAGGAAAACTGAGGCCTGCGGGAATGGGAGACTTGCCTAACGCCCTGCTAACCTCTAGGCCAGGTTACCAGGCTGCATCCATCTCATGATGCCTGGAAACAGCCACTAGTTGCTGCTTGGAGCCTTCAGGTCTCTGTTCCTTCTCCCTTCTGGTCTCTAGTCTCAATCTCTTATCTCTGCTCTCTGAGCGCCATCTCTGATCTTTGCTCTCAACCTTTGGTCTCTGATCTTTGATCTCTGACCTTTGCTCTAGATCGCTGATCTCTGCTCTGGACCTTCCCAGGCTCTCCCGTCCGCCCCCTTCTCTCCTCCCCTCCCGGAGGAGATAAAGAATGCCCTGACTCGATTAGCTGCCTCCTTCTTCGGTGCAGTCAAGCAGGGCTCCCCAGCATGGTGGCCTCAGCTGTCCGTGATTCCTGCCTCACGAGGAGGCTCTGTCAGGCAAAGCGATTAGAGGACTGCGTGCTTAATGACAGGGGGACAGCTACATTCACTCAGAGCCTGAGAAGCAATTACCTTGAAAATGGGGGTCACAGGCCCCACTCGTCGGCTTTAATTGAATTCCAATATCTTCCTTGAGCTGCCTTGACCTAACTTGTGGCTTCCTAAATGCTACTTAGAGGAAGTGGAGCTGATCCAAGCAGCGCTTCTTCCCCAATTTTACTGCCTTTTTTTTTTTTTTTT
>NW_022900937.1:20446548-20466719 GCF_012274545.1 Fukomys damarensis
TGTTTTTTTTTTTTTTTTTTTGGTACCGGGGATCTTTACTGCTTTCTTAAAGCTTAAAAAAAAATATTTTCATAGGAGGATTTTAAACCCAAGGGAGGCAGAGGAGAGAGTGGGTACCCATCTGCAGCACTGCAGGGGTGGAAGAACGGAGACTAGAGACCTAAGACAAGGACATTGCAAGAGAGGGATACAGAGAGGGGAACTGCTCTCCTTGTGCCCCTCTACCACCACCAAGGGGACAGAGGACACAGGTGGGAAGCCCTGATCTCTGGCTTGGCTGCTCAACATCTCTGTAACACAAAGGCATTGGGCTAGGCGTGTGGTCCATCTCTGCAGCCCTTTCACCCTGCAGACACTGGCAATGTCTGGGGTCAGTTTTGGGGTGTCAGAAGTGTGTGGGGGCCGCTGCCACTGGGTTTCCTACAGTGCACAGGATGCCAAAGAACCGTCAGTCAGACAATTGCTGAAAGACACTTCCAACTTTAAAATCTTATGATTTGCTTTCTGGGGGCACTGCCTTCTGGTGCCAAACCCTCTCTCACGTCTGCATTTTTGGAACCTCTCTTCCCCCAACATAGCTAGGACTCAAAGCAGGCTCTGCTCAGGCTTCCCTCGCCGCCCCAGCAGCTTCCACAAGACAACCCTCCTGGTCTGCCATCACCAAAGGTCTTGGTGGCCATCTCTGTCTTCCAAGTGGTCCTGGAATGAGAGGGTCTCACTATGTAGCCCAGGCTGGTCTCGAACTCCCAGCAATCCTCCTGCCTCAGCCTCCTGAGTGCTGGGATTACAGGTGTGCACCACAACACCCGGCCATCTTCTCTTTTTAGATGCAGAACTGAGGTCCCCGGGCAAAAAAAAAAAGACCTGCCCAAGGTCATGTGGGGAAGAACCATGAGCAAATCCTGGGCTTCTAGGCCTCACCCTGAAACAGGCTGGTCTCGAACTCCCAGCAATCCTCCTGCCTCAGCCTCCTGAGTGCTGGGATTACAGGTGTGCACCACAACACCCGGCCATCTTCTCTTTTTAGATGCAGAACTGAGGTCCCCGGGCAAAAAAAAAAAGACCTGCCCAAGGTCATGTGGGGAAGAACCATGAGCAAATCCTGGGCTTCTAGGCCTCACCCTGAAAATCCCACAGTCATCATTTATCCCAAATAGAAGAAATTCCCAGGGCTTCTGGTTTCCCCTGGACATAATGACCCCATATAAGAAGAAAAAGTGGAATAAGGAAGACAAACCAGTGTCCCAGAGAATGTTAGAGTGAAGGGGCCTCAGCCGACCAGCCCGTTATGTCCCAAGCCTGACTACGCTTCAGAATGATTTGAGAAATCTCAGGAGCAAGATTCCAAAGCCAGGCCCCAGACCTGGGGAAAAGAACTCTGGGCAAGCACTTTGGAATCTGTGTGGCCCAGAAGTTCCTTGGGTGAGGATGCCCAGACTGTTGGAGGGAGAGGAAGCAGCAGTCCCACCTACCCACTTCATTTCAGGGACAAGAGGAAGATAGACGCACCCAAAGTCACAGCAGGGAAGAAAGAAAAAAAAAGCATTGTACTCAAGACATTCATCTTAAACACCCTTAGCCTCGCATCAAAGTAGCATGCAGGAGAAAGATGCGATCTAAAACCAAGAAATGCATTTAAGCTGCAAGCCAGGGAAAGGTGTAAAGGGGGAGATGGGTTTCTCCTTTCCACTGCACATCAGGTCAGCAGGGGCTGTGTCCTGGTGCGATGGGATTTTTAGAAATCCCATCAGATGATTTATCTGTCCAGCTGGAACCCAACTCCCAAGGGCACACGACAAATGCTCAGCCATGAAGCTCCGCATGACCCAAACCACAATTCCCCAGCACGGTGCATGTCAACAGTACACCAGAGATGGTTCTGATCTCAAGTGGCCGAAGAAGGGCAGGCCCCTGCCAGGCGAGGCAGCCAGGCCCTGGGAGGGACAGGGCAGCGGCCTGGCCTCAGAGCTGGTTCCAGGCCCTCAGCAGGGCCCCCTGACAGGCCAGGGGAAAATGAGGCTCCTGGGTTTGGAGTAAACTTGAAGGAGGTGTGTCTGGTGTCCCTTTAGTTTGGGGACTGGGAGGCAATTAGGGAGTCAGGGGACAGTGATCCAAGCCTGTGAGATGATAGGGGAAGCCGAAGCTTTGGGGCCGCCATTCTTTGAGGCCAGCTAAGGTCAGGGTCCACCTCTGGTTATGTTAAATGAGAGGAATAAAAGGGCTATACACACGGTGAGAGGCAGATTGGGGAGTCCACGTACCCCAATGATGGCGTTCAGCTCTGTCATGGTGACCTGCTTAGCACGTTCCACCGCCTGAGCCACCTGCTGCTGGTGCTGGAGGGAACAGGGCCTGGTTAGATGCAGCCACTGTCCCCAAGAGAGGGCACGTGTGATCTGCAGAGCGTGGTGGGGTGGGCTCGGGACCCAGCCCGAGAGAAGACAGGAGACTCACAGAAAAGGCCTGAGACATGGGTGAGGTGACAGGTGACTTTACTTCCTTCTTTAAACCTTTCAAAGGAGCGTGCATTACTTTCATAACCAAAATTTCCTTTTGTCTTACATCCTTCCACTGAGGCAAGTCCCAAAAGAGCAACAGTCTAATACCTCCCTCGACCATACAAAAAAATCTGTTCCACCCAATTTGAATATGAGCTGGACATTAGATAACATTACAGAACCGTTCAGTGTCTAAGCAGAGCACCAACATTGTGATCATGTTAGGAGCGTGTCCCCTGTTTTAGCTACAGCAGTTGGTGGTGCACTGTCAAGACACCTGCAATTTATACTCAATGAGTTCAAAAGGAAAGCGTACGTTATCTAGGTACCTAACCCTACACCTACCTAAAAGAGCACAAAAAGCAGAATAGTCTGCGTCTAGATAGGATGAACAAGAAAAAGTAGCAAAATGAAACCTAAGAGCAACTATGGGTTTCTGGGTGTCCATGTGGATTCGTTAACTGTAATGAGTGGTGTGGGGAAGGCTATGGGAAATCTGTATTTTAAGAATGTGTTGCATTCACTTCTTTGCTTTTTTTTTTTTGTACTAGGGATCGAACTCGGGACCTTGCGCTTGCAAGGCAGGCAGCGGAACCACTGAGCTAAATCCCCAGCCCTGACATTTTCTTCTTTGGCTTTGAGGAAGCAACAGCTGCACACACAGCCAACTCCCCTAATGAGTTGCAAGCACCCAGGGCATTGCCACTGCTGATTCTTAAGAGTAATCCAATCGTGTATTGGTTGCCAACTCTGCCCAGGAGACCCAGGACTGCACAGGGGAGCTGACATAGTTCCAGCCACCTAGGGGAGGGCCTATTCCCCTGGAAACACAGGGCCCCCAGGCCTCTTCAGGTCAGCCCACTATATGCCCAGCGTCGAGAAGCTTCCTTGGGAATTCATTCCTCGAGTCCCTAGCCGGCCCTCGCCTCCAGGGAACGTCCCTTGGAAGGCACCCTTAGAAGAAGGTGATGTCACCTCTTAGTCACACCCTGGCCCGGGCCTTGGCATAGACTGACCAGCCTTGCTTGCCCCAAAGCTGGGGCTTGGAAAGTAGAGGATAGGGATGGACTCAGGTGGTGGCAGAGGACCTTTTCTACCCGAGTGAGAAGCAAATGGTCCCTCGGATGTGGCAATGGAGAAGACTCTGTATACTCCTGGCTAGCAGCAGGGCTGGGCTGGACTGTCTGAGAACAGGGCAGCTCTGGGCTGCCTTGGAAAGCAAAGGAAGCAACAGTAAGAGAAAGCCTTACCTCCTGCGACAGGAAAGGCATGATCTGTGCTAAAATTGTGTTCAGTCTCTTCGCAATCTCTGTCTGCAAAGGAAAAGAGCACATGAAGCTCCCGCAAATCAATCAGGTCACCAAAATGTCACACACGTGCAAGTGCCAACTCTCCCCAAACCGCAGCCCCTCCCCCCAGGGGCTCCATCCTTTCCACCCCCATGAACTCCAAGGCATGAGGAATGTTTCCCAGTCTGACTATATTACGGGGAACCCCATCTCCTGCAGAGATGGTCCATACGTGTGGTTCAAACCAAAGCCTGCATCCTCCGGAAGGAATCCCTAATTAAATCAAAGCAAAACCATGACCACCCCCACCTACTCTCCAGGAAAACCATGACAAGAGCAGGAGTTTGGCAAGGAAGGAACTGCTCAGTAAAGGGTGCCCACAAACAGAGGAGAGTGGGTGGCTCTGGGGAGCGTGGGGCAAAGAGTTTCCCAGCCTCATACGCAGGGGGGGTGCGTGCAGCTCACTGGGCTCAACTGTTCTCTGCTGCCCATCCATACAGCCCTCCACCATAGGTGCCACCCAGGCCTACAGTCAGGCCTTCAGTTTTTAGGGCACACATTGCCTTGTTTGGAGCAAGCTCATTCACTCTCTAAGCCTTATGTAGGTTTTCCATAGAAAAGCAGATGGTTTTCTCTACCTCGCCTAACACCCCAGAAAAGATCATGGAAAAACATCAACAGTTTCTCTATCAGGGTCCTCTATGACCACCCTGTATCTCAGATCAAGAGAGGTGCTGAATGGTTAACTGAGTCCAGTCTAGAACCACTGAGAGGCAGCTCTCAGAATTGCTTTTCTTATCTCATTCTGAGTGAGTCCACGGGACCCAGAGCCCAGAGCTGGCTTTAGAGCTTTCATCAGCACATAGCAATCTTCCAGAGACAAAACCATGACAACAGCCTTTACAAATCTGTGATCATCTGCATGTCAAATGGTTCTGGATGAGAGATCTGGGCACCCTGAAAAACAATGCAACCCGAAGCCTTACCAACAGACCCTGGCATGCCTGGGCCAGCACCCTTCTCCACTGGCCACTACAGAGGACCTCTGGTTTGCAGACAGAATAGCCCTTTGACTAAATAGCCTGAATGGCTTTTGCAGCTCTGCACCCTGGGGCTGCTGGCCACTGTTGCTGGGCTCTCTACCCTCACGTGCCTGCCCAGGACAGCAGGGCTCCTGGGTGAGCACTGGGTCCTTGTCAGCAGCTCTCTTGCCTGGATACCCAGATCCCTGGGCACAGGGCCAGTGCTTCTTAGAAGACACCACCCTGGCATTTGAAGTGGAAACAATTCTTTGTTGTCAAGGACTGTCCCATATGTTCCAGTAATCCAACTAACTGTGTCAGTAATAGTCCCCACTTCCAAACTCTTCTGGGGGTAAGGGAAGTGTCACCCATCTGCATGCTGGTGGTTTACTCTCACAAAGGGCACCATGCCTCAAAGGTTCTCGGCCTCAAAGAACCCTTCCCCCAGTCCGCAGCCCAGACCTCCGCTTATGAGGAAAAGGGATCCTAGGGTTTTATGCAGCTATCCCCACGTCCAGGCTGGGCACCCAAGCCGCCAGCTGACCTTGGCTGGACTGCTCAAGAAGTCCTATGGGGGGCTCAGATTAAGTTCCTGCCCCAACACCACACATAGACACAGACACAGACACAGACACACACACACACACACACACACACACACACGCAGTCACCAAAGGCCATCCGAAAAAGGCCAGAGAGACCCAGGTGCTCTTAAAAGCTGTGGCTTTCAGGCTGGCTTTCTTGGGAACAAATCACTACAGCAAGGAAAGACTGGAAAGTCACCAGCAGGACTTCGTGGTGCTCGGCCTGGGACAGGCAGAGGGGAAGTGGTTTTACATCTGGAAAAATTCTATGATAATAAGCCAGGGCTGGCTTGTCCTTGTGTCTGGAGTTTTTGGGGAGGCAGGCTACCATCCCCCCAGCCGTAATCTCACCCTTACCTGCTCCTAAACCTTGTACCCTTGGTGTCCCTGGAAAGTAGAAGCAGGCACTGAGCCACTCACTCTACACAGGCTGCCCAGCCCTGAGATTGGGCTCTGCACACTCCAGGAGTCAGGGAAGAGGCAGGAGAACTGTTCACTACTAGAAATGGAAAGCTAGGTGGACAGAACCTCTGTCAACAAGTATGATAATCATGGACACCAGCCACAAAGGCAGTGCCTCATGGGCTTCACAGGGGGAGCTCTGAGCATTGCAGGAGGAAGACTCTTACTAAGATGCCCATTTTTCAGATGAGAAAACTGTTAGCAATTAAGCAATTTTGCAAAGTGATCTCCTGCCAGGAGTCAAACTTCGGCCCTTTGACAGAGCTCACAGAAATATTTTTGAAGGAAAAAATGACCATCAGGGTTCATGACTGACAGCATCTCCGATGCTAACAGCTTGTATAAAGAGCATTTGATCCACCTCAAACCTCTAAAGCATCAGCTCCGGAAAAAGCATCAAGATGTGTGACTTCCACAATTGGGACTGGTCACACATCGCAAACGGGAACTAGATCGTATGCCGGGAAACTCCTTCCGGCAACTGTGCGTCATCTGTTATCAACAGGGCAGCTGTGGTCCACGTGCCGCCCCCACACACCCCTCTGCATTGGGCCTCCAGGCTCCGGCCTTTGAGCCACATCTTCAGAGGTTTGCGCGGGAGATGGCTTTCTTTGGAACATTCTGGAAATAGGTGTTCAGTGAGGCAGGTACAGACTGCAAGTGGCTTTTCAAGTACGGTTCAAAGCAGGCAGCTTTGCCGGCAGAGAGCACAGCTTCTTCTCAGAAGTAACTAATCTACTCCACCCAGATAGAGGCAGTTCAGAGAACCGGGAGCAGAGGTCCTGCTCCTTTCAGAATGGGAGCTACCAACTGGGTGCTGGGAGTGATATCTACCCTGCGTTTCCATCAGGATCATTGGGCAAATAAATGATGGACAACGAGATGGCAGGGGAGGGGAGATTCCCCAAAGTGCAAGCTGTCCCTGCGCTGTAGCGGCTCCCATTTGCACACTCATTCCCTCGGTAATACAGGACCTTTGAGCATCTTGTTATAAGCCAAGGGCACTTGAGCATCTTAAAAGTGTTTCTCCAACTACGTCTTCAACACACACAGGCCGAGATTTCGGACCATCCCTGGCTCTTGACCCACAGCACTGAAATCGGAGGGTGGGGGGCTCCCACTTGTGGTCCTTGCCCACAGGCACCCACTTGCTGCTGCTGGGCCCTGCAGCACCAGGCCGACCCTTAATGGAGCTCAGCACACTGCACACTGTAGGTAGCCACCCCAGCGGCCTCTGTTAGGTTCGTCTGAACTGCCCAGCTGCCTGATGGGCTCCGAGTGCACACTGCATTTTAACCTCAGCCAAAGGAAAACAAGGCCAGAGAGCCCAGCCACTTCGAGGGGCAGGTCACACTCCACAGCCACAGAGACATGACCTGGCTTCTACTCAGTCAGCTCCTCTTCTCGCTGCTGCGTGCCTTTAGGCAAATCATTTCCCTCCTCAGGGCTTTGCTGCTGTTGCTTGCAAAATGAAAAGACGGAACTAGATAACTTACTCGGTCCACGCACCCTGACACAGAGCTTTCGAATGCCACACCTTGGCGAACTGTTCTGAGACCTGTCACTTCCTCCACAGCACTGTGTGATGGTAAAGAGCCACCTCCTGAGACGGCCAATGCCGGGCCGGGTCTCCAGGTCCCATCTTCACAGCGTGAGCCACTCAAGTGTGTCCAACAGCAGAACCGATCACACATGTCACATTGGATGTCGTCCAGTGATGTCGCACTGCTGTGATTCACAAGGAAGGCTGGAGGCCCTCAGAGGCCAGGCGAGGGCTCTTTAGGAAGTTCCATTTAGCGGGAAGTAATTTCATGTCTGTTAGGCAGGTAAGTGGCCATCCAATGCTTCCAGGGTCCCAGTCACCTCTCAGAGAATCAGGGCAGCAATCTTAGAAAGAGACGTCTATGGATATGTGTGAGAGAGACCAGATGAAAGGCGGACACCCGCCGATCTAAAGCATGAGCTGACACTCTGAAGCCAAATGGATGCGATGGTTTTCACCCCAGCTCTGGAGCAGGCGTGCGGCGTGACCTTTGGAAAGCCAGGTCCTGGTCTCTCGGCTTCAGATTACTCTCCTAGATTCCTGTGTGTTTGGGGTCTCAGGCAGCTCTGGAGTCTATGGATTTGAGCTGGGTTTTACCTGGTTCTCCCATGACTCCAGTACTATGCCGTCTTGGTGACTGTCTTGGTGCCTAGGCTGAGTTAAAATCGGGAGCACAGGAAGGACTGGAGGAAGCGGGAGGCTGTGCAGGCAGAAGAGGCAGCTCCAGCCCTAATAGTCCCAGCAGCCGGGCACCACAATCATCTAGTCATGAAATACTAGAAGATCTCAGAACGATGTATGAGCAACTTCAACTTAACATATCCCATTGCATTTCCTAGACAATTCTAAATTGACAGCCCCTCGATTACTGGCTACAAGATGATAATTCCTTGTCAGTTTCTCTTTGGGGTGGGCCAGTGGGTGTTAACAGAGAAAGAGAAATCAGGAAGAGGATGGGGAGGACCTCACTCCCTGGCCCCCCTCCCCTCTGCCCCTGCTCCAGGAGGGGCTGGTTTCCTTCCCAGATCACTTGATGATAGGTGAGCTTCCTTAAAGGCCCTCTTAGAGCTGACATATGGATCAAATTATATATACCTACAATGCCATTAAATATTTATGCTTGCCAGGACACTGGCTGAATTCTTGATGCTGGGAGGACTTGGTACAAGGAAGGTGCCGCCTCCAGCCTGACCCTGAGGATCTGTCTCTTCTGGCCGTGACCCCAGACACCCTGAACAGCACCTGGAGCCTTCGGTGGGAGAGAGGGAACAGGGAGGCAGTGGGCAGGGAGGAACACACTCCCCTCCCCAGCTAGTACCAGTGCACAGCTGGAGTTTCTGGGTGTGCCGTGACCTTTCTATACACTTCCCTGGAAGAAATCACCTTCCCTTTTCTTCTGAGAAGTCTAAGCCATAGGGGAACTGTGAAGGGAGAGGAGTGCATCGAAGCCACTGACCCAGGGAAGAGCTGGCCACATGGTGCAGGACCTGCACCCGGTCTCATGGTAGCCCTGCACTGTGAGGCTGTCTAGGAGATAAGACCAGGGCATGATATAATCCTGAAGGCTCTCAAGAGTGAAACAGGCTGGAGCTGGTGGAGTACACCTGTAACCCCTGCGCTGAGGAGGCTGGGACAGGAGGATCACCATTCGAGGCTGGCCTGGGCTACATAGTGAGTTCAAGACCAGCCGGAACTACAGAGTGAGACCCTGTCTCAAAAAAAAAAAAAGTAAACCGGGCACTATGTGCACATGAGTGCTGTGCCCCTGGGGAGTACAGGAGGCAGATGGCACTCTGTGGGAGGGAACTGGATCTAGATGAGAGCCTAAGTCCCTCCTGGTTCCTAAGACTTTCATTTCTCTGACTCTGTTAACAAGATCCAATAATCTTTAAATATTTGTTCACTTTAATATCTTGGATCCCAAACATTCACCTCTGCTTGCCTCCCACCCACCACTTAAGGGAAGCGGTTCTCAAAGAATCTGCTGGTGCAGACAGAACAGAAAGAGCCTTTCCAGATTACACCTTCCCACAACACTGACCATTCATCCCGGGGCGCACCCCGCTCCGCCCTCCCCTCGGATAACCCGCCCCTCCCCCACCTCTCCAAACTCGAGGCAGCCAGGGCCTCCAGACAGCCGGGAGGCAAAACTCTCAATTCACCCCTAGGGGTTGCCATGGCAACCCCAGCCACCTAATCCCCCGTGGAACATTATGCAAATCTCCCCTTGCCCCTCTACAGGCTGTAAAAGTCACATTACCCTCGCAAGGGCAGCTCATGAAATTTTGGGGGTCTGCCCATCAGATGGTCAGGGCTACAAATGAAATGAAGGCTATGACGTTTGAGGGCATTTGGGAAACCTGGGTGGCACAAAGGGAAAAATGAGATGGGAAGAAGAGGGCACACTGTGGGCAGAGACAGCCCCCTTTCTATCGACCCATGCCAAATTCATATCCCTTCCTTAAAATCGGAAGGGTCAGGGCATCCTACTTCTCAAAATAAGGACCAGCAGGAGTGCTGCTATTTTATAGGCTCTGAAAAGCAAGATCAGTTATTTAGAAATTTGTATTAAACCATCTTCTCCTCAAGTCAACCTGCTTCCAAACCACTACACCACATTCAACCTCTCATTTTCCAGAGGGAGTGTTTGAGATGCAGAGGAGACAAGGAGTTACCTGCAAACACAGAACAAAGCGGGAGTGACCAAGTCTCCCAGATCTAGGATCAGAATCACAACTCTTCCCTCTCCATCCAGGGTTCTTCACCAGTGGTGATCCTGCACCCTGCCCCCATATATCAGGAAAAATCTAGAGACATTTTAGGGGTGATGCACAGGGCACCCACCACCAGGCATTATTCAGGCCCAAATGTCAGGGGTACCCAGGTCAGGAAGCCTAGGTCTACACAGTGCTGGTGCTGATGTTTTACTGAATTCTTAAAGGTTCTGTCCCGGGAGCTCCCACGTTTGGAATCAAAGCCCTGTAGCACCAGTGGCTCTGGGATGGGTGACCCGAAACCGCCCATGCATGAGAAAACCAATGGATTCCAGTTCTGACCCCGCAGCTGCATTCCCAAGAAGCTCAGGAGCAAGTCCTGACCCTCTGTGTCATCAAGCACAACTATGCGCTCTGTGGCGCTCCTGCTAGGACTGGCAGGTGGCACAGGAGACCAGGCTCCGGGAAGCCTGATATACAAGGCAAAACACCAAATTGTCCTCCCTCTGAGGCCTCAGCAATTTGGGGATTCTGTTCCACTTTCAAAGTGGCTGGTTGAGTGTGTGCTATCTTAGTGGTACACACCTGTAATCCCAGCGCTAGGGAGACTGAGGCAGGGGGATCACCTCAAATTCAAGGCAGCCTAGACTACACAGTGAGTTCAGAAGCAGCCTGAACTACACAGCAAAACCCATCTCAAAACAATGAAACGATGGCAGCCATGGTGGACAACACAGGGACACTTCCATCAGTACAGAAAGCTGTCAGCCTATGCTACAGACAGGTGTCACTGTCATCCCCATCACAAACTGGTATCAGAGGAGTGCAGTGGGTGATGGACCCTGGGTTCCTCTGGCCCAAAAGCCCTGTTTCAGCTGCCAGGTCAGCCCACCTCCCAGCACCCTGCACCTAATATTCAGGAAGCCGGGCAACCCTGGCTTCTCAGATGCTCACCACCACAGCAGGCCTGCGAAGTGCCCAGCGGGTCTGGGCACGTGCAGAGGAAGAGCCAGGAGAAGTCCCTTGAGAAGTGCTAAGAATCAAGAAAAAGATCAGAGAAAACCCAAAAAGGCTAAGGGAAAAGAGTCTACATACACTCTTTCCACCCTAAGAAATTCCCACCGGCTGGGCTACTGGGTGCCACTCACAGCACAGGGTATAGGAGTACCTGGTGGCCAGCGGGGGGTGGGAGGGTGACCCCATCCCTCATCCGCTGGTCTGCTCCAAGTGCCTTTCCCTTCCCCAGCAGAAATGACCACCAGCTCATGCAGCTGGCCCCACCACGGCCACTCTGATGGTCACTCTTAGTTTCAGATCAGGTCAGGAAAGGCCCAGAGGGCTCTCCCTGGGGAAGCCCTCGGGGGTGGGTGGAGGGCTACCTCCTCCTGCCTTCCAATCACACAGTTGGCAGGGCAGACAGAGTTCTCTTTCAAACCAAAAGCCCAACTGCATGGGACACTCAGCTCTACAGGACCAGCGGGAAGCCCCACTGGGGAGGAAGATGTCGCCCTGGGTAGAAATGAAAAAGGATTCTCTCTGAGCCAGAGTGTAGTTTTCACTGTGAATCAAACAACAACAACAAACAACACCACCACATCTCAAAATAGTAGAAAAGCTGAAAACAACAGTTATCAAGGATTTCAAAGTCAGAGGTGATAAAGGCCAGACCAAGACGAAACAAGCTTAGTTTTACTCATTCACTGCTCAATTTCTTCTAATACCAAGTGGGCCCAGCTCACCCCTCTCATCCCTCATTTCCCGTGAGGCCTGGCTCTATTATCTCTCCCTCCCAATCTTACGCATAAAACTGTCAAATTTAAGGGAAAAAGAAAAAAAATTTAAGATACACTCAAGACATTTTAAAGGTGCATCTAACAACCCTTTCAGCAACTTCTGCAGCCTGTGGGCCTCTCAAGACACCCAAGGAAGCCACTATTCTTCCCAGGAAGTCCGTAAGATACATAGGGTTGGGGTGAACACTACAGGAACCTCGGCTTCATCCTCGAGGGCCCAAGAAAATGCAGACCGTCACCCAGTTCGAGCCATGCACCACACGGGGCTCAGAGGCCACTCGCTATAAAATGGCCCTGACCTCGGGAAGTGGTCTCACCCCTCCCTACTTCTCTCCCCACCTCCAATGAGACCGCAGTCCTCCAATGCCCGGATATAAATGGGTTCATCTCCACTCACCACCTTACAGTTCACTGTGGCTTTTCCGTGTGGACCCAAATGCCCCTGATTCCAGATGAAAATGTCTACTGGGCCTCGCAATCAAGTGCTACAAAAAAACGCACTCTATTGCTATCATCTCTCCTACTGGAAGATGACATTTTCAACCACTTTATCTTCCACAGAGGCTTCCTCTGGGATTGTCTGGTGGCAGCGGTAGCCTCCCCAGGAGCCGGGACTGTGGGTCTCACAGACTGTGTCACTCACAGACCTTCAAAGCCCACCCAAGAGAGCCTTGGGGTTCAGGTACCAGCCACAACCACAAAAATCCGGAACCCCAGGTGTCCCTGGCCCCTCAGGCCTCACCCCTGGTCTTCTGTGTCACTCTTCAGGAACCAGCACTTGCCCTACCAACCCACAGAGGAGGAAGGAGATCTTACTCTCTTTTATATTTTTAAACTTTTTGAGACAGAGTCTCTGTGTAGTTCAGGTTGGCTTTGAACTCACTATGTAGCCCAGGCTGGCCTCAAACTCACGGTGATACTTTTGTCTCAGCCTCCCGAGTGCTGGAATTACAGGCATGCGCCACCTTGCCCAGGTCTCTCTCCAACAGGCTGGACTTGTCCACACATCCCTGTAAAGGCAGCCTCTGCCTCAACATTCACAGCAAGAAACGGGTGGTGAGAATCTCTCATCCTCTAGCTGACTGTGCAAACAGTGGAAACTTCAGCAAACAAAAGAATTCACAATCAGTGTCAAGGAGGACAGAGGCTCCTCGTCGACCTCCTTCAGCAGCAGGAGGTACTGAGGACCCTCCATGGGTGAGGGGAGGCTGAACAGGGTCTGTGGGCTGGGAAGACTTCGAGTCCTCAATACAAAAATCCCCACCAAAGACTGTACGTCCTTCGGAGGCAGGCCATTCCCCCTTCCTTAAGGTTCTCTTAACCCCTGGTGTGTGTGTGGGGGGGGTTCACTCCGAAAGGCCAGAGAACAAAAAGAGACCCAGAGAGGAGGAGAGACAGGAAGGGAGAAATCTCGGATATGTCGCATAGAGCATTTGTCGAAAACAAGATATTGTCCCTTTAAGTATATAAAAACAAGGCCCTTGAGCACGCAGTTCTCACTCCGGCACACAATTATGGGTGCTTTCAGCTGTCTAGCACTACTTCAAGTGCGCTCTTAAACCAGACTGTCAATGGCATGTTGAAAGCTATTTTGCTGGCTGCTATCATTAATAGCAAAGTGGAGAGCCGGGCTGATGAGAATTAAATATGGGGGAGGGGGCGGGTCACAACCAATCATTACGGAATTACCAATGGGAGGGAGGAGAGAAACCACTTTGGGGAGCATGGGGTGGTGGGGAAGCAGGCAGGGGAGGCCACGTCCCCACTCACACCAGATGGCCCTGGGCCAGCCCTGGAGAGCCACACGGGGATGGCCTCCTCCTGGGTGGTGAATGTGAGGGCAGAGAGGCCTGGGAGATCGCTTTGCTGCAAGATGTCACCACCTCATCTCACTTCCCAAGAGCGGTCCCCGCCCCGCAGCAAGCCCAAGCCTTGTGGCTTCTGGAAGCAGAACAGGTCTCTGGTTAGGGCTTTCCCGGGGGCTGTTGCCACCCCAAGGATCCCCCGTCACCAGCTGCCTACTCAACAGCCTTCTGGCTGAGCCCCCTTTCCCAGGGAGAGAGCAGGCCACGTTGGCACTTACCTCACTGTACTCCAATTACTTGTTTAGCTGCCTAGCTCCTGCGGGGGTAATGGTATCTTATTCCGCTATGTAACCAACCCCAGCCCACACCCGGCACATCTCAGGCCCCTAATAACCGTTTTGTGAACAAATCCAACCCCCTCATTTCACTGATGAAGGAACTGGATGCAGCCAGAGAGAAGCCTGCAGAGCTAGCAGCCAGCCCACAATTAAAACCCCCACTTCCCACTCCCAGGGGGAACCAAGGCAGAACTCTACCCTCACAACCAGAGTAATCGGAGTGGAGAGAGCCTAGTGTGTTTACTGAGTGCCTACTATGTGCTAGGTGCCGCAGAGCTGGACACAGGGGCTGCTGGGAAAATGAGATAACAAGGTATAAGAAAGCCATGTGTGAAGCATATCACAGAAGAAAGCCAGCTGAGACCAGGCCTTTACTGCCCTTTGGCCCTTGGTGTCCCAGTGTTTTGTACAAACACTGAGACAGAAAAATACTCTCCTATGCAGAAAGGAAAGGGGAATTTATTCCTTACTGACTCACTACTACAACAAAATGGAAATGCAAGGAAATGTAAACTAGGCCCTTCCGGTGCCCAGTGGGAGGAGTCCAAAGAGAGGAGGAGGGTTCAGTGGAGTCAGGACACAGGTTCCCACCCAGGCTCAGTGTCTTAGATTCCTATGGCAAGGACAGAGACCATGAGCCCAATTCCTAGGGTCATCTCCACTGTGAAATGTACAAGGAGGAGACCCAAGGGGGCTAGAGAAAAGGAGCCCCAGAAATCAGGGGGTGGGGCAGCCAGGGTGAAGGGAGCTTTGGGCTCAGCAGACCCCAAAAGTGAGCAAGGGAGGCACCCAGGATGTGAAACAACTCGACAATAAGGATGGAAACCAAGGAGGAGCCTGGTTCTCGCATGCTTGCAAACAATGAAACCCAAGTGCCACACAAATAGTCACTGCCCTAGTCTAGGGACCAGTATATCCCTTTCCTCCTGCAGGGTGGCTCCACCTTCTCCTTACCAACTAGACTCAGCTCCTTCTCAGGACCCTTTTAACCTTACTGCCTCATGGCTTTACCATGGCGACAGATTCTTCAACTCTTTGCTTGGAGATCTTCTAGCCTGAGCCCCATATTACTTTGGTGACAAGACTCAGAGAGGAGAAGGGAGTGGCAAACAGAGATTTCCCATGTCCTACACTTCAGCCCTGGGTTTATGGCCACCTCGTGGCTGGGATAAAAAGTTCACAGGTTTTACCACCTTTCCCCAGGCTGAGAACTTTCCCTCTGGGATTGCTAGGCTGGTGGTCTGTTATTACTATACACATCAAATCATTAGTTGTGTAAATAACTCACAATTCAGAACAAGACTGTGGACACAGAAGGTTCAGCTGATATGGTTATACAACCCGAATGGGGTACTTTGGACTTTGGTGGAGTCGAGTTTGTGGCCTTAGCCTCTTCAGATAATACTGCAGAGAAGCAACAGTTATTAAAGACACAGGGTGAGAGTAGTCAATAAAGGAGCACCCTTCATGTTATCTTGAATCTTGCTAAAAAGGTCTGGGGTTGGGAGGGAAGCCTGCATAAGTCTGGTTGGGAGAGGGGAAGCCAGCTCCTCATTCTGGGCCTCAGTTTCCTCTCCAGGAAGTTGAAAAGTTTGGATGAGAAGCCAAAGCGCTTTCAGTTCCTGGACTCCAAAAGAAACTGAAAGGCAGGGTTGTGTGGTTCACAGAAAAGGTGACCATCTAGTGGGCATGGTGCTATTTCCAAAATCGAAATGCCGTCCAGTTTCTCAACATTCACACTCACCAACAGAGGGTGAAGGGCCAGATGACCCAACTTCTCACAGTATGGAAGCGTCAAAGCCAAGGCACGCAGGTGCTGGGGTCCCTAGCCTGGAAGCTTTGGATTTGCATTTGTAGCAGGCACTCAAAAGTCTCTGCCAGAAATGGGAACCCCAGAGCTGGTCTGCCACTATCCCCCCTCCTGGCCTTGCTGAATCACCCCTGCCATTCTGCCTGGAAGCAGGAGCTTGGAGGAGGTGAGTGAACTCTTGAAGTCCTGGGCCAGTCCTGTGATTCTGTAATCTATGCTTTACCATAATTAGGGAAGGAGGCAGAAGAGTAGGAGGAGAAACCATTTATTACTTCTCTGAGATTTGACAGCCTGCAAAGAGGGGCAGGGGAGAATCACAGCCAAGGAAGGAGCCAGCCGCAGTGAGTTTAACCTCTCAGAAAAATCAAAAGGGCTGCATGCACCTCACTGGCTGCCCTCTGTCAATTCTCAGGCCCATCTGGCAGAACTTGAGGTTCCCAGCTAATTGGCATTTCTCGTAAAGCCAGCAAAGAAGTGCTTTTAAAAAAATGTGGTGGGTGTGTGTGTGTGTGTGTGTGTGTGCGCGCGCGCGCGCGCGCGCGCACAGGCTAACCCCCACCACACTTTCTAAGGTGCTGGCTGTGTAGATCATCTGTTATATAAAAGTACAGACAGTCCCCACCCCCACCCCAGCTTAGCGACGAAGAATCCAGCCTGTTTGTTCCAGGCCGATGTAATCACACGAACAGTCAAGTCTAGAGGGCAGGACACTGCATGAATAATTCAAGCACTCCAGTCACTTGATTGTGTGTGCAGATAAAACACCAGTCAACCGCTAAACAGGTCAGCTGATAAACTTGTTTGCTCAGGCCTAACCACCATCCGCCAAATACACCCAAGACCCACGCTGCAATTAGTGGCAGGGCTTTCTTCTGCAGAACCCTCACAAACCAAACGGAAGGAGTGGCCGGCGCCATTAGGACAGGGTTGCACTTCTCAGCAAGGTTTCTTCACCCTCCTTGCCTCTTTGTTCCTACACAGCCACAGGGTGATTTCACCCAACTCAAGACAGCCAGAAGCCTGGGGTGGCCCCCGCATCCAGGGCAAATGCAGTTCAAGGCAAATACAAAATGCGAAAGCAGCCCTGCTGGGAAAGGGCAGAGGTTCCGATCTGAGCCCTTAGGCCAGCCTTCTTGACCTCCTGAAGCCTGTTTCCTCACCTCTATAGAAAAAGAGGGCCAAGAATCCCACTATCCACTTCTGGCAACTGAGGGGATTAAAAGAGCCAAAGTGGCCAAACCTCAGCCACCCTCCCTGAGAATCCTGCCTGGGGAATGGCCAGAAATCCCAGCTGTACGCAGCTGGTCTCCCACCAAATGCGGTACATGTTTAACTCTTGTGGGTTCAGGGCATCCCTGGCCCTGAGACCTGCTCTGCTCAGCCAGCCAAGGTGGCTTCTTTCTGCCAGAGGCATCCATTCACCGCATAGGGAACACCACCCATGCAGACCTCAACATGCAGCGACACATTACACCTTAATTACCAAGCTCTTAGGATAACTGCTGCTATAAATTTTAAACCTGGCTACAATTACCCTCCTTAAACACACCCAAGATACTAAGCACTGAGGAAAGAAAAAAAAGGCGGGGTGTGTGGGGGTGACACCTTGCATAATAAGCAAAGGTCCTTGAAACACTGAGGACCCCGGCTTCATTTATTTTATGCCTCCTTCCTGGATCAGTGAGACCCTGTCAGTTCTGCCTGGTGTGAGCAGAACCTGTCTCTGCTGTACTCTCTGGAGGAAAATCTTTTTTACATACAGAGCAGCATCTGTCTATTATTCCTATAGACCAAGAAGTTTAAATGCGGTGGCCTTCATGTGCCGTCCTAGGGAACTAATCCCGTAGGAAGCCGCAGGCTGGATTCCCACACTGTTCAGTAAACTCGGGGCCCTTCCTGGCTGCCCTTCACCCCAACACTAGAGTTCCCTCCAGAGGGGAAAAGAACCACATTCAAAAGGCTTTTATATGCAGCCACTCAAGTGGGCAGGAATCAGCACGTTTTCCGGGGTCACCTGCCCTTCTCACCTGCCCTGGGTCCTGCCCCCTTTAAAGAGCAAAATTTAAACCTTGTAAACGACTGCTAATTTAGAGCAAAAAATCCATTCCAGTCACGGTCACCAAAGGCTACAATGAGTCAACAGCCATCTGAGATTTCAAGAACACCAACTGTTAAAAAGAACAACCAGGCCTGCGCCATTTATATGTGCCAAGTCAACGCTAATGGAGGGCCAAGCCAAATTACAGGCAGCCTTTCCTCGGTACACAACTACACAAACATGCCTCTCCCACAGCCCAGCCTAGCACTGGGGCTAGTTACTGATATGCAGTGAGATAAGGAGTGTTTGTATTTGCTCGGTTTGAGGTATACTGTTATTAGAAAAGTGACAATACGAGGTAGTTTACATATCCATCAAATCACACCACACCAGCTAGCTAAACTGGTTTGACTTCAGGATTTCAAAGCTGAGCTCAACCCCCAGCCATCTCAAAGGCCAGGCCTGGCTGCCTCTGGCAAGTTGACTTCATCCCTCAGCTCCAGCTTCCTTCTCCGTGAAATGGGAACTTCACTGACTTCCAATTAAGGCACAGATGAGAAACTGCCTTCTAAATGGAAGGCATTCAACTTGCGTTTCATTCCTAAACCATCAGTGACTTGTTTCCCTCGTTTCAATAGCTAAGCCTGGCTTTTAAGGCTCTTGAAATTTAATCTTATCGAGGCAGAACATTACATTTTTGAAAGGAAAAAAAAAAAAGAACTCAAAGAAAAAGGGTGGGGGAAGCCCTCCTACATTTCCTCTTGAGAATCTTGCACTAACACATATAAAAGCAGCCTGCTACCTCTATCTAGGTCCTCAGTTTGTAAAACAGCTCCTGGAGGTACAACTTTTCCTTTGGTACTTTATCTTCTACCAAGATCCAAGACCAGCACTAATTTCACAAGCTAGAACGCGAAAAGCTCAACGTGCCCAAGAACTCAGCGAAGCCTCCACACCTTGCAAGTCAAAGTCTAAATCCATTCACCGTTCAAGGAGAAAGGGGACTCATTTTCAAATCAGAAGGGACAGAGAAGTGCCATGTTTTAAGTTTTTTTAAAACACTGCAATAGCTTTCTTAAGAAGAAAAGCTCTTACCTGCTTGTGCATTTCAATGTTCAAGCCATAGGACATCTCATAGTACTAAAAATAAAAGAATTCCCATTAACAGACAACTCAGAAATCTTCATTTTTCAACGTCAACATCACAGGCACAGCCGTGAGAAGCGCCAGCGGGTCCCTCCCACCAGCAGTCCCTGCCATTTTCCTGTTTATACAAGGTGCAGATTCAACAGGGAATGCTGTGTACACTGGGCCCCTTTCGTCCTCTGAGAGTTATTTAGCATGGTGTGGAAGGCCTCTTATGTGGAAAGAGGCCCGCTTAAAGTGCCTTCCATGCCCTCTGGGAAACAGAAAACGTAAACTAGAGGGAACAGATGCCGGCTGAAGTGTAGATGGCCTACCTAGGGTCCAAGGGCAGAAAAGACTCAGCCAGGGATCTTAGGGGAGGGAGGCAGGTTTCCAAAAGTTCCCCCGCTCCTCAGATAACCCCGGGGAAGGAGGGCTCTTCTGTCCCGCTCTGGCCAGATCCCAGGGTTGCGAGGCAAAGTTTCCAAAGGCTCCCGGGAGGTCTCCGGGAGCGATCGTTATCCAACCCTGCCACGGGCTCATCCAGTCCTATCTTTCTAGCCTAGATAGGGCAAGCAGCCCTCAGGGAGGCCTTCAGAACATATTAAAAGCCCTCAGGGCCACTACAGAGGACCCCGGCTGGAAATCTGGGTTTCTTTCTGCTCCTCTCCGCAAACCCCTTCCTCCAGTGGCCTGGGCCAGGAAAAGCTGGTGAGGCGAAGGGCACACTAGCATGACAATGCTCCCCGGCCCGCTGTCGCTGGCCCGCGGGGTCCCCAGCGCCCCCCTCAGCGGATCCCTGTGAGCCCGGTGCGCCCCGCCTGCGCTCCCCTCCGGCGCCGCTCACCATCACGTAATGGCGCTGCATCTCCGTCTTCTCGTTTGCCAGCTTGTCGTACTCCACTTTGAGGCTGCGAGGGCAGGAGGAGCTGCTCAGGCCAGCGCCTGCACAGCCTTCTCCGGGGCCCCGAATGAAGGGTCTCAGAAAACCACTTCCCGAACACCCCGGGGCACCCCATAATCCTCGGGGCACAGAAGGTTTGGGTCCCCGCCTTGGGGAAGGGGGTGCTGGGACAACTCGAAACTTCCCACAGCCCGGCAGGCCGGTTGGTTCTGGCCGCGGGGGGGGGTGGGGAGGGGGTAGCCCCGT
>NW_022900937.1:20466984-20467834 GCF_012274545.1 Fukomys damarensis
GCAGCCCTCTGTCCCCGCGGGGGGTGGTGGCATGAGCAGCTCCGGGCTGCCCCTCCCCGCCAGCCCCCGGGGACGCCCCCACCGGCCTTACCTGTGATACTGAGCTTGCAGGAACTGGAATTCGTCTTTGATCCTGTCACAAGACTCAGCCACCGTGAATTTAAATCCCGGCTGCCCGGGTTGGTGGGGAGCCTGGAGCCGGCGGGGACGAGACAGAGGGGAGGGCATCAGACGCTGATTCCCGCGACCCCGGCCCCTCCCCACCGGGCGCAGCCACCCCTCCGCGCCCGGACCATCCCAACAAGTTTCTCAGTTCCCAGACAGGGTGCGGGTGGCGGGTGCCCTGTCACCCCATTCTCTCTTTCCCGGGGCGCGGATGGGGGACTCCCACCTCTTCCACTAAGGAGACCCCATTCCCAAGTAAGGGGGCGGGGAGACCCGCCGGGCGAGTTGGGAAGACTTCGGAGAGGGGGCGGGGAACGTGGACAGCTTCCCCTCGGCGGCGCGCAGCCCCCAGCGCCGCGGGGCTGAATCACCCTCACCTCTCCATGGCACACCCCCCAGCCCTCTGGCCCCTTTGTGTGTGCGCTTACACGGGCACGCACAAACACGCACGCACACACACCAGAAAGGTAGCAACAAGCAAAATGGAGGTGCCAAATAAACTGCCTCGTTTACTCTGCCATGATAGATGCTTAAATAAACCGAGTTCAGTTACTCACCGGATGTCTGCCTTGCGGATACATGGCAGGGAGGGGTCGTGATTCGAGCGTGGAAGCGCACAGAGCACGGGCTGGGGAGGTGCGGGGGAGGGGGGAGCCGAGCCCGAGCGGGGGGCGGCCGGGGAACC
>NW_022900937.1:20468112-20469893 GCF_012274545.1 Fukomys damarensis
GCAGAGCGTCAGAGCCGGGGGCTGCGCGGACATCGTTGGGTCCGGCGCAGGGTCCCGAGGCCGGGGGTCCCTCCAGAGGGGTGCGAGGGCCCCCTGTGGATCACTCAGTGCGGGGAGCCTCGAAGGGGGCGCGCGGGGGTAGCCCCAAGCATTCGGGGCTGGCAAGTCAGATCCTAGAGGCAGCCGGGCCGGGGCTCACGGCGAGGAAAGGAAGGAGGTTGGCACACAGGCGACGGCTCGGCGCCGCAAAACCGCCGGAGGGTGAGAGCTAGAGCCCGGCGCGGGCGCTTCGACGCCCCCCTCGAAGAGGATCCTGTTGTTCCGTCTGCTACTGCCGCTACTGCCGCTGCCGCCGCCGCTTCAAGCCTTTCCCGGGGCCAAGAGGAACTCTGGGCTCAGTAGGCACAAGGCAACATCCTAACTCCAGTGGGCACGGGAAGCCTCAGCCAAGGGTCCTCGGTGCTTCCAACTCGAGCGCTGCGTCCCGGGCGAGGAGCGATCGGAGCGCGCCGGCAGGAGAGCGCTGTAGAGGAGACGCAGTCGGAGTCCGGGGAGCTCTGCGGCTTCCTTCCTTCCCTCGGCCCGGCTCTCCGCTCCGTGCCCCGACAAACCCCAACATACACACACACACACACACACACACACACTCACCACACACGCATATACACACCCAAAAAAGTGCCTCAGACCTGCGGATACCACACACAGGCGAAGAGGAAGAGCACGAGGTCTGAACTGCCGCGAGAGCAGTTCCAAATAGGGACTGAAAAGTAACAAAATAATGTGGCAGCTTCGCTCGGCGCTGGCCAATGGAAGCGCGGGACCCCCACGTGGGGCCGCGGAACTGGCCCTGCAATTGGGCGCTGCCGGGAGCGACGTCACAATGCCCTCTTGTGTCTAAAACTATGCATGAAAAGTAGCAATCAGGCCCTACCCGCTGGTGACTTTCGCATAGGAGTGAAAAACAGCGCTCCTCAGATCTGGAATTAACCGAAAGACATATAATAAATAGATATGTATTATAGTCCTAGGATGCTAGGATTTTTTCTCCGCTTTTTTTTCCCACGATCTACTTGCAAATAATTATTTGGCAGGAGGGGGAAAGAGAAAATAGAGGAATAACAACAAAAGAAGAAGAAAAAAAAAAAACAAGCTTACAATCCTCCAAACCTGTGGCTGGTAGTAATGTATCAGTTTATTCTGCAGTGGCGGCAAACGATTCCTCCCTCTAATCTCATTAGGTCTGCAAAGCAGCCCAATTAGATACTATAAAACAAACAGAATCACTTTGTCACTTTAATGTTTTCACTCCACGAGATTTAGGACCCATAAAATGGTGGCTCCTAAAGTTGCCTCTGACCTTTAAAATTTTTCTCGGAAATGAGGGTGTCCCTTTTCTTTTTCTCACCCCCCCTTCCTGCCCCCTCTTCATGAGCCCCCAGCTTTGTTCATTCGCCCTTCTTTTCAGAAAGCCAAATAAACAGCGCCTCTGCTGTGCGACGGCTGCCTGCGAGATGCCTGGGCCACTCTGGCGGGGCGGGCAGCAGGCTCACCTCGCAGCTGGTCACCCTGGGGGCTCCTTCACAGTGGGGACAGCTACATCCTGGCCGCAGCCTCGCCAAGCTGGAGTCCCACGGAGAGGATGGAGTAGGGAATGGGGTCAGGGCCCCTCCGGGTTGTCACCCGCGAGCTCCGAGTTCCTACCCAGTTTACTCAGCCTACTCGCGACAGTAGCCTGTGGCGTTTCGGTGGCCAGCCTCGACGCCCCAAGGGGCGCAGAC
>NW_022900937.1:20469968-20550829 GCF_012274545.1 Fukomys damarensis
GCAGACGGTCCCCGGCGGCCTCCCGCGCGCGTCGCGGATCCCTGCGCGGTCAAGCAGGCCACTCCGCTCCGGGGGCATTTTCCCCCGCATCCCAATGGTCTGACTGCCCTGCGCTCAGAGTACATTAGGGCACGCAATCCGGGCCAGCGGGCTTCAGAGAGGGCACCGCTGGGCGGCCCCCAGGTCCCTCCTCGACCGACGTGCGAGCGCGCGCCCCGGGATCTATATTTTCCCCTCATTAGGTGCCGGAGGTTCGTTTTTGCGTCTTAATGAGCTGAGCGCGCTTGGGCGCTCGGGAGGCCGGTGCAGGGTGCTACATGGGAGTGCTCGCCTCGGAGCTGAGCCTCCTCTTCGCCCGTTCCGGCCGCCGGCCCCGAACAGTGCTCCTCTATTCATTTATTTATTCTCCTAAATAAAAACATAAATCGGGTGCGGTGCGCACGGAAGGGGGGAGCAGGGACAAACCCAGATCGACAGATGCGAGCATCTGGCCGCAGCATTCATTAGACACAAAATGGCTCCTCTTTAGAGCTTCCTTTTCCCCTCCTCCTTCTCTGCCCTCCCCTTGACGTCACGGGTGGGCGCACCCGCTTCCTACCCGCCCCGCCCCTTTTCTTTTCAGCCCCACGTGGGGGATGTCGGCCACGCCCCCAAGCAACCCCCAAAGTACCAATCACAGACAGCTAGAGGGGTTCTCCGTTTCTGATTGGTGGAGCGGCTAGGCGCTGTCAGTCGGTGGCCAGAGCTGTCAGTCAAAACCACGCGGGGTGGGGGAGCGCTGACAAATGCCGAGGCTTCTGAGCCTCCCGCTTGCAAATAGTGCTTGGAATGGCTGCTTAATTAGCTTTGAATGGCTTTTCCTTCCAGCTCAAACAATCTGTCACTACCATGTGGTATAAAGGAGCCATGCATAAAAAAGTAAGCAGAGGCTAAATATCAATTTGATTTTGTGTATCAAAGGAATATTTTATTTTTCTCCCTAGTAATGAAACGTATCAATTTAAATAATAAAAGGTAAAAACACACACACAAGCTTCCCCCCCCAAAAAAAAGAAGAAAAAAAAGGAAGGAACAAAAAGGAAAAGAAAAAGAAAACCCCAACGCCACGGTATTCCAGCTCTAACGCAAGCCTCCAATAGGTAATTCCAGCGGCCCACTTTCGGGAGGAAGCCCGAAACTCCCCACCCCCTTCAACTTGCTTTCAGTGTTTTGTTGTCTTGCTCTAGCTGGCTAGGGGCGGTGGGGGCGGGGAGCACTTTGAAGGGAGCTCTTTGAAGCTGCTAATCAAAGTGCAGGGGGTTTTAAGACCCCTTAAACTGGGGTCCTACAGCAGGTCTGGATTTGGGAGCCTTGGGGGGAGAGAGCGGTGTGCGTGTCGCCCAGATTTATTAAATGCAATGCCTTCAAGATGCCGGGGAAGCGCGCCTCGCCCAGGGTCTCCCTCTGGGCCTCTCTGAGCCGACTCCCTCGGCGCCCCGAGGTCGGGCCTACTCGGGCTGTGTTCCGTCTCAGGCCTCCGCTTCGCTTCTGCCCCGACTGCAGCGGTCCGGAGACCCTAAGAGCCAGAGCGCTCCAGCAAGGGGAGCCCCGAGCGGGGTCTCTGGTACCATCCCTCATCTCACTCCTACGGGGAGCGGCCTGGCTGGTGGCCCATTTTGCAGAGTAGAAAAGAGGGACCGAGAAAGCTGTGCCCCAAGCAGGGCAGAGGGGCAGAATTGGAATCCAGGACAATTGTCTCCACAGCCAACCTCAGCGTCTACTTTGCTGGCGGCAAGCAGGGTCTGTGAGCATCTGATTAAGAAAAGACTTTCATTCCTGTGTGTTCATTCATTCATTCATCCTTACCCAACCCTTTCTGAGGGTCTGGCAGTGGGGGCAGCCCCCAGCCTTCCCAGGCGGCCAAACCGGAGCAGGAAGGGGGCGGGGAGCTAATGAACCAGGCCAGCGCCCTTTTAAAGTTCGCCGCCGCTCTACCCCCACCTCCCTGCCACCCCACACATGAGGAAAAGCAAGGGGGGAAAAGTATATTTCTTTTATGCTTCAGAAAGAAAAAAAAATTTTTTAAACATGTATACAACACTGTCCAAAACGCTTGACAATTATTTTAAAGAAGGAGGGGAGTGGTGGAGAGAAAGAGTTCAAACGTCTCTGTCTCTAGTTCTAATTGGAAACGTTTCAACTGTTTATGTTACAAGAAGTGTCAGGGTCGTTTGCTACCGGAGAGCTGACTTTTCATTGGCTGCTTAATTGAGTACCTCCGAGTCCATCCCACGTGGGACAGGAATTCCTGGCACACACACACACACACACACACACACACACACACACACAAAATCACCGGGTGAGACTGAAAGCCCGGCCTGGATTGACAGAATGTATGTTCCCCCAGCACCTCGTTGGGGGCTCAGGATTATTGATGGGTAGCTTCTGCCAGTCCCAAGAGCCACTCCTCTGGTTCTTTTAAAAATAAATGTCAAGCATTTTAAATAAATATGTTCCCACCCCTTTCTCAGGAATTAGAGGCCACCAGGCTGTGGCCTCCTGTCGTGCCATCCCCTAGAGCCTCCTCTGGCTTTTATTTTTCTTTTATTTACTTCGGGGTTGTTGTTGTTGTTGTTGTTGTTGTTTGGTTTGGTTTTTGGTTTTGTTTTTTGAGTCCTCTTTGGAACCGCCCGAGGGAGAGAGAAGTCTCCCAGACCACCGCTTCCTTTTGGTTGACTTTCCAGGGTTCTTCGGATTCTTGGGCTTCGTTTTAATTACAAAGATAATCCCTGGCCTCTACCCTACCCTCCCGGCCAGCCACCAGACCTTCCTCCTCAAGCCAGCACCTCACTACAAACAAGGGGAAGGGAACTTCCTATTTGTTTAACAAACTCTTACATAGCACTTACTCTGTACCAGGTGCTGTTCTAAGCCCTTGACAAATTATTAGCATATTTAATCCTCACATGCAGCATGAAGCGGGTGCCATCAGTATCATTCCATTTTCACGGATGGACCACGGACACAGTACGATAAGGACTTGTCTGGGGTCACTTCTGTGGCTGCTGCCCTGGAACCCAAGTGAAGGAGCTCCAGAGTCTCCATGCTGCTCTCTCTCCAGCCTTGGCTTTCCTGGGGAGGCAGAACGGGACTGCAGAATGGACCTCTAGAGAAATTGGGGTGCCCTGAGATTTTTTAAATAATTTTATTTCCTTTGTAAATATAAATAAAATTCAAAATTATTTTAAACATAAAAGCTACAATTATAAAACTTCTAGAATAAATCTGAGGAGGGAAGAAAGCTCCACAACATTGGTATTAGTATTATTTTGCTTTTGTTCCTTGCACTTTTGGTGTCAATGCAGAAATTACTACTAATACCAATTTTTTTGGGGGGTGGTACCAGGTATCAAACTCGGGTCCTTGTGCTTGCAAGGCAGGTGGCAGAACCACTGAGCTAAATCCCTAGCCCTGGGGTGCCCTAAGGAATCCCAGAGGGAGCCCCTAGAGAGCTCATCCCAGGGCCTTCCCAGCATGGGCGGGCGGGGGCTCAGGAAGGCTCCTCCAGGGGAGAGCAACTTCCCAGGGTCTCCTTGCTGCTCTTTCAACCTCTTGGCTGGATCAAGCTCTGTGACCTTGGGAGACTCTTTAAGTCTTGCTAAGCCTCCATTTCCTCATCTGTAAAGTGGAGATAACTATCCTGTCTGGCTCAGAGGCCGGTTGTGAGGATCAATGGGGATAATGCGCGCGATGTGCTTAAGTACAGACCTGGCACATTAAGTGATCAATAGCAGTTAGCTATGGTGGCCTTGATGATGATGGAAGGCCAGCTGGAGAATCGATGCAGAAGGCCTGGGGTCCTGTCTGGACCTTCTTCTACAGATACAAGGAAGTTCCTCCTTCGGTTGACAGGGTCATCCCCTCCTTTTAAAGGAGCACCTATTTTTACCAGGGTCTTCAGATGACCTTGGGCTCCTGGGGTGTGTTGGGGAGAGAATGGAGAGGCCTGCACCCTGAGGGATGCAGGGTAGGTGTAAGCAGGGCTATCTGACAGGCAGAGGAGAAGTATAAGAGGTGAGTAGACACAAGTATGTTGTTTGTTCTAGTGAGAAAGGGGGTTCTCAGGACTTCCTGGGGAAGCTCTGCTTGGAAGGACAGACAGAAGTTCCGGTGGGCAGAGAGTGTTTCTAACAAAACACTTTCCTTCTTTTCTGTTTTGCAGTACTGAGGATTGCACACAGGGCCTTTGCACTGAGCTGCATCCCCAGCCCTTTTGAATTTTTTTTTTTTTTTAAAGACAGGCTCTTGATAAGCCACTAAGTTGCTCAGACTGGGTTTGAACTTGCAGTCCTCCTGCCTCAGCCTACCAGAGTGCCAATGAAGGATGCCCCTAAAGGCTACTAAAGTCAGGCCAGAGGAATTCACCCGTCAATACTGTGTGGTACCACTGGCCTGGGTTCAGGAAGCCTGGGGGTCTGCAAGATCTTGGGTAGGATCTCAAAACTCTTGGGGCCTCTCTTTCCACATTTGTAAAATGGGAATCGAGGCACCTGAATAATTGCCTGGCAAGAGTTTATAGAAAGCCTGCATGTTCTGTGAAAGACTTCTGTAGAAGTAGCAAAGTCTAAGGGAAGCCCTTGCCTTTAGGACACCTAAGGCTCAACTGCTCCAATTCTGGGCTGCCCATAGGTCCTGCATGTTTCTTAGAGGCTGCACAGGAAGTGGCACCGGCAGCAGGGGCATTGTGACACTCAGGGAAGCTGCCATACATTGTGACTCTGGGTATGGCTCAGAGTAGAACAGCAGTGGTGCAGACAGGAGCAGAGGCGCCCTACTGGGACACTCCCAGGAACACGGGATATTTGGTTTGCTTGGTGACCCCACAGACAAAAGAAACCAAAGGCTAAGGTGCCTGACTACCGCGATGATTTACAGGGAGTCCCTCTTGACCACCTGGGACTTGGCGGTGGAGGTGGGGAGCAGGGGCAGGGGCAGGTGTGCAGAGCAGGCTTGGAATGTGTTTGCTCACCTGTCTTCAGCAGGAGCACAAGGCTGGAAACATTCTCCCCACACTGCAGCCTGCGGTCCCCAAGGTGCACTCTGCTGACCTCTATTGACTAATGACGTGGGTTTCCAGGCCTCATGCCGGAACCGGGTAAATATTTATCGAAGTGATTGGGCGTCCTAATTAAGAGATTTGTGCCTCTTCTTTCTTCTCTTTTTGAGGATTCTGAGCAGAGGCTTAGGAGATTAAGAAATAGTTTGCTGATATTAATGCATCCAACTTCACAAGGTTGGGGACCAAGCAAACCACCCCAGCCGGTGGGGGGGGGGCTTGGAGGGAGCTTGGGGAGAGCATAGGGAGTGGGGGTGGGGTGGGCAGGCTTTTTTGGTGCTGAAGACTGAGAACCTTTCCCACAGAGTTATTTTTTATTTTGAGAGAGGGTCTCTCTGAGTTATTAAATTAACCAGGCTGGGTTCAAACTTGTGATTCTTCTGCCTCTGCCTCCAACAGTGCTAAGATTACAGGGTTTATGCCACCACAACCCAGTTTATATCCTTTCATTAAATGAATTTATACATATATGTCTGTTGCATACACATAGTAATAGTGAGGAATGTGATTATTTGTCTGCTGTGCTCACATGTACCAAGATTTCTCAATCGGGGAGATTTTGCTCCCTGGGGAACATTGAGTGGTATCTAGGGATGTTTTTGTTGCCACAGCTCAAGATAAAGGTGCCACTGGCATCTGTATGGGTATAAACTGGGAGTGCCACTAAACATCCTACAATGCCCAGAACAGCCCCCACAGCCGGGAATTATCTGGCCCTAAATGCTAATAATGCTGAAGGTAAGGTCTCCAACCAACCGACGCTTATCTTCTCTAATCTCAACAACTCGAATCATTCTGTGCCCCTGTTTTGCATGAGTCAACTGAAATACAAAAAGTGTCACATGTGCAACCAAGATGCTGGCTGTTGAACTCCACTTCTGTCTCCAAAACCTACTCTTTCCTCTGTCCTTAGCACCCTCTTTTCTGGAAAGCAGGCCAAACCAGCCAGCTCCTGGTCCCCTTGTGTGGGGTTTTAGTTGTTTTAAAAGATCTCCCTACATTTTAGCAGTTTTATAGATATTCCACTAAACTCTCTCCACGAAGGACTGGCTCTAGACAAGTCCTGAGGTCCCCCTGGCAGCTCCTCCAAGCAGGGACAATGGGCCTGGCCTGTCTAGGTGTTTGTGTAACCCTGGCAAGTGGCCATGGCAGTTGCTGCTGGCCCAGTTCTGAATGATGTCAGGGTGAAAGACTAAGTAGAATTAGGCTGTGTGGCACTTCGTGGAGAAGGGTGGCCTGGTAGGGGCCACTCTTTTCTTCCTTTAGGGAAGGAGACTGGGGAAACAGAAAAGGGTAGGCTGGAGCAGGGCTCTATAGGGCCAGGCTGGAGTTCTGGGCGTACAGAGAGACGGTGGCACGAAAGGGGTGAGGGGACTTTGGTTGTCAGAAAGGAGGACATCAATCAGAAAATGTCTCATTTGGGAAGCCTGGAGCTCCAGCTTATGGCATAACGGTGAACCCACTGCAAAACATCTGTAAATCAAAACAAGGTGCAACAGCAAGAGCAGAAATAAATACCTTTTCACTTTTGCCCAACATTTGCAGCTTAAAGACCACATCTGTGGACCCACAGAGAAGTCACGTTGTACACAGCATGGAAATTGTGCTTATCTGATGGGTGAAGAAACCGAGGACCCTGAGAGAGTCCCAGGGTTTGTGTCCCTGCACAAAACTTGGTAATGGCAAGTTCCAATCAGAGTTAGGTCTCCGCGACTTTAGGCCAGCCTGGGCTACATAAGTTTTTAGTTCAATGACAGCCTGAACTATTAAACTAGTAGTGAGACCCTGTCTCAAAAAATAAAACCAAAAAACAAAAGTCTGGACCTAGACAGTTATCTGTTCGGACAGCTCAGTGTGGCTGTAGGACTTAGAGAGCAGGGTTTGTCCCAGGTGTGTGGAGATGTCCTAAGACCCTGTGTTGTCAGGCTGGCTCAAGGAGCTGGGACCCCTGACTCAGCACCGCCCTGCTCCCGCATAATGATCAGGCAGGCAAGGGAGACTGACAGGAGGGACCCTGTATACTCCCCAGTGCTGCTGGTTGGAAAAGGACTCAAGCCCAGGGCTTGCTGACCCCATTGGGAAGGGTGGCTCTTTACCACAGCCCTATCCAGCCACAGAGTCTGTGTTCATAATCGTTGCACTGGCCCGTCCCAAACCAGCTGCACTCACCAACCTGCCAACAAAGGTCCCAGGGAAACAGTGCTCCCTCTGCTAAGCAGGGGCCTGGCACTTCTGTTGTGCCATCTAATTTATATTACCTTAATCTCCTGGCTCTCAACATCCATTCCAGTCCCCTTGCAGGGCACCCGCCTGCACCAGAGAGGGTCACAGCTAAACATCAGATGTCTAGACCCCTCGAGGCCAGGTCCTGGGTGAAAACATTCTAAGCTAAGACACCCACAAGCGAGAAAAGACAGCAGTGGGGAACTGCTGGCCACAGTCATTTCTGTTGGCCGAGTTGGTTTTTCTTCACCCATGTTCCAGCGCATGGCCACACCCTTCATGAATGTCAAGGCTAAGTTCCGTGTGCGTGTGTGTTGCGGGTTAACAGCTTTCTGAGCTCTTTATTTTAGTGACAACAGATCTTCTTGAAGCCAGAGGCTCTGGAGGATGGCCACCTGTCTTCCCAGACTCCAGACTGTCCCAGAACAGGCAGCCCCTCACCTCCATAAAACTGCTGGAAGTAAAAAGGGTGGAAGAAGATGTGAGGACTTAGATGTTGTAGAGATGAAGCAAGTTATCCATGCTGGATTTTGTGAGCATAAGATGGTTGTTATTTTACTCCACTGAGTTTGGAGTGGTTTGTCACAACTGGGAAGTTGTTTGTGCAGTAGAGCTGGAGCTATGGCTGCCCTCTTGGGATCATGAGGTAGCCACAGTAAATCAGCCAGTAGAAATGGAGAGGACTTGGTCTCCCAAGCACGTGATTTATTTATTTATTTATTTTTGGTACCAGGGATCGAACTCAGGTCCTTGTGCTTGCGAGGCAGGCGTAGCACCACTGAGCTAAATCCTGTTGAATGAATTAATTTTAAAAAAAGAAAAACTGCTGGAAGAAAACCTACTGTGATGGTGTCATGACATTGGATTGGACAATGTCTTGGGTGTAGCATAGGCAACAAAAGAAAATACAGACAAATGGGTGTAGATCAAACAGTGAATCCAATAAAGCAATCCACACACTGAAAAGGGAACCTACAGAATGGTGGAAAATATTTGCAAATCACATATTTTGTGGGAGCTAATACTTGGATATATAAAGAACTTGCCATCTAACGATATAACAACAACAACAAAGAAAACCTCAATGTAAAGATGGTCAAAGGACTTGAAAGATATTTCACCAAAGAAGGCTTACAAGAGCCAAAGAGGATATGAAAGTGTGTTCGATGTTACTAATTATTAGAGAAATACAAGTTTAAAATCCCAAGGATTTATCACCTCACACACACCAGGATAGCCATTATGTATTTTGAAAAAGAAAGAAAAAAGAAAAAGAAACCAAATAACAAGCATTGGTGAGGATGTAGGGAGATTAGAAGCTTTGTGCCCTGTTGATGGGAATGTAAAATGCTACTGCCACTATTGGAAAAAGTATGAAGTTCCTTAAAATATTAGAAACAGAATTAGCAAAGGATACATCAATCTCACTTCTTGGTATATGTCCAAAGGGATGGAAAACAGACTCTAAGATGGTTGCACATTTTATCTACGTTTTATTGAAACATTTTTCACGGTAGCCAAGAGATGGAAGCAATTGTAATTTTAGGCCACAGACAGGTGAATGGATAAAGCAAATGCTATACACACACACACACACACACACACACACACACGCGCGCACAGTAGACTATTATTCAGCCTTTAAAAGAGAAGGGGATCCTGGCATATACTACAGTTGAACCTTGAGCATATATGCTAAGGGAAATAAGTCAGTCACAGAAAGACACATACCATGGGAGTCTACATTTAGGAGGTATCTAAAGTAGTGGCGTTCCGGGAAGCAAAGTAGAAGGCTGGTTGCCACGAGTTGGGGGGAGGGAGATAAGGGGAGCCATTCAATAGGTACAGAGTTTCAATTTTGCAAGTCCTAGAGATCTGTTGCCCAAGAATGTGCAGGCAGGGAATACTACTGTACTGTGCACTTAAAATGGTGAAGATGAGGCTGGAGCAGGAGGACTGCGCGTTCAAGGCTAGCCTGGGCTACACAGGGAGTCCAAGTCTGGTCCAGATGCATAGTGCGATGCTGGCTGGAAAAGCAAAACCACATCATTGGTAAAGTTGGGTTATGTGTTTTTATTCCAATTAAAAATAAAAACAAGAAGAGGCAGCCCTTGCAGGGAGTTCTGTGGGTCTCTCCCCACTGTTCCTAGAGACCCAGCCCCAGACTCTTTCCAGCCTGAGACCCTAATTCCTTCTAACAGAGATTATCTGGATCAAATAGCAGAGCACAAGGTTCCTGTTCCCAGCTGGTGGACTCCAGACGACAGGATACTCTGCTGCTTCCAGCCGATGCCTTCTGTGCTGAGCTCAGCTTACTGGGGGCTCTGGGGTCATTTGGCCTTTGCTCATGTTTACTGTTGATGGCACATGGCCTTGAGCCTGGGCATGGACAGACGACTCTGAGCACCTAGCAGATTAGTGTTACTGTACAGACATGTGTGGCTCCTGACACGCCTACTGTTTGCTGTGGAACCTTGTTGTTATGATTTATATCTGGATGCCCCCTAAAGCCTCATGTGATCATAGGCAGGGCTTTGGAAGGTGGTTAGAAGGCAGAGCCTGGGTCAGCCCCCTCCCCTGCTCCTCCCTTCTCTCTCCACTTCCTGTTGGCCATGCTGTGAGCAGCGTTCTCTCGCTGTGCCATTTCCACTAAGGAGCCATCAACCATGGACTGAAAGGTGATCCAAAATAAATCTCTCTTCCTTTAAGTTTTGGGTGGCAGTATTGTGTCTCAGTGACGACAAAGTGACTGAGACACTTGAGCAAGATCCTTGTTTTTGCCCAGACTCAGTTTCCTCATCTGTAAAATGGGAATCAGGAGAGTTATGAAATTAAGCAGGACAGACTGGTGGCAGCTCTGCGTGATTGGCAGCAATTCTGGACGAACGGGGACAAGTCAGCCGGTCCGTTTCACCGCACCCAAGCTCCCAGCTCTTCATCAGAACCCAGGCATGGACACTTTTCTAACTGGAGTCGCCTTCTCTGTTTCTGGAACTTAATTACGCCTCATATTAACAAGAGACGACAAGGGAGGGACGCTGGGTAATCAGAGGCCCAAGTGCTAGAAGTCTGGACCAATCAGAGGGCGCAGAGAGAGGGAGATACTGGAAAGCTGAGATTTCAGCGAGAAGGAATCGGGGGAGTGGAATGGGGAAGGCTTGCTCATCCGCAGCACAGCCCTGCCCCCTGCCTGCGGCGCCTTCCAGTGGAGGCCAGGCCCAGAGGGGCTGGAGCCAGCGCCCACATTTGTATGCCCGTTTGCCAATGATGACAGGGTTGTTCAGGCCTAATGAACTCTGCGATCAGCATTAACCCAGTGGGGTGGAGGCCAGACAGACAGGAAGGATGCAGCCGCCTATGGGGGTTTGCAAGACTGAGCTCCAGGGTGACAATGGTGTTGGGAACGAGAAGGCATGGTGTCCTGGCCTCAGTTTAGGGCAGCTCTGAAAGGCCAGCACCCCAAGTGTGAACACCCTTCACTTTACAGTTGCCAGATTTTGCAACTACAAAGACAAGCCATCAGTTCAATTTGAATTTCATTTAAGCAATAATTTTTTTTCTTAGTGTCATTATATCCCAAATATTCTCTGGGACATAGGCGAAATACATCATTCATTGCTTATCTGAAATATTTGTTTCTCTGGCAACCCTGATTCTCTCTTTGGAGTTCTGACCTGTAAGAAGTCTCATGATGTCAAGTGCATCTCCGTAATCCTAGCACACTGGAGGCTGAAGCAGGAGGATGACTGTGAGTTTGAGGTCAGCCTGGACCACATAGTGAGTTCAAGACCAGCCTGAGCTATACCGCAAGACCATGTCTCAAACAATGAAAATAAAAGGAAGCCGCACCAAGAGGGTAGGTGCTACCATTGCCCCCACCATTTCAGAAACAGAAATCTGAACCTCAAAGAGGTCCCTGTCCTGTAAGTGATGCTGGCTGTAAGGAGGAGGCAAGGATCAGCAGTGGGCTGGAGCTAGATGGGTTTGAGGGGTGGAGCACTTTCAAAGCCTTCCCTGTGAGCATCCATCCGGCTCTGGGGAAGGGTCTCCAGCCCGGGTTTTCCAGCCAGTCTTGCAGCAGCCAGGACCAGCCGCCCCTGGAAGGACATTTTAATCAGCCACCTCCTAGCTGCCTCTCTTGGCCTCTGCTTTCATTGTCATTGTCTGTGTCAATAGCTGGAAATCCAGGCAGCAGCACAGGTAGACGCCACTCTCCCTCCCAGCAGAAATCGCACAAAGGGCAGAGCCCCCCTTTCACACGGAAAACAAACAGGTCTCCAGGCTCCCACAGCTGGTTTCTTTGCTTGTGCCCTTCTCTTCCTATTTGCCCTGATAGAATCCTGCCCTTTCTTCAGGACCTATTTTTGTTTTTCTGAGACAGGACTTTACTATGTAGCCCAGGCTGGCCTCGAACTTGCAGCGATCTCCTGCCTCAGCCTCCTGAGTGCTAGGTTTCCAGGAGTGCACCACCACACCCAGCCTCTGGTGCCAAGTTTAGAGATCATGCCACAGGGACTCTGCAGGTTTCCCAAGTACCCATCCCACGTACTAATAACTTAAGAACAGGTTTCAGTGGCCCCTGATCTTCTGAGTGAACCCCACCCCTGTTTCCAGGAAAAGCTGGGCTCTGCCTCGGGCAGTGAGTAGCTCAGGCTATTTGGGGGGTGCCGAGAGGAACCCCAGCTCTCTGTCCCCATCCCATGTCTGCCCAGCACCCAGCTAACCCAGAGCCTGGGCAGGAGTTGCACTTCCGGTTCTGGGTTTCCTCTTTAACTGGAACTCTGCTGGGTGATGGGTGATGGGGTCAGCGTTTAGGGTGCCCACAGGAAGCCACTGCCCTGTGGCCCTGACTGTAAGGTCGAGTGGAACTGGGCAGAGGCCCACACAGGCAGCTGGGGATGGAGCCCCTGGGTGGGCAGGAGGACGCTGCCCTGAGGAGCAGAGCTGGACTGTCCCCTTTTCCTGGCCCAGGTGAGGGCTTCCACCTAAACCCTTAGAGTGGGTGTCAGATCCTCAGGGAGCCATGGGCCAAGCCGACCCCAAGGGCCCCTTTGTCCCCGTCCTCTGCGGCCAGCAGATCCCAGCTGTCTCATCTCCGCTCGGTGACTTCAGCAGCCCCCTGACGGGCCTTCGTTTCTACCCCTGCTTTCTGCCTTCACACTAAACTCCATCCCCAGCCCTTCTTATTTATTTATTTACTTACTTACTTACTTTAAATTTTGAGACAGGATCTTACTAAATCGTCCAGGTTGGGCTGAAACTTGAGATCCTCTTTCCTCAGCCTCCCAGGCTGCTGGGATGACAGCGCTTGGTCTAGAGAAGTCCAGATGGTCACTGCCCCCATCTCCTGTTTCTGAGAAGAGACCATGTCCTTATATGACCCCTGCCCCCCCCCACTGCCCTGCCTCCCGGCTTCACTCCGGCCAAACCCTCTGCCTGCAAGGCTCTTTCCCTGGGTCCCCCGATCCCCTCCTTCCTCACCCCACTTTTTTTTTGTACCAGGTATTGAACTCAGGGCCTTGTGATTGCAAGGCAGGCAGCAGAACCACTGAGCTAAATCCCCGGCCCCCATTCACCGCACTTTAATGCGGAAGTCAGCCCCACTCTGTCTCCACCACTCCTGATGCCTTCCTGGCTCAACTCTCTGCTTCTCTGTAGCGTGTGCTCCTCCTAGCAAAGCCCAGCCTTGACCCTGGTGGCTCTGTGTCTCCTACACTGGAGCGGCCTTTTTGGGAGCCAGGGACTGAGCCGTGGCACCCTAAAGCCACCCCGGGCGTGTGGGGAGACACTCCATGAGTGCTTGTGAAGGTGAATGCTGACATCGCTAGGGGATCCCCAGGGGCTGGTAAGAGTCACACCAGCCTTAAGGGCCCCTCAACCCTGATGATTAATATGCTAAGACAAACAGGTCAGAAGGATAAAAATGACAAGGGGATATCCCCATGAAAATGGAGGGATGTTCCTACCCTCTTCTTGCCCTGTGGGACCTGAGCTAAAAGACACCTGAACATCTCCCCAGGGCTGACTTTTCTGCCTCAGTTTCCCCCAGACGGTTGGGGTGAGGGCTCTATGGCCAGAGGCCCCTAGAATAGCATTGGCGGAAGGAACCTGGAGGTTCACTAGCCCAAGCCCTGTGCCTATTTCTGGGGGACACAGAGGCCCGCAGCTGAGCCCAGAAGGGCCCCTCTCTCAAACCTCCAGCAGCTACACGCTCAGGATCTCAGGATCTGGCAAAAGACATTTTAAAATAAGCCCGTTGCTGAAGTGTTTTCATATGGAAAGCTTTCTACGGGCATTTTCTTTCTTTTTTGGGGTACTAGGGATCAAACTTGGGACCTTGCACTTTCAAGGCAGGCGGTGGAACCACTGAGCTAAATCCCCGGCCCTCTACAGGCATTTTCAATCTTCATTTTGTTGTGTTCATATTAACTCACCTTTGTTGCCAAGATTAAAACTAAGAAATTTACTTAAAGCTTTTTCTTCTAATTTTATTAGTATGTTCGCAATGCATAATAAATACACTCAAAGTGGAGAAATGGTACTCAGACTTCTTGCATCTTAATCCTTTTTTATTTCTCCCTCCCCTCTCCTCCTTTCCCTCTTCCCCAGCCCCCAAACCCTATTCCCATTCCATTCCACGAAGTGTTTCCAAATGATGGGAAATGTATAGCATCCTGGAAAATCTGACGCTTATCTGCTGTCTCAGTTGCAACAGATATTTATTGAGGACGTATTACGTGTAACTCTTGGAGACGCGGAAGGGCAGGTGTGTTCCTCGCCTCTCAAGAGACCCTCGGTGAGGTCGGGAAAGGGAAAGAAGCTCCAGGACACCTCGGGACTCTCACACCTTGGTGTTCACCCAAATGTGCAAGAAACTTATGTCCTCACGGGAGTCTGCACATGGATGTTTATAGCAGCTTGACTCGTATTTGAATATTTCAATTATTCATCATTTCCAAAACTTGGAAGGAATCAAGATGTCCTTCAATCGGTGAATGGGTAAACAAACTGTTGTGCATCCAGACAATGGAATATTATTGAGGGATAAAAAAGACTCAAGTGCGCTGGGTTTAGTGGCCCAGGTCTGTGATCTCAGCTAGTTGGCATAGGTTAGGACAGGAAGATCACAAGAGTGAGACTGAACTGGGTAGCATAGTGAGACCCTGCCTCAAACAAACAAACAAACAAACAAAAAAACCCAGAAAACAGAAACAAGCTATTAAGTCACAAAAAGGCTACAGACTGCAGGGGTCCAACTCTGGGAGATTCCGGAAAAGACAGAACTGAAGCTAATAAGACCCGCAGTTGCAGGGGATGGGAGGAGTGCGGACAAGTGGGTGGAGTCCGACATTTCAGCATAGTGAAACTACACTGTATCTGCCATACAGAAAGTATCCGATGACCAAAAAAAAAAAAAAAAAAAAAAAAAAAAAAGAGAAAGTATCCGATGCTGTTACGTGTTTGTCAAATACCAGGCTATGACTAGATGTTTGTCAAGACTCAGGGAATACGCACCACCAAACCACTCATAGAATGCATGAAGTCAATGTAGATCATGCACTCAGTGGTAACCATGTGTCAGTGTAGACGCAGGTGACAGATCAGAACACACAGAAACTCGGGGGAGAGATGCTGAAAATGGCAGAGTTGTGCAAATGTAGGGCTGGGGTATGTGTGTGTGTGTGTGTAGGGGGGTCTCTGCATTTTCTGCTTTGCTATGAATCCTAAAATCTCTAAAAAAAGAAAGTCGATTAAAACTTTCAAACACACTGATAATCCCAGGGCTCAAAAGGCTGAAGCAAGAGGATCACTGCAAGTTTGAAGCTAGCCTGGGCTATATAGTAAGACACTGTCTCAACTGTGGCTTGGTTTGGTTTTGGAGACAGGGTCTTGCTTTGTAGTGCAGGCTGGCTTTGAACTCACTATGTAGCCTAGGCTGGTCTCTAACTCTTGATCCTCCTGCCTCAGACTGTCAAGTGCACCACCATGCTCAGCTAAAAAAGCACTTTTAAAAATTAGCTCAGAATGAAATACAGCAAGGAAAGCAAGCAGAGGTGAAGTTAAAGGATTAGGACTTGCTGAGGCAGAAAGGCCTTAGAGATCTCCTTCCTGTTCTGGCTGGTGACCATGGACCACTTCCAGGAACATTCTCCCTGAGCTGCCCCAGCTAGGGGGCTTTGCCTGTGGGGCACAGCCTTTGAGGGCTATTAGTAGGCCAGGGATAAAGGGCCTGCAAGGCACTGTTGACCCCTCTGTGGTTTGGATCAGTGTTGAGGTTTTCAGGGACACTGAGCCCGTGGGCACTGCTGTGGTTGCCACCACTGGGCTATCTCCATGCCCTCTCCTTTGCAATACCCCTCACTACCACCCCACCCCCAGATGGCCGGGGAGCTTGGTTGGGGGAAGACCGGCATAGCCTAGGTGTCCAGAGTAAGAGGTAGCAGCGGGTGGCAAGACGCAACGTCCCCAGGTCCAGGCCAACAGCTGTCCTGCTCCTGCCAAACTGTCTCCCCTCCTCCTTCCTGTGCATGGCTGTGCCCTGGCCCCTCCTCCCTTCCTGCTTCCCTCTGCCATGGGAAGGGCACAGAGACATCCCAGGGGCCACCTCTCAGCAGAAGAAAAGCCGCAGCAAGGATCTAATTTTGTTTGTTTGCTTGCTCAATTTTCGAGCCAGTCTCATTATGTAGTTCAGGCTGGCCTTGAAGTCACTGTGTAGCCCAGGCTGGGCTCAAACTCATGAGGATTTTCTGTCTTAGCCTCCAGTGCTGAGGGTTCCAGGCCTGAGCCTGGGGAAAGTGGGACCCCTCTGAGGTCAGGAATGGAGGCAATAGTTAGAAACTGACCCCTCTGTCTCTCTCATCTTAGCACTTGGTGGTGCTGTGGTGGCCCATGTCTCCCCCTTCTAGAACCTTCTTCCTGCAGAACCTTAGGACAAACAGCCACCAACACGTCACCTGGCTGGCCCCAGTGGCTCTGCCTTGAAGCCAAGCATTCCACTACTGTGCTGGTGCTGAGGGACAGGCGGCTGCCCCTGGAAGGTAGCTTTTCTTCTCCAAAGTCCCGGCCGACTGTTAATTAGTCCTCTCTCCTGACCGGGGGAGTGCGGCTGAGTGTGCCCAGGGAGGCCAGGGACTCCCCACAGGGTGGTGGGGACCCAGATCCCGGACTGTCTCCTTGAGGCCTGGGCTCCTGGCCCTTCCTGAGCTTAGGGGCATCTGGACCAGTAGGGGCAGAAGAAGGGTCCTGCAGGGAGGAGGGTGATGCTCAAGCGTGTCAGGCACCACACACATGGGTATCCGAGCCTTCGAAGCCCCTGTAAAGTGGGGGTTGCAAGGACCCCGTGAGGGAAATCTCAGAGACCCCCTGCTCCCTGTACCCCTCCATATCCTCCCCCCAAGGCCCAGAGCCCTGCCCAGAGAGTCGCCGCTGGCCATGGCATGCACACCTGGCCGGAGAGGGTCTGGGACCTGTCTGCTCTGGGGTCCCCGGCCCCTCTGCCAACGGCGGTAACACCCATTTCTCACTAATGGCTCAGTCTGTGAGCTGCTGCTGGATAAGAGCTCTTTTAAAAATTTATTTATCTTTATTTAAAAATTATATTATTAGTAGTAGTGGCTTTGTTTTGTTTTGGTTTTTGAGACAGGGTCTGGCTATATAGTTCAGTCTGGCCTTGAATTCACTATATAGCCCAGGCTGGCCTCGAACTCATCTGGCAATCCTCCTGCCTCAGCTTCCTGAGTGCTAGGATTACAGGCGTGTGCCACTATGCTGGGCTGTTTTTTCATTTTGGTACAGGGATTGAGGCCAGGAGTTTTTCTCCAAGCTACTTTCTCTTCTTTTTCCTTCCTTCCTCCCTTCCCCCCTCCTTTTATCATATTTCAGACAGGGTCTCAATAGTCTCTGTTTCCCAGACTGGGCTGGAATTCTCCTGCCTCAGCCTTTCAGGGTGCTGGGATTACAGGCGTGTGCCATCCTCTCTAGCTGAAGTCAGTTTTTAAAAGTGCCCACTCTCCCCACATTTTCACCCCACACCCAACGTGTTTCATTCACAGTATGAGATCAGTAAGTGTTTGTTGAATGAAAAAAAAGGCATCAAGGCCAGAGGACAAGACCACTCCTTAGGCATATTAAATGGGACACAATCACCAACTGAATTTGTTTCCTTCAAAAGAGCCGCATATCCTGGAATCTTGGAAGGCCGAGAGAGGCCGGGAGAGTTTGGAGTTGTTCCTATTGAAACAGCTTCCCCCAGAAGGGCCAGAGTTCAAAAGCAAGAATTAGCTACAAACAATCGGGAGAGCAGGAGCGGATGTGGCTGGCTGGGCTCCACAGCCTGTGGAAGTACAGCCGTCATTTATCCAAGGGGAAAGGAAGAGGCTCATCCTGGGGCAGACGTGGTCACCCAGAAACAAAGGCTTTGCAGCAGGAGAGAAAGGAGGTCGGTATCCACCAGAGGTTTTCTGTGGGAAGAGGCCCAGGTTCTCAGCAGGGAGCCTAAGGAGCAGATAAAGGTTTCTGGTCATCTAAGGCCACCCTTACTTCCAGGGACATCTCCCAAGCCACGGCGCAGGCACTTGGGGGTCTTTCTGCTTGGTGAGTGGTTGCTGTGAAGCCCCTGCCTCATTCTTGAGGAGACCCCTCACGCATATAAATACTGTGCCTGAAAACCATGGCCAGCCAAGGAAAGCTCCCCACTGCTGCCTACCCCCATCGTCTTTTCCAGCCTTTCCTCCTTCCTTGGGCCACTTCCTGATGTCACTGCAACACACACACTTGGCCCACCAGTCACCTTACTTGGAAGGCTTTCTCCGGTCACACTAGTTTATAGGGATCCAGAAAGAGCGAGAGCAAGAGGGGAGGGCTGCTTGTCTGTGGCTACAGATGACCATGCTAATGCTCTTCCAGGAACTGGGCCCTGAGCTCCTACTATGCCCACCTTAGTTCCCCTGGGACCGTGGTGGGCATTCCATGTGCAAACGCATACCCCACTCCTTGGCATCCCTGTGAAGGACATCATTCTCATCCAAGCTTGTTTTTTTGTTTGTATATTTGCAAGAGTCTCCATTTTTAGTTCAGACTGGCCTCGAACTCACTATGGAGTCCTCACTGGCCTCAAACTCACAGTGATCCTCCTGCCTCAGTTTCCCAAGTGCGGCCACCACCACCCTCTACCCTTACCACACTTATGGTAGCCATTAGTGCGGTGAGTGATCTTGCAGTTCTATTTCTCTTCCAAGTCCAGGGTAGACTTTCACTTCCTTCCAGGTGGCTGGCAGGGGCTGGGTGTGGAGTTTTGGCCAATGATTTGAGAGGGAGTAACCTACCATTCCAGGGTAAAGAAGGCTTCAGGTCCCTTCGGTGTGGGGACAGACCAGCAGCGCGGCCTTTTGCTGAGTGAGTACAATGAGGAGAAATGCCTCTTGCCCAGGATATAACACATAATGTGGGCAAGAAATAAGTTTGATTGTTTTAAGCCACTGAGATTTTTGGACTTGCTTGATACTGCCGCATCACTTATCCCATACTGACAAATACACCTTTCTACAACTGAAGTTGCATGGGAGGCCTGGATAATCCTGCAGAGGAGGTAGCTGCAGCCTCTATTGTGCCCAATGCCTGCCTGGCAAAGCCTGCCACAGCCTGGCAGGTGACTAGCTTTTGTGTTGTTAACGCTGAGGAACAAGGAAAGGGTCTAAAACCCCAAGAACTACGGAGTCTAACTGGGGTTTGTTTTTTGTTTTGTTTTTTCGTACCTGGGATTGAACTCGGGTCCTTGCGCTTGCAAGGCAGGCAGCAGAACTACTGAGCTAAATCCCCGGCTAACGGGTTTTAAGAGCATCACTGTGACAGCTGCTTCTGGCTGAGCAGAGTCCATGTCTGCTGGGCTGTCTGGAAAGATCAGCCCTGAACTGAGCTAAAAGTCCAGTACCCAGGGCTCATAGAGATTTCAGAGCAGGCCTGGCATGTGCACCCCAAATACCCACACAGAGGGGCTGGGCTGCTTGGAAGACAGAGCTCCTGGGAGAACCTGCTCCCCGTTGAGGGAGGCCGGCTGGCTCCCTTGTCTTTTTAAATGACCATAAAACAGCACAGAAATGGATGCCAGCTAACAAGGTTAAAGGATCCTTAAAAAACAAATGATGCCATTTCCCCCCCCAACTCGCTGCTGAATAAAAATTTGTCACTTCAGTAAGCATTTTATTGGTAATTACAGAGTTACTTTATTTGCATATTACAGAGCTGCTGGCAGCCCTAGTGCACATGCTTAATGTCGTTGATCGTCTTAGAAGGAATTACTCAACCCAGGGAGGGAGAATTCAGTAATTATTTCCTTAAAACTAGAATTTGCTAATAACTTTTCAGTAGATCACATTGTACTCCCCAATATGGCAATTAAATAATAAGCAATTAAGTGCCAAAGTGACTCAGGCACAAGACCAATTCCCCATCAGGCCTCTGCTCCATTTCCCTGAAGGGGCGATCAACCTCCAGTTAACCGGGTCTTCTGAGTCACAGGGACATGGTTCCTCTTGAGCCAATTAGAGAGGCCAACCACCAAGTGTCATCATCACCTCTACAGCAGGGTCTGGTGCCGCAAGAGGCTCTCATCCAGGAGAGGACCTGGCTGTGCACACCCAGGGCTAGCTTGAGACCCTGGACCCACACTCTCTGGGTTCACAGGTTGGATCCAGTTAGTTCCACACAGGCACCTTGAACAGGTTATCCAACATGGGTCGGTCTCTGTTCTTTTCTTTTTTTGAGACAGGGTCTCCCTAGGTAGTTCAGGCTGGATTTGAACTCACTGTATAATCCACGGTGGCCTTGAACTCTTTCGGCCTCAGCCTCCAGAGAGCTGGGATTGCTGGTGTGAACTACCACACCCGGCTTCTGCTCTCATCAGGACAGTGCAGCTCACAGTGGCCTCTGCCTCCGAGGCTGACTGTGGATGACCACATAGCAGGGCGTATATAATGCAGAACTAGAGCACAGAAATGTTCCACGAGAAGTTCACTTCTCTGCCCTGGATGCCACCACTACTTACTTTCCTGGTTGCTGGGACACAATACCCTACAGCTACCGCTGAAAGGAGGAGACTTTTATCTGGGCTCACCATTTGTAGAGATTTCATTCCATAGTCCATTCCATAGTCCAGGACTGGGCAGCATGGCAGAGGGCCACAGCTGCTCACCACGTGGTGGACAGAAGGGAGGAGCAGGGGAGGAAGATAAACCCTTCCAGGCCATGCCCCAAGGCCCCACCTCTTCCAACCAGACCCCACCTCCTAACAGCGAGTCCAATTGCCTTCCACAGTCCCGCCCATGAGTGCATGAGGCTTCAGGGGGACATCGGGGTATGAACCGTAACAGCCCCGTTACTGAGGAGAACCCTGGGCTCTGCCAGCAACAGGGGAGGAAAGGATCTGAGTTTACTCTTGGTGCCTGCAGATGGGTTTGATCCTGGGATCTGATCCTGGCCTTGCATGTGCAGTCGCTTGGGAGTTCTGTGACCCTGGGACTCTGAACACTCTCCGAGAACACCTTGTTTCTCACCTGCAAGACACAGTGATACCTAGCTGGGTGCCAAAGTCACCAGGCGTCTTGCATATATGCATGAGCTTTAGTCACTCAGTTTCCTATCAGGCAAGATGTTTTTTAAAAAACCACCCAGTGGGGACAGCCGGGGTGGTGCACCTCAGTAATCCCAGCACCCAGGAGGCCGAGGCAGGATGATCGCCATGAGTTCAAGGCCAGCCTGGACTACATAGGGAGACCAAAACAAAATAAAACAAGCTGAGTGAACAGGGTCCTGTGCTTTGATGGATCATTACCATTTCAGACTTGTTCCTTCTTAATTTCTGATTGATACTTCATCTGTGGTGTTTTGGAACATGTGGGTTTTAGTCTCTCCCTCTGTTAAATATTTAATGATCTGAAAACCAACACTGGAGAAGAAGCTACCTACCGGGCCCGGGGTGTTTCTGCAATCCTGATCCTTTGGTGTGAGGCCGAGTTCACCCTGTATTTTATCTGTCTGCAAGATTGGCCTGGGTGTGGTATTCTGGTTAATAATGTAAATGCTGCTGCTGTGAGAGGCCCAGAGCCAAGACATGCATCTTTCAGAGGCTGCACCTTCCCACTTCCACCCCGGGACCCTGCCCGCAGGAAGGTTTGAGATGGGATAGGAAATGAGTTGGCAAAGCATGGCTTTGATGGGCACAGGACTCGGCCTGAGGTCTGTAAGAGCCAGTGCCCACATCCAGCTTGGCACGGCCTGGTCTTGCACCTAGGGAATTCTTCCTTCCCTGCCGGATAGCGGGAGCACCTCATGGTCATTAACTGTGGCATCTCCTTGTGGCCTTATCTGAGACCATGCTCCACCAATGTCTCAAATCTCATCGAGGGAGGAAGATGCAGGCTCATGTGCCACCTTGGGGGGTACATGGGGACAGTGACACCTACAACAGGGCGTTCCCTGGGACAGGGGCATAGCTCGCTGGTAGGGCATTCGCCTTGCATGTTTGAGGTCCTGTGTTCTAACCCACCACCAAGCTGCAGTGACTGAATGTCCCCTTGGTGTGTGTCACACTGGTGGCTTCACAAGATGCCCCAGGCCCCTTGGCACAAGCATTCTGCTCTGCAGCTGTCTCACATTGGCCAGGTTTGGCCCTGCATTGCCACCCCGGAGGATGAGTCCACGGGCTCAGGTGACTGCCAGCTTCCCGGGCAAGCTCCCAGGGTCAGAGGCTGAATGCCACCCAGGCCCTGGGCCTCCTACAATGACCTGGCTTTGGGTACAGCTTGATCACCAGCTTCCCCTAAAAATGGGGCCAGGGCTGGGAGTGATGGGGCTCATCTGTAATCCCAGCACTGGGGAGGCTGAGTCAGGAGGATCACCAATAATTCAAGGCCAGCTTGAGTTACATAGAGAGTTTGAAGCCAGCCTGAACTAAAGGCCCCACCGAGCCAGAACAGCATGGGTGTGGATGTGTCACTTTGGCTGGCTGGATCTCAAAGCAAAAATCTCGCCACAGTACCAGGGAACTCTTTTCCAAGACATGTTCTCCCCAGCTTCCCAGGAGCTGGGACAGAGAGGGGACATTGGAGCACACACCTCTGGAAAGTTTTTTTTTTTTTTTTCTGGGTGAAGAGTCCCAGACTCCAATTTGAGAATCTATGGAATTGTAACACCTCATTTAGCCCATGCTGTCAGGGGATGAGGAGCTCTGCGTAAGTGAGTTTTCCAGATAATTGAACTTTATTCCCTTATGAGCCAAAGCTTCAAAGGAATTAACCATGTTGGCAGAAGGCTCCCCAAAGTGTGCTGCTCAGTGTGCACGACCCTGGCCTCCAGATGGAGCCGGGCCCCATCCCGGCCACTCCCACAGGAGCCTCCCCAGCTGCCTCCCTCCAGGTGAGGTGGGTACAGTTTCTCCTGGCACAGGGCTTTTCAGTCTTATCTGCATGTTGGAGTCATCTGGATAGCTTTACAACAGTCCTGATGCCCATGCCAACCTCCAGGCGTTTCAATCAGAAGCTCCGAGAGGCAGAGCCGGGTCTGAGTGAGGGGTTCCAACGCATGCGCAGCTTTGAGAACTGCTGACCCAGGAAGTGACGCCTTTCCCCCCATAACCAAAGCAGCAGCTGGCACAGCAGTGCTGACCCAGGGGGCCCATGTGCCCTGACACCTTTAGTTTCTCCACTTTTCTGCTGGGCCCGGGCCCGGTTTCAGATGAGGACATTGAGTCTCAGAGTGACAGGAATGCGTCCACCCTCAGTAGCCAGGGTCCTGGCCCAGCCTTGTCCCCGAGCCCAGCGGTGCCCCTCTCCCTCCACCCCTCGCTTCGGCTGTTCCATCCCTGTTGCCTGAATGCCTGCTTCAGACCGTGTCTCGTCATTTATGGTCCAGGGCTCCATGGGACTCTCTGTGCAAACTAGGAGCAGACGGGCTCTGAGTGAGCCCGAAGAAACAGGAGTGGAGATGGCTTCCACTGCGGAAATCAGAGGTGGAGATCCCTCACGAAACTAGAGCTAGAAATTCCACTGGGCCCAGCTCTTAGGTATCTTCCCCAAAGGACTAAAGGCATCGAATTACAGAGATCCATGCACACCCATGTTTATAGCAGCACAACTCATAATACGTGCACCCTGGAAGCAGCCTGTACGCCCATCAAAAGATGAGTGGATAAAGCGGTATTAACACACAGTGGAGTACTACTCGGCTGTCAAGAAAGAGAGACTTGAGTCATTTGTAGGAAAACAGAGGCAACTTGAGACTGTAATGGTCAAGTGAGGTAAATCAGACACGTAAGTTTAACTATCACATGGTTTCTTTTATATGAAAAGCCTAAATTATAAATAAACAGCAAAAGAAAAGACAGATACTAGGAAATAGGGAGATAAGTCTTCCTCAAGGGGGGCAGGGTCAAGAGATGGAGGGAAGGGAAGGGAATGAAAAAAGGAACTAAGATGTGTCGTGTAATGTGCAAACTCCACATAGGAATGTGATCACCGGGTACTTATTAAAAAGAAAGACAATTGCCAAGAGTGATGGAGTGGATACGTTAGAAGAGAGGGGGAAGCCGGGCGTGGTGGCTCACCCTGTCATCCCAGCACTAGAGAGGCTGAGGCAGGGGGATCTCTGTGAGGTCCCCACGACCCGGTAGATGGAGGGAAGGGAAGGGAATGAAAAAAGGAACTAAGATGTGTCGTGTAATGTGCAAACTCCACATAGGAATGTGATCACCGGGTACTTATTAAAAAGAAAGACAATTGCCAAGAGTGATGGAGTGGATACGTTAGAAGAGAGGGGGAAGCCGGGCGTGGTGGCTCACCCTGTCATCCCAGCACTAGAGAGGCTGAGGCAGGAGGATCTCTGTGAGTTCCAGACCAGCCTGGGCTACATAGTGAGTTCCAGGTCCGTCTCAACTACATAGTGAGACCCTGTCTCAAAAAACCAAACCAAACCAAAACAGAACAAAAACAGAAAAGAAAGGGAGCATTTGAAGTACTGAGAGGGAGATTAAGGCAATGTGTTACTGTCATAATTTTTAAAATTTAAATAACCACCGTATTTTTCCTCACCCTTCATTGATCAAACGCAATCGTTTCCGTGAGGTAAAACGCGACAGCACATTCAAGCCACTGGGCCCGGCACCGTGTAACCTGCTGCTCCTTCTCCGAGGTCAAAATAAAAGGAAACGTTTAGAGTCTATGTAGGGAGGACATCGAGGCAGCTCTGGCAGTGCAGCTAAGACACTCATGAAAGAGGACTTGCAGAGCTGCTGCAGGAAGTGGCAGGATTAGTGCATCTCAAGCAAGGGGGATTCGTGGCAATGCAATGTGTTCTTTCAAACGAAGTCCCATGCTCAGTGTACGTTTCCAGCCACTCTGTAGGATGGAGGCTTCCAACGGGCGGCTTCTCCCCTGCCCTATACGTCCCAGCCTCGAGGCCTCCACTCTCACTGCACACTGTCCTGCACTTTCTCTGGAGACCCTGACCCTTCTCTCCTTGGGGTCAGCCCTGCCTCCCCTCCCTGTTTGGGGGTTGAACCCAGGGCTTTTGCACTCACTGCACTCTTGGTCCTTTCTATTTTATTTTTTAAATTTTGAGCAGGGTCCTGCTAAATCGCTAAGTTGCCCGGCCTGAATTGAAACTCGGGATTCTCCTACCTCAGCCTCTCAGGCAACTCCTTCTTAGAGTCGTGGGCTCAGATGAGCCCCTGCTCTCCACGGCCTGGGCAGGAAAGTTTGGACCCCTGGTGGTGGAGGGGAGAGGTCACAAATTGAGGAAGGGCTGGAGGGAGCCGCATTTCTGGTGGTTTCTGGAGGTGACTCACTGACCCCCAGAGACCTGGGCATGTACGGCTTCTTCCTTCTTCGGCTTCCCAGTGTAAACAGGGAGTGAAGTATTTCCAAACCTGCTCGTCTCTAGGAATGGCCCTGCAAGAGGGGCCCAGAGCACACAGGGCCATGTTTGCACTTCAAAGAGCGGGACCCAGCTTGGGCTCCGCAGGCTGCCAGGTCTTCCCTGTGTCAACCGGGAAAGGAAAACAGCGGCAGACATGGCAGACCTGACAAAGCGGTTTTTCTCTCCGCTGCGGAAGGAGGTGGACTCCTGGAGCGGGGACAGTGCCCAGAAGTGGGGTCCCCTAAGCTCAGCCTTGGGAAGAGTCAGCAGGTGCCACTCAGACAGGAAGTCGAGGCATCTCCGGCCCTCCCCGCAGCCAGCCAGCCCTGCCAGCTGTGTCTGTCACAACCACATGGTGGGTGCAGGGTGCCCTGGAGCCAACTGCTCACTCTGAGGTCTGGAAGAGTGTGGGACGGAGGGCCTGGGCCTTGAGGGGTGAATGTGGGGACTTCCGGGACCCCAAAGGGCTCTGGCTGGGTTCACAGAGGGGCAGGGAGACGCATGGGGCAGGGACAGGGAGGGGACACTCCTCACGCTGTTGTGACCTCTCCGCTCACCAGCCCTGGAGGAGCAGGTGACAATTTCTCAAGGACCCTTGGCAGCAGCCTGGGTGGTGATGATGTCTCCCACATGCCCAGGACCAGCTGGCGCCTGCTTTCTGACAGACCCATCCTCGGGATGGCCTGAAGCACAGGTGTGGCTCTCCCCAGGCCCGCTGAGCCCCATGTGTAGGGCACTCTCGGGATGTGTCAGGGGACAGGCACCCTTTCACTTCCCTTTCTGAGCTCAGCAATCTCAGCAGAAACCCAGACGGGCAGGAGGAACCCAGATTCTTGCTTGGACAAAGCTCCTGGGTAGGGATGAAGGGGAGGGCTCTGCACCACGGGGTCCACCTGTCTGCCCTGGGGGTGACAAGCATGGGGCAGGGGACCAGCTCCACTGTGCACAGGATGTGTGACCACAGGCAAGTCTCGCAGCTGCACAACGGAGACAGTTGTCCCTCCCCTGCTGCCTGTTGTGGAGGCTGTGCTGTGCACATCACATGAAGTCACATGGCCGGAAGTGTTCTTTAAGCTGTAAGGGGCAGTTGTGGTGGTCAGCTGCCTGGCCAAGGATCTTGGGGACCATTTCATCCAACTGTCTCTTATCCAAAAAAGGAAACAGAAGTTCAGAGGGGCCTTGCCCAAGGCCATCCTGTGGCAAAGCTGTGGCCTCTTCTAACTGCTGCTGCTCTACTGCATTCGGAGGCCTTGAACCCATGTCTTAGAGGCCACCCGAAGCCAACTGAGCCTTGGCAAGGAGGGGAGCAGCTCTTTGCTTTCAAGAGGAAAGGAAGAGGAAGAAGAAACAAGGAGAAGAAGAAGAAGAAGAGGGAGAGAAGGAAGAGGAGAAAAAGCCAAATTCCACCAAGCACAGAGATTGCTTCTTGAGAACAGCCCACTGCCTGCTGTCTCCAGAAACACAGCCAATGTCTTCTTGTCACCAAGCTCCTCCAAACCACCGGGGAAGTTGTTTTGACATGATTAGCACAGACAGGAACTAGGGGCCCTCCTGAGTGGCCCTCAGCAATCACAGCCCACCGCTCTGATGTTAGAGGTCTGAGGCCACTGTATCTGTGGGGAGGAACCGGGCAGGACTCCCGGAGGGCAGATTAAACTGGCTGCTGGGAGGCATGGGGGGAAGCACTGTGCTGTGGTATCCATGACTCATGGCTTTCGGTGATACCCAGGAAGAAAGTTCCTTGCTCATCCTCTGGGAGACCCTGGGGGAAGGTTCATGGATGGGGGCTAGAGGCAGGGCAGGAGGGCCGGGACCTCTCCTGCAGGGGAAATCCTGCAAAAATGGCCCTGAGAATACAGAAGTGCCTGCCTAGGCAGGGTTGGGGAGAACAGGGTGGTGGTGGGGCATGGAGATTAGAGGGACTCAAGATGCAATCCAATTTTTGTTTGTTTATTTGAGATATGGTCTCACCATGTGATTCAGGCTGGCCTCAAACTCATGGCAATCCTCCTGCCTCAGCCTCCTAAGTGCTGAGATTCCAGGCCTGTGACACCATGCTCTGTTTGATGGTTAAATTTTAAATTTTTAGCAAGGTAGGTCAGGTTCCAGATATTTGTCCCCAAGAGCCCCTTTATTATTTTGAACCACCGTGAAACCTCCAATGTGAAAGATTGAATCTTTCTGATGAACTGGGATTCACCCATGCTAAAGCTAGGTGCTGGGGCTCTGCCAGCCCACCGTGAGGTCCAAGTGTAGGCCATGTGTGGTTCCCAGGGGGTTCTGGATGCTGGCAATCATCTGGGGACCATCGCTTGGTGCAGGACTCAGTGAGTCGACACTGCTCCGCCCAGAATGCCAGGTGCCTGTGCCCTGGGCCATGTTGGGGAGAGGTCACCCCAGGGTCTCACTGCACCCCAGAGGTTCTGAGGTGCTCTTCCCAACAAGGCCGGGAGCACGTAGGAGGCAGGAGCAAGGCTCCCCTTTCACGTGCACTTATAAAAGGGCACAATTCAAGTTAGGGACTGTGCAAGGCGGGCTCAGGGGTTCGAGAATTTCAAGCTCAAATCCTTCCTGGGCAACTTAGCAAGACCCTGCTTGAAATAAAAACATAAAAAGGGTGAGGATGTAGCTCAGCAATAGAGTGCCTGTGTTCAATCCCCAGTACACCCCCCAAAAAAAAACATTTAAAAAAGAGGAAACAGGGAACATTAAACAAGCGCAGGCCTGTCTCAGGCAGCCATGAAGCCATTAGGACAGCAGGAAAGAAAACAAACCCAGACACCACTACGGTGTCCTCTGAGAAAGGGGACAGAGGTGGCACAGTGTGAAGGACGCTGGGTGGAGGCTCCCGGCCCAACAAGCCCTGGACTCAGTGCCATATGCTGCTCTCTCTTCGAGAAAGACCCTGGGGGCTGGGGTGTCGCCCGGACATTATGGGGCAAGCATTATTCACTTAGCAAACCGCAGTAGCCAAAGCTCAGCGCCAGGCGTTTTCCTAAGCACTTGCAAGTACAGAGCACCTCACTCCAAACCGCCCTGTGCCGTTCTGTTCTGTCACCCACGGCCCAGGTCACGAAGCGGAGGCTCAGAGAGCCAAGGGACTTGGCACAGCACCAGCCTCCACCCCACACCACGCGGCTAGGGGTTTCCCAGCGGAGCTGCCGCACCTGCCCTGTAGGTGACCCTGGCAAGTCCCCCCATGGAGGCTTCTAGGCCCCTCCCTTGCTGGGCGGAGCCGACAGGTCCCTGCTGGAGCCAGGGACAGCTGGTCCTTGTGAGGGACACAGAGCATCCAGGGCCCCGAGGGTCTGCATGGGTGGGGACAGAGATGGCTAAGATAGATTCGATGCAACTTTTTTTCTTTTCAAAGGTGGCAACGTTGGAAAATAAAATGCGAAGGAAATAAAGAAGAGAAAAAAAGCGTCCATCAATCCGCCGATATCTGAATGCTATGGCTGTGCATATTTTGAGATATTTCCAGGCTTGGAGAATGTGGGAAAAGCGCACCCTCTTATGTTTTGGGGGAAATGCAAAGTGATATAACATTTGTAGAAGCAATCTGGCAACATCTATTAAAAAATTTTAAAAAATATGTACTCCCATCAGCCCAGCAATTTCACTCCTGGGAATGTAGCCCATGGAAATAAAAGCTCCATTAGGTAAAGATGTAAGTACAAAGAAGTTTATTGCAGCATTATTTGAGTGGTGTTTGTGCATCCACGCAGGTACTTACACACACACACACACACACACACACACAGACACACACACACATACACACACAGAGGCAAAATGATGTATGCCCACTAGTCAGGAGAACTGCTGAACAGAGGTGGGTACATAAACCACAGACTATTATGTAGCCATTAAAAAGAATGAATTAGTACACGATGGTTGAACAGGGCTAGAGATGCTGAGAGGGAAAAGTGAGATGCTGAGAGATGTGGGTAACGCGATCCACATTTGGAAAACATTAACACAAGACCTGCTGCCTCTGTGTGTGCCTACGCACACGTAGCCATAGTCTCCTACATGTTTGCACTGGTGTGTGCACAAACATGGAAGGACTCATAATAAGTGAGCACGGGTATCCGGGGGGGTGGAGGGCATGAAGGGTGGTCTCAAAGGTGGGACAGGAAAGAGAGAAGACATTCATAGGAGAAAGACAAGACTACTTATTGCCTGGCAATCTTTCCCCAGCCCAGCTATGTGATCTGTGCTTCCCAGGCCACACAGCCTGCAACCCCGTGTCCACAGCAACTTCTCATCGGCCCTCTCGCACCTGCAGTCCTGCTTTTAGGTGTCCCCTCCGCCCCAGAGTCTGTCCAGCCCACAGCTGGGTACCACTGGTCAGCTGGCCCTTGTTTCCAAAGCCTCTACTGCCTGCCAGTCCACTGTTGACAAGCACAGCACTGTCCCTGCAGTCCCCAAAGAAGTGTGGCCCAGGAAGTCGCTGAGCTGTAGGATCTGTGCCCAGGCTGTTCCTGTTCCTCCTCCCAGCTCTGGGGCTGTGCTCAACAAGTGGCGTCAACGAAGACAGACAGACAGACAGAAAGACAGAATGAGCTTAATGGAAGAATTAGGGGGAAGCCAGACAAAAAGAGGGTGACACCCTAGCTGTGGCTTCCTATTAGCCTCTTAGCTTAGGGTTGCTCACTCCTAGGGGGCTGAATGAACCTCCAACCCTACCTTCTTCCTTGCCTCTGCTCAAGATTCAGAGTTCCGGAAGAGAGCTGAGCAGAATGATGGGTGCTTGTAATCCCAGCACTTGGGAGGCTGAGGCAGGAGGATCTCAGCGAGTTAGAGAACAGTATGTAATACATAGTGTGACCCTGCCTCAGAACAGAACCAAAAATAAAAGTCCCAGAAAAGAGCCTATGGGTCACGGGTCTGTTCCCCTGCTAAAATAGGGCAGTGAGAGGAAAATCATAGACAAAAGAAACTTAATCCCCTCCGTCTTTCCTAGTGAGCCACAACGCTCCTGTGTTTACTACCAAACAGAGGAAACCCGAGGCTGTGGGTGGCGGGAAGCAGGTGCTGGGCCCGAGTCACACGTCCACCACTCCCTGTTCTGAGGCTAGGGAGATGGGCTGGATTAGTTGTCACCTAAGATTCTTCCAGCTGCAGGTGACAGAAACGGATTCAAGCTAAATTCATCAGGAAAGGAGGCTTTCAGAAGGAAACAGGAGCTTGAGAATTCAAGGCCTAAAGAACACATTAGCATCTAGCTTCTCTCTGGCCTGTCCTTTCCTTTTTTCTTTCTTTCTCTCTCTCTCTCTCTCTTTTTCTTTTTTTTTGTTATGGGGATTGAATTTAGGGATTTAGGACCTTGCAAGGCAGGCAGCAGAAACACTGAGCTAAATCCCCTGCTCCTCTTGCCTGTCTTTCTACTTGACACCAACTCTTTGGGCTCTTGAGTCAGCTTCCCCACTGCCTCTCTGAGGCTCTCTCTCTCTCCCTCTGGACCGACTGTCTGCCCTTCATGCCCAAGGAGTTGGAAATCTTCCAGCCCACAGCTCCTGCATTTACATTTCCACTACTCAAGGAAGTGATAGGCTGTCTGGCAGTCTCCATCTCAATTACAAGTTTCCCCAAGAGAGAACTGGATTGGCTCTGCTTGGATCAGGCGATCCAATCAGCTGAGACCAGTGGCAGGGTCATGGGTATAAAGATAACTGCCAGGACTCTGGGGCTGGGGTGGGAAAACCTGAATTCAAGAGCATCTCTGAAGCCTCAAGAAGTCAGAGATGAAAATATGGGCATCCTGGAACTACCAGGCATGGGACAGAAAGTGAGAGAGACAGGCACACATCCAACAGGGAACCATGGGGCTTTGGACCCTGCCTGGAACCACCAGGGTAGCAAGTCCTGCTCTCTGCACTGAGCAGCTGCACTGGGGCTCGATTTGGAGCTGGGTTTCCGGAACCATGCACACTACCGACAGCTGTGATCAGACTAGAGAAGCAATTTTGAAAAATTAATTTTTACCAATTAATATGTGCACGCAGTTCTAAGAAATCAGATAACTCTAAAAGGTTTCATGCACAAGCAGCCAGCCACCTCCTGCCCTAGGTCTCCTCAGCCCTCCTGTCACTCCCCAGAGGAAAACATCTCAACTCCTTAAGCCACAGCTTCTGTAATCTTTATATGCCTCTAATGCCTTGCTGTGCTGTTTTCCCAAGGATTTAGCTACTTTCCAGGCTCCTACCCCTATTTCTCTTCACATCAACCTATGTTATATCACCGTTTGGATCTGTATTTATATTAGTATGACTATGAAAATACTGTCCCCCCCCTCCTTTTTGTACATCATTTTGTTTTTGTTTTTTGAGACAGGTCTATATAGTTCAGGCTGGTCTTGAACTCACTATGTAGCCCAGGCTGGTCTTGAACTCATGGCCATCCTCCTGCCTCAGCCTCCCAAGTGCTGGGATTACAGGAGTGTGCCAGCACACCCAGTTTGATTTTTATTTCCTTCCTTCCTTCCTTCTTTCTTGCATTTCTCTCTCTCTCTCTCTCTCTCTCTCTCTCTCTCTCTCTCTCTCTCTCTCTCTCTTTCTTTCATACCAAGGGTCAAACTCAGGACCTTACATTTTCAAGGTAGCGACAGAACCAATGAGCTAAATCCCCGGCCCTGATTTTGACTTTTTGATTTTTTTTCCCCCCTGATTTTGATTTTTGAGACAGTCTTGCTATGCAGTTTAGGCTGCCTTTCCTGACTCCCAACCAGACAGCACCAGAAATCCTGGGTCGGACCCACAGAGGTCAGGAAAGGCCTGGTCTGAGGTCAGAGCAAGGTTTGCTCTGTGGGCAGGGACAGCATGGCGATAGTGTCACTAGGCTTTCAGGAACCCAGAACACATGCTCGGAGCCCCTAGGACCTCAGGTCCACAGCATGCAGGCCACTGCAAAGCTGCCACCACCTCCGTTCCTCCCTCAGCCTTCCTCATGCCACCACTGACAGCCATGCCTCGCAGGCGCAGGGTCCTGAGTTCAATCCCTGGTACCAAAATAAACAAGAAAACAAACAAAAAAATACATTGCTTTCCAAAAGTATGAAATAACATAATGGACCCCTGTGCCTGCTATCTCTAGCCTGCAGTTGTACCTCTGTCTTTCTGCTGTCTGGGTTTCTCTGGATGCCCTAGACCCAGGGCATAGCAGTCATCTTCAGCTGGGCCAGTTTCTAAGGTGAGAGCCCCTATTTACTGTGTCTCACAGGTTCTCATTACTTGGTTTACCCTCTTGTTTGGCTGAAGCACATCCTATAGTAACTTCCTAAGAAAAGGTGCTAATTAATCTGAAATGTATTCTGCCATCGCCCTTGACTTGTGATCAGGCTGAGTACAGAATTCTGTGTTGGAAATGCTGTTTCTGCCTGCATTTCTTGGGTTTACTTCTCTTATCTTCTATTTCCTTGGCCCTGTTCGCCGTTGGACACAGTGTAGGACGCTGGAGAGGCTGGGAGGGGTCCCTGGGAGGGTAGCTGCTGCAAATGGTGACATTTAACGAACTGTAGTGCCTTTGGCTCTGCACAACACCATGGATTTTTGCAGACTTGGAGCTTTCAAGTGCAGAGCCGCTCAGAAATTAAGACAAATCCATTGGCTGCTCCTTGGTCTCCCTGCTGCAAGTGCTTGGTGTGGAGCTTTCTCTGTGCTGAGTCATTGCCACTCTGCCCCCAACTGTTCCCAGCCCAGGTAGCTGTTGAAATCTCTTATCTCCTGGTGTCACAGGCCACACTGGGCTTGGGGCTTTATATGTCTCCATTTTACTGCCAATTCGATGAAATGTTGCTAAAAAAGGTCAAAGTGGGTTGGATCCAGCGTGTTCAACTGGACTGCAGCCCTGATCCCTCCCCCCTGTTAAAGCATATGTATTTCCCATAAGTTTTATGGACCTCTCTTTAAATTGTTACAGGATATTTTATACCCCAGCGTTAGATGTGGCATGGTTTACTTAACTAATCCTTTATTGCCAGGCATTTAATCTGCTTTAACTTTTCACATAAGGAGCACCTTTATGTCCCTGGATCTGTCTGGACTTTGGATTGTTCCCTTCCAAAGGGGATGAACCTGCCCTCCGGAGTATTTGTTCTCATTTTACCTGTGGGTGAGAGGAAGGAGGTGCAGTGGCAGCCTCTGGCCTGGTCTTCTGTGGCTGTGCTTGGTACCTTGCTTAAACTTCGCATCTCCTCAGTTTCCCCGGGCACCGAGTTCTGTGGATGCTGACAAAGGTAGACGTTTCCTGCCGAGAAACATCGGCATGATTGTCTTGACCTGTTTTTAAAATATGCTGGGGTGGAGAGAAATGTTGATTCTTTCATTTTTTTTCTCCCTCTCTCCCTCCCTCCCTTTCTTTTTCCTTTTCCTTTTCCTTTTCCTTCATCTTTTCTTTTCTTTTTTTCCCCCCCCAGACAGGGTCTTGCTATATTGTCCCAGATGATCTCAAAATCCTGCACTCAAGCGATGTATGAGGTTAAAAAGTATGGGGAAAAGAAAAAGAGCTTTTAAAAAGTTATTTGAAAAACTAGCATGAGGCCCGAGCAGCCGTGTTGGTCAGAAAGAGTAAACAAAGCGAGTCTGGCTTCCCCCTCTCATACCTGAGAGGAATTCAGACTGCCTTCCGGTCTCTGCTTATAAATCCTTGTGGAAGCTGGGTGTGGTTTCCCACACATGTAACCCCAGACCTCTGGAGGCTGAGGCAGGAGGTTCGCTGAGAGTTTGAAGCCAGCCTGGGCTCCATAATGAGTTCAAGGCCAGTCTGAACTGCATAGAAAGACCCTGTCTCGGAAAAACAGAACAACGACAAGAACACGACTTGTGTATCTCTAGAGCGGAGGAAGGTGAGGCCGTCCCTTCTGCATCTCTGTACAGAGGAGACAGAACTCAGAGCAGGGAAGGAGCTGGCGCAGGGCTACACAGCATCAGGACTGGCCGGAAGGGGCCCGGTGCGGTGCTCCCCAGGTGAGGGTGCACCCCCAGAGTTGGACATGGCTGTCTGTGGTGGCATGAGGAAGGCTGAGGGAGGAACAGAGGTGGCGGCGGCTTTGCAGTGGCCTGCATGCTGTGGACCTGAGGTCCTAGGGGCTCCGAGTGTGTGTTCTGGGTTCCTGAAAGCCTGGTGACACTATCGCCATGCTGTCCCTGCCCACGGAGCAAACCTTGCTCTGACCTCAGACCAGGTCTTTCCTGACCTCTGTGGGTCCGACCCAGCACTTCTGGTGCTGTCTGGTTGGGAGTCAGGATGGACCTGCCAGAGCCAGCCTTGGGTGGGGTCGCTGTCCCCAGAGTCTGGTGCTCCTTGCAGGCCCCTGTGCTTCCCTTTCAAGTTGCAGCAGCAGGCGCCCATCTTGATGCCACCACTGACTCCAGGGGCCTTCAGCCTCAGAGCCTCCTCACCAGTGCTAGGGAAGACCAGAGGCACTTTTCTGTTCATTTGTTTCTTGACACAGGGTCCGGCTATGTAATTCAGGCTGGCTTTGAACTCACTGTGGAGCCCAGGCTGGCCTCCAATTCCTGGCGATCCTCTTGCTTCAGCCTCCCAAGTGCTGCCATTACCAGTGTGTGCCACCATGCCTGATTCATGAACCACATTTGACAACAGAAACCAGAGATCATCTCAGCATTGTGCGGACTTAGGTGAGACTCTGTGCACCAATGCCTGGCTCGGAGAAATAGTGGGGTGCTCTCTAGAACCAGGGCTGAGGGCTAGAGGAAAGTCAGCGGACTCAATCTGAGCGCCTCCCACCTGCTAGGTTCTTCATGGGCCACGCTGTTTCAACCTCTCCCATCCCCAGGAAGGGTTGGCAGGATTATCGTCATCTTCCAGTTGAGGACAGGAGGCAGAGACACTAAATAAATGTCCCTGAGTCACACAGGTAGTTGGGGGCCAGGCTGGGACTGGGATCCAGATGTTTCTGACTCTGTAGGTCACAAGTTTGTCCCAAAGCACTGCACTTTCTGAGTCTTAGGAGTTGAAGACTTACTGGTCTTTCCCCAGATGTAATATTTGGAAAATAAAGGTTATGACCAGTTCTTCCTGGTGACCTCACAACCTTGGACATGTGCTGTTTGGTTCCAGCTCCTGGAATAATAGGCTTCAGCACAGCATTCTGTGAAGGATGCTTGGCTCTATTTTAGAGATGAGGACACCGTGGCTCAGAGCTGTTCAGGGATCTGCCTGTAGTCACACAGCAGGGAGTCAAGTCTCAAATCCGCAGGGTTCCAAGAGCTGCGGGTGCTGCTTCCAGGCTGCGGTCTATGGGGAGGGCTGCAGCCCATCCCGGCCTCACCTCCCGTCCTGCCCACACCTTCCCTGCCTACATCTTGTCACTGGGACCACGGCGGTCTGCAGTGACCCCTGCAGAAAGCCCCTCCACGCCCACGACACTGCGCTCCCAGGCAGGGGCCCTCCTTGCTCAAAATAGCTCTGTGTTATTAGCCGCATTTAATTGAAGGTGTTTCGAGGGCAGCCTCCACCGGGCCCAAACCAAATGGAAAATGACACACTGTCAAATTAATGTCCCCAGACCGTGATAAATGGCCGGGCTTGGTGAGTAATCTTCCATTTCTTGTCTTGAAGGAGAAGGATGCAGCCAGGCCCGAGTGGCTGTCCTGTCACGTGGGAAAGGTCAGGGCCAGCCTCAGGATAAAGGGCCACCCGGGGTTCCAAGGAGCTGCATGCTCTCTCCCTTCCTGTCTCTGGAGGCTGCTGACAGGGCTGCAGCCTCCAGGCCCGGGTCCAGGGAGGAAGGCCAGGGAGATAAGACTAATCCTTCACCGACTGCCTGGGCTTTTTACGCCCAGCCCAGCGCTCCTGCAGCCCCTCTGTTATCCTGTGATTAGTCGGCATTCAAGGCCCCCTCCTGAGCTCCAGCTGCACCCTCTGACCTTGGCCTCAGCCCTGTGCTCTGTGACCTCTCGGGCAGCGTAGGACACATGGCTAGGTGCCTGCTTTGTGCTTGGCCCTGCCCTGGAAGATACAGGGCCTGGCATGGCTAGAGTTGGCCAGGCTGTCCCGGGAAGGCTTCGGGGTCTCCTGCTGCGTGCCATAGCTGACTTCCCAGCCCAGAACCATCCCACGAGGCCTGGAGCAAGACAGAAACAGGGCTGCTTCAGGACTGTGCCTGCGAATGGATAGATACGGGGACGGCGGCCAGGTGAGAGGGGTCACCACTCATCCTGGATCCCTGCTGATACTGGCCTGCTCCTCCCTACCATGAGCCTCCCAGGCAGAGGCAGGGAGACACCGGGGCGCAGGGTGACCCCCTTCGCTTCCTGCCAGCACCCACTCCTGAGCAGTTCTGTTTCCGGGGGTCTTCCCGGACTGGTATCCCACCCTTCCCCTGTGACAATGACTAAAAGGCATAAAGGAAATTAGAGCAGCTGCTCCGGCTGGCGCAGGGTGGAGAGGGGCATAGCCTCATCTTGTCCATCCAGAGTCTGTCTGTCCCTCCCTCTGCTCTGTGGGCCCACTCCCTCACCTGGTGCCAGAACCAGTATTGAGGTGGCTCTCCCAGCTCCATTATGGCCAAGTCCCTGCCCCTGAGAACGGATTGTCAGTTCCCCATGATGCATTGCAGGAAATTGGATGTCAGGCCAATAAATGCCTCCGATTAGATGTTTGACATCAGGCAAAGCCATTTGAAAGGCATTTGATTGAAGTGCCAAGAGGGAGCACGGCAGTCTCTGAGCCGAGCTGCCCTTTGCTTGGTCTAAATAGGGTGCTGCCTCTCACTGGAGAGGGCCCCCTTCCTCCAGGGCAGTAGGCTGATGTTGGTCACCAAGTCCCAGCCACTGCTTGTCCTGGGGGGTGGAGTGGAAATCAGCTGCATCAGGAGGCTTCTTTCTTTTTTAAAAAAATCATCATCATTATTATTGTTGTTGTTTTTTGAGAAAGAGTCTGTCTAGTCTAGGCTGGCCTGGAATTCTCAGTGATCCTCCTGCCTCAGCCTCCCCAGTTTACAGGCATGAGCTATGACGCTCAGCTGAAAGGCTGTACTACTGTGCATTCCAAAACATATCTCTCTGCCCAATGTTTGGGTCCCACCCCGCCGCCTTCTTCTCCCCTTTCTTCTTTCAGTACTGGGGAATTGAACCCAGGGCCTGTGCACCGAGCTACATGCCCAGACCTTTTTTATCTTTATTTCTCGAGAAAGGGTCTTGCTAAGTCCCTGAGCTGCCCAGGCTGGCCTTGAACAGGCAGTCCTCCTGCCTCAGCTTCTTAGACGCTGAGATCACAGGCACGAGTCACCACACCCAGCTTTCTTGCATTTCTTAACCTCTCCCTCACTTGGCTCCACCCAGGGTCTTCAGCTCTTCGAAATGGACAGGTGCTAGGAGGTCCCCACCCTGTGACAGTGTCCCGCACCATTGTGCTCCCGGCCAAGGGCCTCGGCGTGAACGTGGGACACACTCTAAGGGATCTCAGCGCTCTCAGCCCTTATTTTCTTCATCCACAAAATGCAGATGGAAGACATTGCCTCTCTGCACCACCATGAGGACAGAGGAGCAGGACTCAGGGGGGACCTCGAGGGCAGGGGTATCAGCTGCCCAGTGTGAGTGGCTGGGGGAACCACAGAGCCCAGTGTCCAATAGAAACCCAATAAATGCTCACTGCTAGCTGTTCGTGGTGGCACACACTGGTAATCCTAGCACTTGGGAGGCTGAGGCAGGTGGATTGCCACATGTTAGAGGCCGGCTTGGATACATGGAGAGAACTTGTCTCAAAAAAAATGTTCATTGCCCACACAGAGAGGTGTGCAGAGTAGACTTATGCAGAAGTCGCAAGGCTCAGTGGCGGTCAGGTCTGAACACCAGGGGACAATGGAGGAAGAGCTACTGCCAGGCCAGAGCCAGGCAGCAGGTGGGGGACATTTCTAAGAATCTCGGAGGAGAGGGAGGAGGGTGGGGTTTGGCATCCAGCAGACCTGGGTTGAATCCTAGTGCTGCCCATCACTTGCTGTGATGATGAGGGAGTTGCGTGGCCTGTCTTCTGGTTGAGGATGGCCCGCGGCTTCCTTGCCCTGACTGAGATGAGGGCCCTTGGGCAGGCAGTGGCAGGAACCCGGGAGGACTCCTGGGAGGAGGCCTCTGTCGCTGTTCCAGAGCAAGCAGTGTGGGGCGGCAGGGCTCCTCCTTGGGAGGGCTTCTCCAAGTCCCTGTGCAGCTGGCAGACCTGGCCCACCAGTCTGTCTCTAACCGTAGCCTCCTATTTCTCCAGCTGGTGCCTCCTCCAGGGCCGCCCCTGCCTGGCCGGGCTCTGCTTCTGGCTCCTTCAGGCTTCCCCGGGCCCTGGCAACCCAATGCCTCTGTTCCTTGCTTCCCACCTCACCCCCTCCCAGGCAGGAGGACAGATGGGTCTCTTGGGTGCTGTCCCCAGCAAGAGTCACTGAGCACATGAGTTCCACCCAGGCGCCGTCAGAGTTCATGCCAAGATTGTGCTAGCCTGAGAGCTTCAAGTATAAGAGCTTCCTGCCACGCTGATGCTGTAATTCCAGCACCCTGAGAGGCTGAGGCAGGAGAATCACGAGTTCCAGCGCACTCCTCATCACTTAAGCAATTTAGCAAGACCCTGTCTCAAAATTAGAAATACAAAATGGGGGTTTTCAGTCCCTAATGCACACATACATACTTACACGCAAAGGCTTCTAGACTGGACAACAGTAGGGCATCTGTTTTTTTTTTTCTTTTCTTTCCTATGCCCCATGTTCTTTCTTTCTGAGTCTGATTATGTTACCCAGGTTGGGCTCAAGTGATCCTTCTGCCTTAGCCTCCTGAGGAGCTGGGACTACAGGTGTGTACTACTGTGACACCTGTGTTGTAGCTTTTAGGGAACTAACCTCACCTCTCTGCACTTCATTTTCCTCCTTAAAAGACGTGGACATAATCTAGGTCCCCTCTTCTGGACGAACCCCTTTCTGCCCACCAGCCCCTGGTACGGAGGGTGCCCAGCCCAAATCCTACCTGGCTGCAGGGGTTGCTAGCCGTGGGCAGCCAGGGACTTTCCCGAGGTCTCCAGTCCTGCGTGGGAAGTCCTGAGACTCCCCCAGGCCAAGCTTGAGGGCACTTGGTGAGGATAGCAGGTGTCCATCCTAGGACAGAAGGCGGCACCCTGTGAACGACAGAGAGACGCAGGAGGACCACACAGTGCTCCTGTGAGGAACGCAGCAAGTCTGTGCTGAGGGCCTGGGAGCAGCCCACGAGGAGCTGGGGGGCCCCTGTCCTCCAGAGTGGCCTCCCACGCAGCCTCCCAGAGGGGCGTGGCTGTGACAGCCCCAGCCCCCACTTTCCAGGCTGTGCAGGGAGCTCTGGGTGAGGGTGATGGAAAAAGAGAGGCTGGTAATGAGCCGCAGAGGATGCTGGGAAACTCTCCTGCTCCTCCTGGGGTTTGGGTTGATTAGGAAGCCGCCCCGGGGGCCCCTCCTCGGCTCAGTAACGCACTTTCCACTGGGTGGTTTGCACATCCGCCAGGGCTCTGGGGGCCATGCCGGGAGGGGCCTAGGAAGTAACCGCACCCCCAAGTTGAAGGGCTGGGATTCCAGTTCCAGCTCCAACCTCTACTAAATGAGTCCCAGCTCAGGCACCCTTGCTGCAAGGGGCCTGCTGCCCGTGCTGTGACGCTGGGTAATTGGTGTCCCTTTCGGGGTTGCAGCATTAGTTAAAGAGAGAGCTTGTATGGCTCCCAGCTCGCAGTAGATGCTCAGCAAATCCCAGGCTCCTTTGCTTGCTTTTGCCCCCACAGAAGAAGGAAAGGGGGTCATCCTGCTGCAGACAGAGGGACAGGGATGAAGGGTGACAGGAGCAAAGGACCATGGAGAAAGATGGAGAGTGACCCCCTCGTGAGGCAGTGAAATGTTCCCGTTATTGATTGACTGTTCTTTCTGAGACAGGGTCTTGCTATGTAGCCCAGGCTAGCCTTGATCCTCCTGCCTCAGCCTCCCAGCCTCAGTCTCCCTGTGATTCCAGGTGTGCACCAGCAGGCCCAGCTGGGGACCCTTGTAAAGATCAGACTGGGCAGCGCTGTCCATGGAGAAGCCAGTGGGGCACAGTCCCGGCTGGGAATGGGGAGCTGGCTCAGGGCTGCTCTTTCTCTGCTCCCTCAGGTGTCCCCTGGGGCTCCTTCCAGTGCATTCGCTCTTTCTGAGGGGTGGAGAGCGGAAGAGGCAGCTGATGGCTATGGCTACTGACCTGTCTGTCCCGGTTGCTTTGCTGATAAACATGCTGAGTGCAGGGGGATGGAACCTTCTTTAGGGAAACTGTGATGAGCACTTGGTGTCAGGTGCTGTGCCAGGCACATCTTGTATATCTGTGGCTCACTCATTGCTCACCACAGCCAGTGCACAGCCACACATTACTGTCTCCTCACTCTTCACTCTACAGATGGGAAAGCAGAACACAGTGAAAGTGACCTGGCTAAAACTACAGCATGTCAAGGGGAGACCTGGGGTCTGAACCCAGGCTGTCTGGCTCCAGAGACTCCCTTGCTTATCCACCCTTCAGAGCGGGGCTTTTGAGTGAGAGTGTGCATCAGTGAGCTACTGCTGTGTAACAAGTGGCTCACTCGGGACAGTTGTCAGTTGACGGGGTGGTGCCTCCTCTGATCCAACTGGGCTTCCTCTTTGGGGGCAGCAGCAGAGCCTGGATGCATTTGATCTGTCACTCCCCCACCGGCTCTTAGCTGGGACACTCATTGAAGGTATGAACTTGGGCTTTGCTTTTTCCTTTTGGTATTTTTGAGACAGGGTCTCACTAAGTAGCCCAGGCTGAACTTGACCTTGAGGTAATCCTCCTGCTTCATCCTCCCAAGTACTGGAATTATAGCCACCACACCTGGCTTGAACATAAGCTTTTTACGTCACCTTGCTGTGCCTCAGTCTCCTCATCTGTGCAGTGGTGCAGGTGACAGGAGGCTATTGCGAGCTATGCACGGTGCTGGCCACACACCCACCCGGGTCTGTGATGATGAAGACTCCCCTCTTCCAGGCCCTAGCAAGGAGCAGGAGAGGCCTTGGAGGAGCTGAGCAAGGCCCAGCCAGCTGAGCACAGAGCCCCTCAGCAAACCCAACCTCCTGACTCCCCACACAGTGCTCTTTCCATCACACGGGCTATCACTCTCAGAGCAAAGCAGGAAAGAAAAATAGCCCACAGGCGGCAGATCAATCTGGGTACACTTGCTGTCATGACGGATCAGCAGTGGCTCCCGAGTCCTTGCTGAGAAAGGCTGCAGGGTCCCAGCTCGGTGGTGAGGAAAGTGGACATTGGAGCTGGCAGCAGCAGGTCCGCCTTGGGCACCTGGCTGTGACCCTCTCCACACCTGCTGCTCTGATCTGATACGATTGATCGGCGGCAAGGGCAAAGTTATTCAAGCTCCAGGCCTTTCATTTCACAGCAGAGGACACAGGGTCCAGTGAGGTCCGGACAGGGGCACAGGTCACTGTGTAGCAGTACAGCCTTCCCTGGTCTCTTTGCTCCCCAGATCCTCAGGAATCCTGGGCAGGTTTGTGTCTGGCCCCTGCTGCCCACTAAGCACTAAGCACTAAGCACGCAGCACTAAACAAAGCACCTGCAGGAGAAGGGGAGAAGCCCTGGCTGCGTGTTTGAGTTCAGATGCAGGCATTTCCAAGTGGCTGAGGTCACAGTGGAGGCCGGCCAGGTCTATTTCCACCAGAAGATCAATCACGTCACCCCCTGGGGTCCTGTGCACACCGACTGGCTGGGACCCAGAGCTACGCAGATCTTCCTGAGGCCTGGCCAACTCTGCCTGGCATGTCTGCCGGGGGTGACACTCTGCACCAGACCCAGCCATTAAGGAATTCATTAATCAGAGTCCCGTTTACAGCTCTCTGGCAAGTGCCTGCTCATCCTGGCTGCATCCAGAGCCCGGGCTTCCTGCAAACTGCTGCGACATTTGGTAAAAAGATCAGCCGGGGACAGGGCCAGGCTGGGAGGTTGTGCGATCCCTGCTGACTTGCGAAAGGGAAGCGCTGTGTGCCACCGCCAGACCAGGGAAGGCTGGAAGACTTGTCACTGCTCTGGGTTTCACCTGGAACAAGTCACTTCCTTGTTGTCGCATGCCTGCATCAGAGAAATTTCGAGCCAGTCAGATGGCAAAATCACTCAGCCCACAGATTTGTCCTGTGTGGGCCGCCATAGTGCCAAAAAAAAAAAAAAAAAAAAGAGAGTCCCTTGTCAACATTTACAAACTGCAGATTTCATGTGAAAATCCAGATTTCTGGTGACATAGGGAGTGTGCTCCAAATGGCAGTGATGGCCTGCAGCTGAGTCCACTGACATCTCCAGATGGGTCTATGAGCTCTAGTGTGTCAAGGTCAGCAGCAATCCCTGATGCTAGGCACAGGCCTGAGGCCTCTATGTAAGGTTGTTAGGGTAGCTTACTGCACAAGGCCTCCAGCTGTGGGGTCAAAGACAGGCTGGATTCCTACAGTCTGCTTGGCATTGTGTGGGTCTCTATTTGGCCCAAGAAGGGAGTGGTTTATAACCCTCACGAAGACATTGTTGGGCGGGCCTAATCTTGCCTCATTTAAAAATAAGTACAGTAACCAGCTAATTGTAAGGATCCGGGAGGCACAGCCCCAGATCATCATGTGCTCTGTGGGGTCACCTCAGGCCCCACGGAGACCCTGGGGCTGCAGCTGCAGCTGGACACGGAGGTAATGAGGCAAGGTCACACACGGTAGATGTGTGACCAGAACCCTGGTGCTGGGCGGAGAGGCCTGGGAGGGGCTGTGGCTGACCCTGGGCGGGGAGGAGGGCTCGGGGCCAGCACAGGCCAGGGACCCTTGTTCCTGTCCGACACTGTGTTGCACGTGTAGTCTCCGGCATCCCCATCTCCCCCATCAGGCAAGTCCAGCTCCCTGCCGTATCCATTATAATACACAAACGCAGTAATATATGGCAATGTAATTTTTATTAGTGTTTGTTTGTAATACATAATAATTACATTTCTTTTGGGGAGCTGGACCCTCACCTCTTTCACCATCTCCTAGTCCTTGTTTTCAACCTTCATTTCCCTCTTACATTTATTTGTGTTATTGGTTTCTCATGTACAAAGAACCACGTGACACTGAACTTTCTATGTCTGACTTGGTTCACTTAACATTATGTTCTCAAGTTCCATCGTGTTCCTGTAAATGGCAGGAGTTTGCCCTTTTATGGCTGTGTAATATTCCATTGTGGGCACACACGACATTTTCTTTATCCATTTGATGGGCACGTAGGCTGTTTCCAGTGTGTAGCTGTTGTGAATTACACTGCTGTGGCCCTGGGTGTGCATGTGTCACCACAGTGCAATGTCTTTAACTCTTGGAAACATGCCCAGGAGAGATATAGCTGAGTCAAACAGACTCTGATTGTAGCCTTTTTATTTGTGCTGCTTCATAGGACACAGTCACACCCACCCGTTGCATTTTGCGCCAGAGTGAAGTAGTTGTGACAGAGACAAGATATGAGGACCATAATGCTGAGAAAAATGTGCTCTCTGGCCTTTTCCAGACAAATGCTGACCTCTGCTTTAGACTCATGATGTTGGAGTCCTGAATAAAATGATCAGCCAAATTCCTTATTTTACAAATGAGAGGAAAACCAGAGAGATTAAGTCACTTGCCCAAGGTCACACAGCTCCTGAGTGGGAGGGTGAGTGTCCCAAGCCCAGAGAGTTGCCTGAGAGTCAGCCTCCAGTCAGGGCCCTCTCCAGATATGGAGGTTTCTTTCTCTCTCTTTTTTAATTTCTTTCTTTCTTCTTTTCTTTTTTTCTCTTTTTAGACAGGGTCTTGCTATGTAGTTCAGGCTGGCCTAGAGCTCAAGGTGATCCTCCTGCCTCAGCCTCTGATGTGCTGGGATCACAGGTGTGTGGGTACCACCGCACCTGGATCCAGATATGGAGATTTCTAAACACAAACTAATGCCCAGGATGCAGGCTGCAAAACAGGTGACCAATGGCCTCCGGATTGGCCACTTTCTTCCGATCCCGTCCCTGACTTCCATCCCTGGTTTAGGAAGAGCTTCATGTCTTGTTGGATCATTAGAGGGCTGACATAGGAGAGTCTGTGTATGATTTACCTTCTGCTAACACCTCTGCACTGGGGCTGTGGGACTGGGGCCTCCTCGTCCTCCTCTTCTCCTCTTCCTCCTCCTCCTTGTCCTTCCTTGTGGTACTTGGGATTGAGCCCAGGGGCTCTCTACCATATCCCCAGAACTTTTTTTTTTTTGGTACTGGGAATCGAATTTAGGACCTTGCGCTTACCAGGCAGGTGTGGCGCACTGAGCTAAATCCCCAGCTCCCCCAGCATGTTTTCAATCATTTATTTTGAGGCAAATTCTCACTAAGTCACTAAATTGCCCAAGCTAGTCTCGAAATTTTGATCCTCCTGTTTCAGATCCCAGAGTGCTGGGATCACAGGCGTGCACTGCCAACCACACCCAGCTGTAAAGTAGGTTTATGTAATCCATTGTTATGAGGATACTTCATAGGTGATAGATTTCTTTGCACCTTAGGAATTCAAGCACTCCTTTGCCTTGAAAATGACAGAAGCCTACTTGGAGAAAAAAAAAATCCGCTGGATGTTGATACCACTGTGCCAAGTTAAGCTTAAACCTCAGAACCAAATATCAGGGCAGACATGCCCATCCTGGAAGTGGCTCTGTGCGATCCCACGGAAAACACACCGTCCCTCGGGGAGAGTCACTTTCGTTTACCTGCTGACCCCAGCACCTTCATGTCACCACCACTGTCCTTAAGGGCCAAGCTGAGCGCCAGCCAACGCAGACAGGAAACACAGAAGCAAGCCTGTAATCCAATAAATCATCCCTGGGTGTTTTGTGCACAAATGCTGGTCCTCAGTGTCGCAGACTTCGTGTGACCAGTGTATGCTAGCTGGGCAGTGCATCCACCTCACGGCTGGGGACGTGGAGCCCAGAGAGGTGGGCAACGCCACACAGCAGCCCCATCCTCGGCTCCACAGTGCAGGGCAGAAGCCAGAACCTTGTGCCTGCCGGGCTGTGTCCCCATGCCACCCCTACCCCCGTGTGTGCCAGTCGCTGGGTCTCCAATTGCCAATTCCAGGGCCTCCTCCCATAAATCCACTGTGCCTGGCCTCATGGCAGCCCCCAAGAGGGGCCCCACACAGCTCACCATTTCCTTGACATTCCCAGTCCATAAATCCCAGGCCCAGGTATAAACCCGAAGAGATCATAACAGTGGCTTTTGGCTGGCACTGTGGGGCCTGCTTTCATGTCCTGGATCATCACGGACATAGCAGAGCGCTCAGAGCAGGGGCAGGAGAGCCGTGGGGCGTGGATTCTCGTCCCCCACTTTCTGTGCCCCTCCCAGCTCACCAGGTCTCTGCCTGGGTCCCAGAGACAGCAAACACTTCCAATCCCCCAGAGACTGTGCTCCTGCAGGTCTGTGCCCACAGGGAGGTGGGCACTCCTGTGTGCGCATGCTGGTGTTAAGTGTGCTTGCATACAGAGCCCAGTGTGAGCTAGCAGGGGAGCACTGGGAGGACAGAGAGGGAGAAGGGAAGACAGGAAGAGAGGAGGCGGGGAGAAGGAAGTACAGGGACCCTGACCCAGAGCCCCCCATGGGGAGGTCTTCATTCCCTAGCTTCCCCTGGGACTGGGTGGAGTCAGGACACGCCCCAAGTCTGGTCTCACAGGTACAGTCCTTGCAAGAGTCTAGAGGGCAGCTGTATGCAAGAACAACGTGGGACCCAGGTGTGGTGGAAGCCAGGTGTGGTGGCACCACACCTGTGATGGCTGCATTCTGGGAAGCTGAGGCAGGAGGATTTAAATTTGAGCCCCACCTGGGCAACTGGGAAAGATCCTGTCTCAAAATAAAAAGCAAAAAAGGTCTGGGAGTAGCTCAGGGTGAAGACCCTGGTTCCACCCCCAGTACAGCCAAAGATAAAAGAATCAAAGGATGACGTGGCCCCAACACAGAGTTGGAGCCAGCAGCCAACAAGAGTACCAAGTAAAGGTTCCAGCCCCACCAAGCTCTGGCCCGCCATGAGCGCGTGGAACCAGCGCTCCTTGGGGCCAGCTTTTTCAGTGCTCTGCTTCAGGAGCTCGGTTTCTGTAAAAATTTCCAGTGTTTGAAACAGCCTCACTCAAGCCAAATAGCGCACGGCCCGGCGTGGCACTCACCTGCTCTCTCCTCCACTAGGAGCCAGACTCTGGGGTAAGGCTGCCGCAGCTGCAGGTCTGTGGCCCCGACCGCCTGTGGGGTCCAGGACTAGCGATGGGATCTCTTATCTGCAACGCATGGAGCCGAGTGGCTATAGGGGTGGTGCCATGGGATTAAAGATAACACTTGCAAGAATCCCCTGAAGCCCACAAGAAGCAGCACACAGTAAGTGTTGAGCAAATACCAGCTCTTTTATCTCCCGAGTCTCTAAGCCTCAAGCCTGCAGCCCTGAGCAGGGCCTGGCCGGGGCCCTCTGCCCCCAGGCTCCCTGGCCGGCCTCTGCCCAGGGCATTCTTTGCTCTGTCTTGTCTTAGTCATCTCAATTCTTTGCGAGACTGACCCGTGCCTGGTGGGCCCTGGTGAAAGCTCAAAGATAGGCATCATGCAGGAGGAAGAATGATCAACTTCCTGTCTCCCAAGTGAGCCAGAAACGGTCTGAAATGAGACCTCTGGAAGCTGACAAGGCAATGGGGAAACCAGTACACCCCACCTGCCGTGGCACCTGGAATTACTCTTTTTCTTTTTTGGTTTTTCGAGACAGGGTCTCACTGTATAGCCTAGGCAGACCTCGATCCTCTTGCCTCAGCCTCCTGAGTGTTGGGATTACACGCCTGGCTCTTATTCCCACTTTTTTGGTACCCGCGATTGAACTCGGGGTCAAACTCAGGTCCTTGCATTTGCGAGGCAGGCAGCAGCACCACTGAACTAAATCCCCGGCCCTCTTATTCCCACTTTTGAGACAGCAGGTGTGCACTAGGTGAGCACATGGCGGACACCCTTCCTTGTGACTTTGTTATCTTGCTTCTGGGACGTGCAAATGGCCTGCTTCCCCCTCTTCCTCCCTCATGGTTCTGCCTCTTATTTGAACAACTGTTTTCCTCTCCTCTTCCTCCCACTTGGCCCAGAGACATTGTGAAGCCCCCCGCCCTTTTCGCTGCTCTTGGCCCTTACTTTTAAAGGACTGTTGATTTGGGAGCAAGGCTGGCCACTTCCGAGCCCATGGCTGTCAGGCTTCGGTGGGATTGGAGCCCGGGTGACCCCGAGGGCTGCCCTGGTTCGAGAGCAGGAGCCAGAGTAGCTGTCGTCTGTGCCCTGCTCCCTGCTCTCTTTGTGCCAGGGGTTGTTCTGCTTGGGGTCATCCACAGGGTGGGTCCCCAGGAGGCCGGGCTGGCTGAGTGCCAGACAGGTAGAGCAGGCAGGCACGGCTAGACCACAAGGATTCCCCTATGTGGGCTCCAAGGTAGGCACCGGCCCGCCCTGGTCTAGCTGTCCCGTCTCACTGAGCAGGAAATGTTAGGAGGCCCCAGCCAGGGGCAGGGGGTGAAGCAAAGAAGGGTGCACAGATCCCGGGGGGCAGGGGCTTGACTGCCCAGTGGGAAGGGGCATGGGTGAAAGCCATCTGCAGCGAGGGCCACGGTCAGTCCAAAGGGCTGGGGCGCTGGCCCCCGCTGCCTGCTCATGGGAGCCCTGTGTGCGTGAGATCCCTGTCTTTTTCTGAAAAGATAACGGTAACAGCAGAGCAGCGTTGCTTCCACAGAGCAGGGAGATGCAGGGGTGCAGCCCAGTTGGCCAACTGGGCTCAGCAGCCAAGCGGCTTCTGACCCGCGTGAGGGACGACTCCGAAGGGCCTCTCCTAGATACTTGTCCCCTCACCAGGAGGTTTCCAGGGAAATAGCACAAGCCGCAGAGGACTGCCGGCTTGTCACAATGCCTTCTTATCTCTTAACACTTGGTTTCATTTCAGGCCAGGGTGTAATCTTGTAGGCCTAAAAAATAAATAAATAAAAAGATTATCTTTATTGTTCAACATCTGAAAAATATAGACAGGTACAATGGTGGTGGTAAGGAGCTCTCTATGATCCTTAAAGTATTAGTTTTGTGTAAAGATGAGAAAGTTTAAAATCTTACTGTATATAAAGTGCATTTTCTTCACTAAATACTTGATTGTACATTTGCTCTTAGCACACGTTTGAATAGTCTCTAGGAGCATTACGTGAGACGACTGTGCCATTCTCAGGCAACATTGTACTGATCTTACTTTTTTGTAAAAAGTAAGTCTGTGACAAGCACAGCTTTGCATGCACCAGTCTATACTCTGAAATCTGATAAATTCTTTTTCTTTTTTTTTTTTTTTTTCTGGACCTTGTGCTTGCAAGGCAGGCACAGTGCCACTGAGCTAAATCCCCAGCCCAGATAATTTCTTTGGATTAGATTCCTAGGAAGGGATTCACTGTGTCAGAGGAACTTTTGGGGTGTTTTTTTTCTCCAGACAGGGTCTTACTATGTAGCTCAGATCTGCCTCAAGCTTACAACCTTCCTGTCTCAGCCTCCGGTGTGCTGGGATTAGAGGTGTGGGTGACCACATCTGGCCCTTTTTGGGGGTTCCTAAAAGGTAAGACCAAATTGCTTTCTAATATATGACTGTGTGATGGGTCCGTTTGTCCATATAGAGCAATATCAGTTTGAACTGTTTTGATTTAGTAATTTAAGCAAGATTTTAAAATATATTTATGGCACATTTTTAATTATTTATATTTTGATGGTTATTCATTTGTGTTTCCCCTGTAAATTTTCCCTGACTATTCTGTTTTTAGTTGTTTCCTTATCAGTCAGTATTTCAGTTGTTTCCTTATCAGTTTGGATGAAATTATATATTAAAATCAATCTCTCTGTCTTATTTATTACAAATGCTTTCAAGTTTGGGATGAGCCTTTTTAGTTTTGTTTACAACATTTCTGAGAGTTTGGAAGATTTCAATTTTCTTTTAGTCAAATCCTTATTTTCTTTGTTTTTATGTCTTTTCTCATTGTAGGTCTTTGGTCTGCCTCATTATATGAGCTGGTAAATATTTACCTTTGTTTTCTGTTAGATTGTTATGGCTTTGCTTTTTATGCTTAACTCTTTAATCCTCTGTAATTTATTCTGGCATTGAGTATGAAGTGAAGATTGCTGAAGTTATTTAATTTTCTAAATAGCTAACCAATTGCCCCACCCCAGTTAATCAGTAATGTTTCCTTTCCTTGTTGCTGTGAATTTTCACCTTATTTCCACTGGTTTTACTTACACGTGGGCACAATATCCCCAACTCTACTTTTAGGTTATTTTTCCCCACTTCCGTTACCTATCTCATACTTCTTATGCTACGATCATACTTTTTCTTTTTCTTTTCTTTTTGGTACCAGGGATGGAGCTCAGGTCCTTGTGCTTGCGAGTCAGGCGATGCCACCACTGAGCTATCTTTTTTCTTTTATGAGGGAGAGTCTTGCTATGTAGTTCAGGCTGGCCTCATACTCACAGCAATCCTCCTGCCTCAGCCTCCCGAGTGCTGGGATTACAGGCAGTCACCCCCATACCTGACTCTCCAATTTTTTAACATTGTCCCACACATTCATTGTTGAGGTAATTCACATTTACAGTGTTTCTGTTGTCAATGGAGAACTTCCTTCCCAAAATGTTGTGCTGTTACTGGTTCTTGTTGGCACATAGGGGAAAATAATTGAAAAATATTCATCTTTCATTTAGACGTTTGAGTATTATTAGTTCTAATAAGTTTTGATTGTTTGGAGAATTTTTTTAGGTAGATAATTATATCATCTGATAACTGCATCTCTTTCTTCCAAGCCTCATATCTGTCTATGTTTTCTTGTGTTTTTAGGCTCACAGAACAATACTAAATAAGTTAAATAACAGAATATTATACAGATCATTTCCTTTTTCCTGATTTTGAAGTAATACTTGCAGTCATATTGACTGCTTGATTTGGGAAAAATTTTTTTAACTTTTTTTTAGTACCGGGGATCAAACTGGTCCTTGTGCTTGCGAGGCAGGCAGTGGAACCACTTACCTGGCCAAACAGGTTTTTTTTAAACCTAGGTAGGACAGTCCCTTATTTTTAGTTTACTTAGAATGTCTTAAATGAGATCTTTATGTAGATCTTTATCTGATTTTTTAAAGTAGTCCTAAACCAGGTGTGACAGTGCGTGCCCGTGTAATCCTCGCAGTCCAGAGGCTGAGGCAGGAGGATCGCTATGAGTTCGAGGTCAGCCTGGGCTACATAGTGAGTTCAAGACCAGTTTGGACTGCTTAGTGAGATCCTGTCCCAAAAAGCAAAGCTAAACAAAGCCAAAATCCTACGGTATCTCCTTTAATGTATCAATATGGTATCTTCTATTGACAGATTTACTAATACTGGATCATATCCGCCTTCCTGGAATAAACAATACTCGGTCACAGACCATTCATGTTTTCAAAGTTGTCTTGACTCACTGACATTTTATTTAAGATTTTTGTGTTTATCTAACAGGTTGTTAAAAAATGCAAGATCTGGAAGGAGCCTTTGGGGTTTGAATCTTGGATTTATTGTGTGCCCTTGAGCAAGTGAGTGTTTTACCTCTCAAGTTTCCAAAAATGAGATAGCATTGGCATCCAGCTCAGCTCCCTGGTTGTAAAGATGAAACACAAACAATGGGTTCAAAGTTCTTCCCCATTTACCTCATCTAAACCAAACGACCCAACCCTGTGAGTCAGGCATAGCAGGTTTCCTCTAACAGAAGCTCAGAAAGGTCAAATAACTTGTTCAGAGTTGCACAGCTGGTAAATTACTGCTGCGTTCTGCCATATCCACTGTGACTCCTTCCCAGGGCTGAGACCCTATGTGGTTCCTCCAGCTGTTTGACTTCTACCTGCCTTACCTATGCAACATCCTTTGTTTTAAAAGACTTTATTTTCCTTTCCTGAAAACTCCTATGTATCCTTCAAAACCCAGGCCAAATATCTCCTCCTCTGAACTCTTTGTGCTACATCTGAAAAGTCCTTCAATTTCCACGCATTTCATGCTTGCATAGTGACTGCATGTTCCCCCTTTGCAGTGGTGTGGCTCCCCCGGGTCCTCTCCAGGAGGCCTCATCCCAACTGAATGGTGAACCCCAAGTGAGAAGCTGTGTACCACAGAGACCCACAAGAATCTAACTCGTAGCCCTTAGCTCAGTGCCCAGCACCTACTAAGAGTTCCTGAAATTGTTCTGTCCTTTGGTCTGTGAAATTCCTTCTCTATGAAGAATGACAAGCTCCCGAGGTGGTGCAAGCCTGTGATTTCCAGCGCTTGGGAGGCTGAGGCAGGAGGATCACCAAAAATTTCAGGCCAGTGTGGGCTACATAGTGAGTTCAAGACTACCCTGGACTATGTACTGAGACCCTGTCTCAAAAGAAAGAAAGTAAAAGAAAGAAAAAAGGAAGGAAGAAAGGCTTCTTCTTGTCTGAGCCTTCCCTACAAACTGAGAAGAGAGGCCGAGTTTTGTGTGCCCATTTTACAGATGAAGAGACCGAGGCTATGCCACAGCACAGCCTGCCCAAAGTCACAGAGGAAAGCAGGAACAGAGCAAGCCGCAGTCCAAAGCCCTTGACCTGATTCCTTGCTCAAAGACATTTGCTTCTAGAACAGCCCCTCAGCCTGTACGCCAGGCCCGGAAGCAGATGTTGAAGGAAACGTCTGTACTCAAAAAGCAATGGGGTGAACCAAACTCCCCGAAGTTCCTGGAGGAGGTCAGTGCTGTTGCCTTCTCAGGATGTGAGGGGCACGCTGGGTCTTGGCACCGAATCCCAGCTGTGCCCCTGCCTGGCTGGTGGAGCCATGAAGAATAAGTGGCCACATCCAGAGTTTGGCTTGATTCTGTTTTCCGAATTTAGTGGTACAACAGCCGAGGAACAGCAGCAGGGCCAGTGATGGCACCAGGCCCCTGCATGCTGAGCAGGGCCCCTCCCTGACCACAGATCACAGGCTCCCCAAGCAGCAGTTGTGGTCCAGATAAATGAGGTGAGGGGTCTGGATGGTAGTTCCTGGCACTACCAGCATTCCCGTGCTGGTCAGGGGCAGACCTTGTGGCCAGAGGACACTCCCCGGAGCAGGGCTGGCCAGGCATCCCTATGCTGCCACCCCAGGCTCTGCTCCTGCAGGGGGAAGGATGGGTGAGGCTCGGACGCCCAGGACTTGCCCTGAGCTTGCGCCACATATGTCTGGGATTGGCTGGAGAGAATGCATTTTTTTGTTGTTTTGTGACAGGGTCTGGATATATAGTCAGGCTGGCCTTGAACTCATGGCAATCCTCCTGCCTCAGCCTCCTAAGGCTGCACCACTACACCAGGCAAGAACACATTTGGGGGTGGTACTGGGGATCAAACTCAGGCCCTTATGCTTGCAGGGTGGGCGGCAGAACCCCTGAGCCAAATCCCCCGCCCTTGCTCGAGGTTTTGATTGAGCGGTCGGTTGAGCTCAGGTTTCCTGACCTGGGACCACAGCCACATCTCTTCCTATGCTGGATTGGGAAATATTTCCATTCTCTGACAGTGGGTCTCTATTACTCAGGCTGGACAGCTGCAGGGAGCGGTGTCGCAGTGGTTGGACACAGTTGCGGGAAAGCTTCTGCTCCTGTGGGGGTCCACAGTGGGGTGAGCAGCTGTGTTAGCCAATGTTCCCTGGAGAAACAACCAATAGGAGAGAGACGAGGAGAGATCTGTTGTCAGGTACTGGCTCACGGGATCATAGAGGCTGAGAAATCCCAGACTGGCTGCTCACTGGAGGCCCAGAAGGTCATGGTTCACCGGAAGGCCGAAGGTCAGGGAGCTGACAGCAGAGATTCAGCCTGGGCCCCAAGGGAAGGCGGAGACCGAGGGGACCCAGGGCAGGCGGAGCCACCCCGCCCTTGGGCCCTGCACACCAGCACCAAGACTTGGGCTCCGTGGTGTCTCAAGCGCTAGGCCTGGGAGGCAGAACCTGGCGGGGTCTGTTAGATGTGTTCCAGGCCCAGTGCGGGAAGCTGTTTTGATTAAATTTGGGAGCATAATTGCAGGGTTTGCGCTGCGGTCTCATTATGGCTTTTTTAATCTTGTTAACCTCTCTCCCCAGCCCCCAGCCCCCCTCCGCCTCCCTCCACAACCACAGGCTGGGGCCTTAGAACAATACCGGGAATATTTTCCGTCTCTCCGTCACAGCTTTCTCCTCCCCTAGGTTGGATCCCTGAGGCAGGATGAAGAGAAGGTAGGAAGAACAAAGGCAGGATGGGCGCGCAGGGGATCTAACGTGGTCTGCTCACCCGTGTGGCCTCTGGGTTCAGTTCCCACACGTCCAGCGGGGACCCAAGGAGGTACTGGGCCCAGCTCTAGCCCAGGCGCTCGGTAAATGAGGCTCCCGGGCCCCATTCTCTGGGAAAATGGTAAAGTCGGGTTGAATAATAACACGGTGAGTGGAGACGAGGCTCCAGGAGTCTGAGGCAGCAGAGAAGCAGGTAGCGTGGGAGGGCTGGGAAGGGCAGAGGTGCCGGGCAGGCTAGGAGGGAGCAGAGTACAACGTGGGCTTGGCATTAGTCAGGATGGCCCCGCTTTGCTGCGGTAACAGACAAGCCCACAGTGGCTGTGTGCAGTAACGGGCGACTTCCTGTACAGGTAAAGTCCCCTGGGCTGGGTGCAGAGGGCTGGCTCCCACTGTGGTGTGGCCCAGTGCGGGCTTGTGAGTTCCCTAGAGGGCTGAGGGCTGAGGGGCAGGCTGGGCTCTGCAGACCCTGGGACCTGTCCCTGAGCTGTCCCTCCTGGGGGTTCTCTGGCCACTATGTTCAAGTTGCCCTTCTCCAGGTATTTGAACCCAGTGCCTCCCTGAACGGCATCCCTGCCCGTCTTAAGCTCTAATTTTGAGACAGGATTTTGCTGAACTGCCCAGGCTGGCTTTGAACTCAAGGTCATCCTGCCTCAGCTTCCCCAGTAGCTGGAATTACAGATGTACGCCACCACAGCTGGTGTTTTAGGGGTTTATTTTCTAACTTCTGGTCACCAGTCTCCCTGCTCCATACTCTTCTCTGACTTGATACTGGCTCTTCAACGTCCTTCATCAGAAGGTGTCTGTCATCTCCTCCCAGCCCCCAGCTCCTAAAGGTACTTGTGAATGCACCATTAAGTGCTCTGTGGCCCTGAGCTTGTGCCCTAACTCCCTCCAGGGGTGTGTGTGTGTGGGGGTCAAATGTCACCCCTTTCAGGAAACCCCTGGTGTCTCACAGCTAAAGCAATCTCCCCATCCCTTGGAGTCCTTTGCAAGAGCGCCCACTTTCGAGCTTACGGGGCCAGGAGTGTATGCCCACGTGTCCTCTGCCTTCTCAGCCTCAAGCCCTCCTGAGAGACCCATCCCAGTCATATCCTGTCCTGCCCACTCCGCGGTGGCATGAGATGGCCCCAGACTTGACCCAAACATGGCTGAGCTAGTAAGTGGGTGAAACGTAGGGCTGGAGCTGGCAGGGAGGGACCAGGGGGTGCCTAGGGCAGAGCCTAGGAGTCAGAGCTGGGTTTGAACTCTTCCTAGACCTGGGCAGCCTTCCTGGGCAGGGGCAGAGCAGGCCAGAGGAGGACAGGAGGAGGAAATCCTGGCAGGCGCTCAGATGGTGGGAGGGAAGCCATGTGTGGGCAGCCATCCCCGTGGGGTAGGAGCTGGGCCAGGTATGGGAAAGGCTCTCCCTCCCTCCCAGGGCTGTGTCTCAGGAGCCACACTGGGACACACTAGCTGGGTTGTCACTGAACGGCCAAGGGCTGCCCCTCCACCACCTCACTCTGTGCCTGATGCTCCTGCCATCTTGGGGCAGGGCCACTGTGTGTCACCAGGCTTTGCCTGCTCCCGAGAGCCCTCCTCCTCTGGCCTCAGCCTGGCCACCCCTACCTGCCTGGTGCCCCCACCCCCGCACAGCCTTCCTTCCAGGACGTCCCCAGACCTGTCCATCCGTGCCGAGACCTGGCCGGCTCACAGATCCACCTGTCACCTTTTCTGCTTTCTCTGCGGGGCTCCGAGAAGCCAGCCCTGATGTTTTCTCCGCCCTTGAGCTGGTGGGATGAGCCCTGAAGGGGGCCTCTTTGAGGCCTGGCAGCCAATTTCCTCCCAGGTGTTCTGGAAGGAGAACATTTTCAGTGCCCAGTTCATGTCACAGAGGACAAGAACAAGTGATCAACTATGTTAAAGGAGACTCACAGGGACTTTAGTTCTTAGAGGGGGAAATGGAAGCTTGGAGAGGCCAGGCCCTGGGCCGTCCCAGTAGTCGGTGGCCTTCAGCCCTGTGCGCTCTTCCTCCTGTGTGGTGCTGCGCCTGTGTGACTTGCAGGTCACGTGAGCTCCCTCCTCCACCGCATGGTAGGTTGCATTCAAGTTCAAAGCCGCCCCTGTCCTGGTCGCGGTCGTCATTTCCCCACCACCGCTGTGGCCGGGACGCAGGGCGGGGCTCCTGGTGCTCACACAGGCTCCTCCAAGCCCAGGCTGCGGCCCTGGGCACAGCTGCTTCTCAGAAGCGGTGCACTGTGGGTGGGGGGACCAGCGCCATTGGGCCGATGGGAGTTTCTGGACCGGCTGCTGAGACCTGCCTGACAAAGCCCGAGGACACGGGGAGGGGCTGCTGCCTCCCCAGAACCACCCTGCTCCCCTTTAGGGCTGTGTTCTCAGCTGATGACAACTGAGTTCGACGGGAGCCTGACAGAGTGAGTAATTAGACACTAATTAATTTGCATTTCACAGGGGAGTCGGGTGTTAGGGGGAAAAGCTGCAAAGATGAAAGCCCTCTTCCAGGGCTATCTGCGACGAGACACAGCCCCGAGTCAAGGAGGGAAAGGCAGGTGAACGGGGCAGGCTGTGGGCGTGGACACAGCCAGGCCAAGGCAGAAAGCCCTAGGGTCCCTGTGGCATGGAGAGGTATTTGGAGTGGAGGAGGGAGAGAAACAGAGATGTGACATGTCCACATTCCTAGAGCGGCATTGGCGAACTTTCACTGCAAAGGGCCGCCTCATAAATATTTTCAGCTTTGCAGGACATGGTAGTTGGTAGTCAACGTATTCTCTGTAAAAGATGCCAACGTCTTCTTAGGCTGATGGCCAAACAAGTTACAGCTGGCCTCTACCTCTGGTCGCCAAATGACCTGTAGGGCCCAAGGTAAATTCTGCATTTCTAACAAGGATCGGGGTGATTCTGGAACCCACTTTGAATTTGGAGGGTCAGGGCCTCGGCAGAAGGTGGGGCTGCTGGCACAGGTCATCTGGGCATAGTGAGGCCTGCACGAGAGATGAACCTCTCATTTGCATGGCGACACGAGGGCCCCAGGCTTCCCAGCAACCCCCCCACCACAAGAAACAAAGGTAGAAAGGAACTGAGGAAAAGCAGGATTTTACAATTGCACTTTTAAGAAAGCTGGAGTTTCCGGACACCCTCAAAGTTACCCAAGGTTACAATGTTTTTTTTTTTTCCCTTCCGGGCCACTCACTTCTAAATTCCTAAATCGTACAGATATAATAGGCCGAGCCCGGGCCTTTCTCCTGTAAAACAGACCTTTCACCTGTGAATGGGCCGTCACCTTTCACCTGTAGATTGAGGCTGAGCTTTCTATAGATTCACAAACTATGCAGATTTCTGCAGGATTCTATCCCAGCACTTAGACGCACCCTGCTGCGGCTGCATCTGAGGCCTCCTGCTCCCTCTTCGAGGACAGAAAGGTGCCTTCTCACAATCTTGCAGGCCACACGTCTGGAGTCAGTGCTACCGCTGAAATCAGCATCCAGCTCCCGGGAGAGTCCGCTTCTACGTGTCCCAGCCACTGCCAGCACCAGTCCTGTCTTCAAGACAGCGTCCTCAAACCCCTCTGAGTCCAGAAGTCAGGTCTCCCTCCACCTGTCCCTTCCTAGGACACTTGTGGCATTTAGGACCCACCCTGACAGACCAGGAGAACCTGACCCTCCCAAAGTCCTGAACCCCGCCACGCCTGCAGAGTCTGGTTTTCCACTTATCCTCCCCCAATTCCTTCCAGTCTGTACTGATTAAACACCCAGCTCTGCCCACACTGCAGCTTTCAGTTAGAATGACCCCTGCCGCTCACGTCAGCTGAGCACATACCCCTGCACAGTCCTTAATGCACTGCGTCATGTGTCCCTGCCCAGAGGCCAGCGCTGTGCCAATCCTCCTTGCACAGCTAAGGAAACGAGGGCCGGGGGGAGTGAAGTAATTTGCCTGCTGTCCTCAGATGTGCAGCTGGGATTCCTGCCTCATGTCTGACTGAAACCTCATCACTGGCTACCATGGATTGCCTCCCGGTGTAAACCGGGCTGCTCCATGAAGCTGTTTACAAAGTTCGGTCCCGTTTGAACTTCTAAGCGAGTCTCTTATCAGATCCCACAAACTGCAGACATAACACAGGAAGGGCTGTTCTAGAAAGCTGAAAATCCAATTACAACAGCCCAGGGAATGCAGTACTTTGGAGATGCATTTGTGACCTCTGCCAAGAAGCAGGATCCCCGAGGGAGAGGGGAGGCCCGGGCTCCGCCTGGCCCTTTGACAGCGCACCTCGAGGCCTTGTTATTGTTCATCCTGCTCCGAACTGTTGGGACTTAAGAGATGGGTCCTGCTCTTGCTGGATTTACGGACTGAACTCCTTGGTGAAGGTGGCTGGCCTTTGGAGAACAGGTCTATCAAGAGAGGAGTAGAATTTAAGAAGCAAATGGGGCCAGCTCGCCTGCCTGGGGAGTGCAGGGAGGGAGCAGCCTGGACGCTCCCCTTCCCGGGTGCAGAGATGCCCAGAGCACAGGTTCCCCGGGCAGCCGGGGTGGGCAGTGTTCACCCTGCGGTGCCCAGCACAGCAGAGGGCAAATGGTAGGAGGGCACGCTGGAGGGAGGCGGTGCTGGCCACAGGGCACAGGGGTGCTGGGCAGGCCACACCAAGAGCCAGAAGTCATTCCTCAAGGCTGTGAGCACCCCTGCAAGATCTTATGCAGGAAAGAGACGTTTGTGTGTGCCACAGAAAGGTTTCTCTGGCTGTGGCCGTGGAGGGCTTGGACTCATGGGAATCAGGAGGAAGGACTGGGTTCTGTCCCTTTTCTTTCCGTTTTTCTCTCTTCCCTTCTCCTCTCCCTTCCTCCTCCTTACCATCCTCTGCATCCCGCACCCTGCCACCTGGTAACCACCCTTCTGCTCTGTTTTGTTTTTTTAAAAAAATCAATCCTTTTTATTTGTTTCAGCAGAAGAGCGAGGACACACAGCATTTGTTTTTATGCCTTGGTGTAGTGTCCTCTGGGCTCTGGCATGTCACAACGACAGAAAATGCTTTTGGAGGCTGCGTAGTATTCCACGGTGTGTGTACACATTGTCTATTGAGTGACATTAACGCTGATTTCATATGTTGGTTATTTTGGATAAAGCTCCAATCAACATGGGAGTGCAGATGTCATTTTGACATACAGATTTCATTTCCTTTGGGTGGATTCTCAGAAACGGGCTTGCTGGATCATATGATAGTTCTATTTTTAATTTTTTTTTTGTATTGGGGATTGAACTCGGGACCTTGCACTTGAGAGGTAGTCAGCAGCACCATTGAGCTAAATCCCCAGCCCTCTATTTTTAATTTTTTGAGGAAATGTCTATACTGTTTTCCACAATGGCTGTGTAATTTACATACCACTAGGAGTGTGCAAAGAGCCCTTTTCTTTATATTCTTGTTGACACTTGTTATCTTTGTTTTTGTTTTTGTTGTTGTTTTTGAGACAGGATCTCGCTGTGTAGTTCAGGCTGGTTTTGAACTCATTATGGAGCCCAGGCTGGCCTCAAATTCATGACGATCCTCCTGTCTCAGCTTCCTGTGCTGGGATTACAGGCATGTACCAAGATGCCTGACTACTCAGAGTGGTTTTAATTTGCATTTGACTACTAGCCTGTTTCCATATACCTGTTGAACATTTGTGTGTCTCCTTGTGAGCAATGTCTGTCCAGTTCTTCACTGTTTTTTGTTTTTGTGTTTTTGTGTGTGTGTGTGTTTTTGAGACAGGGTCTCACTATGTAGTTCAGACTACTCTAGAACTCACTGTGTAGCCCAGGATGGTCTCGAACTCACAGAGATCCTCCTGCCTCAGCCTCCTGAGTGCTGGGATTACAGGCGTGTGTCACCATGCCCGGCTTTTCACTGGTTTTTAATGCAGTTATTTGTTTTCTTACTATTCAGTCATTTGAGTTCCTTCCTTCTGTATTGTGCGTTCTAATCGCTTCTGGTTTTGCCAATATTTTCTTCTAATCTGCAGGTTGTTGCTTTATTCTGTTTCCTTAGTTTGATGTAATGCTATTTTCTAGTTTTGCTTTTGCTGCCTGTGCTTTTGTTTCTATATTAAAAAGAAATTCTTTGCCTGGGTCAATAATATAATGGAGTGGTTTATTTATTATTATTATTTTTTTTCTGCAGCGTTTTGCAGCTGCTGCTCTTAGGTCTGTAATCAATTTTGAATTGGTTTTTTTGTATGATCTGAACTAGGGTCTCAATTCATTCTTCTCTATGTGAATAGCCACAATTTATTGAATAAACTGTCCTTTTCCCATTGAGTGTTCCTGGCATCTGTTGAAAGCCAATTGCTTGAAGCCTATGGATTCCATTCGGGGCTGTCTCTCTGTCCCATTGATTGTCTGTTTTTATGTCATGCCACTTTGCTTACCATGGCTCTGTAGTATATTCTGAAGCCCAGTAGCATGAAGACTCTGACAGCCTTATTCCTTGTCCTCAAGGTTGCTTTGGCTAATTGGGGTCTCTTGGGGTTCAATATGAATTTTTTTTTCTATTTCTGTTGGAAAATATCACTAGAGTTTTGATAGAGTTTATATCGACTCCCTATTAATTTCTCCAAAACAGGCCCATAGGCATCTTTCCAATGAAAGGTGTCTTGTTCAGTTTCACTCATCACCGTTTTATAGTTTTCAGTGTTCAGGTCTTTCACCTCCTTGGTTAGACTTATCGCTAAGTATTTAATTTTGTGTGCAGCTGTGGTCACTGGGATTGGTTTCTTGATTGTGTTTTTGGGTAGGCAGGACCGGGGCTGAGCAAGAAGCCAATCCAGTGGTGGAGGCCACGGAGGGTGGAGAGGGAGGGAGAGGCCCCTGTGCCCAGAGGCAGGGCACAGCGACTGGGGAGCAGGGAGACTCCTGGGACAGCACAGCACATGGGTGGGGCTTTCCTAAGAGGCTGAGCCTGACAGGGAACACAAGCCTGTCTCTGCCTCCTGGCAGGATACAGACCCACAGCGCCCGGGGTGGATATTTGGGAGGTGGCTGCAGGAGGTGTCTATGGGAGAAGCCTGGCACAAAACAGCAGTCTAGGTCCATTTTGCTTTGGTTTCCTGTGCGGCTCTGGATAGTCACATTCATTTTCTGCCTCAGTTTCCTCATCTGCGAAGTGTAGGAATTGGACAACATCAGACGGGTCTTCCCTGGAGATGGGCTGGTGGGAGGGTGTCCCCAGTCCCTGGAAATGGTGCGCAAAATAGCATATCAGCTTGGCATGGTGGCGCAGGCATGTAATCCCAGCACTCTAGGAAGCTGAGGCAGGAGGCTTACAAATCAGAACCCAGCCTGGGCAACTCAGCGATTCAGCAAGACCCTGTCTCAAAATACAAAATAATAAAAAGGGCTGGGGATGCAGCTCAGTGCAAAGACCCCGAGTCTTTGCAACACCAGAGCAAAACTGTGTGTCTATTTCCCCCTCTGTGGAGGGTCTGCCAGTGTCCCCTGAGGGGGAAGTGACGTCAGACCTCAAGGTCACACCGGAGCTGGAGACCTGCTGGGGAGGATTGCTCTGAACACGCCAGAATTCCTGGAAGGCACAGACCCGGCTCGTAGGTCGCCCACACATCAGGCAGCTGGTGTTTCTCACGCCCCACGGGTCCCGCTGCACACTTGTGCAGCCATGCACAGGGACCACAGTGACACGTAGCTCTCCTCCGGGAGAGGCTCTGCCCCCTCAGCCCGGTCATGCGTCATCTACCTCGCCGACTGGGGCCTCCATTCTCATTCTCTTCCTTTTCCCTGAAAACTCCTGCTCATCCTTCAAAGCCCAAAATCAGCCAGGTGTGGTGGTGCATGCCTGTAATCCTAGCACTCTGGAGGCTGAGGCAGGAGGATCGCCACAAGCTAGAGGCCAGCCTGGGCTACATAGTGAGTTCAAGACCAGTCTGAACTACATAGCAGAATTCTATCTCACAAAAAAAAAAAAAAAAGCCCAAAGTCCACCCTTCACGAAGCTTTTTCAAATCTCCTTGAGCTGTGCTACAGTCTCACCAAGATAGGGTTCGTAGGGAAGCTGTCTACTGGGCCTGTTTCCCGTCTGTTGGGCTGGAGATCATTTGCGTGCCTCTTTCTGCTCCCGCCCCACTTCTAGCCCATGAGCCCTTTTCAGTAGGGACCATGCCTTGGGCACCTCAGTGTCTCCAAGTGCCACCCCAACGACTGGCACCTACTTGGTGCTCATCAGAAGTTGCTTCCTCTGGTGGAGAACTGAAGTGAGAGTGAGTCACCAGGGACGTTTCCTGTTCCCGTCTCAGCTCCTCCCTGGGCCAAGTGGGGGGCCAGTACAGGGGGTGACGTTCACGCTGCTCCTCGGGGAGGGTTGGGGAGGCCCGTGGCAGCAACCAGCAAAGGCAGTGCTGGGCATCCTTAGCAAAGTGCCTCCTATGGCCCTTCCCACAGCACCCCAGGGTGATGAAGGCAAGACGAGACCCGCAGAAGCTTGCACAAAGCTTCTGGACTTGCACATGGGATGGAAGGAAAGGCCCACGTCGGGGACACCTTGACACAGGCCTTCTGTCAGGCCCTGGGTGATGAGGCTGCGACATGGTGCAGAACAGGCTGGGCCGGCCGCCTTACCAGGCTCATTTTACTAATGAGGAGACAGGATCAGTGGCTCAGCTGGCCTCGGGGCCCTGTGTATGGTGTGCTGCCTCCGCTGGCACGGGTGTGGTGCTGGGTCCCGCTGCACAGTCGCCCCTGCCTCTGCCTGATGGTCTTGCCAAGCTCCCCGGCTGTCCCGTGGGTAGGGCGACGCTTTCTCTGCCCACACCACAGACTCAGAGGTGAACCGGGGTAGCTGCGTATGCCACGGCCTTGCCCATGGAAGGCTGGGAAGGGACCCACAGGCCCATGGAGCCGAACCTACAGCCAGCCAGGGGTCCTGGGTCCATGGGAACAAACCCAGCTGGACACAGCCACCAGTGGCACCATGGGATCCAAGGCTCGAGAGTGTTACCAGCCAGGGCCACGGCCTGCAGACACCCTGGAGCGAGCTGGTGTGGCCTCGATTAGCTGACACCCCGAACATCGGGCTGGAGAGCAGAGGCCTGGATCTGTGGAAGGATGAGTGTGGGTTCCAGTCCTAGGCCAGTCCCGTCACAGTCTCCTATGCCTTCCTTTGTCACACAGTCTCATGTGCAGATGAAGGGAGGATGGCAGAGCCCCTGTGGGTTGGTGCCTCTGCTCCACGCCTTCCCCTGGGGCAGGTGCAGCAGCCTGATCCCGATGTCCTCACCAGCAACATCTGGCTGCAGGGGGCGGGGCAGCTCCCCACTCTGCAGGGGCATCTGGCAAGGCCTCTGGAGGGACTGGGGTCACCTCCTGCCTGTGGCCTCAGGCAGTGGGCAGAGGCCTCCCCTTCAGTGCAGGAGCACAGCTGCCCACCCCCTGCCCCGGGGTACAACCTGGGAGCAGCTGAGTCTGTGCACACCCCAGGCCAGCACAGGTAGCAGCAGGGAATCTCGCCACACACCCGGTGCTCATGCCAGGCCTGAGCCAGCTCAGAGCACAGTGACCCGGGTACCATTCCGGCCCAGGTGCCAGAGAAACCCCCTCCTGTTTGATCTGCCTACTTCTATGCCTCCCTATTTGTACTCCCAACTCAGGTCTGACACAGAGTGTTTCCCAAACCTTCCGGAGAGAACAGTCCTCCTGAGCTCCTTCGAGCAGGAGCGAGAGGTCCGCCAAGGGTGGGAACACTGCCTGGTGCTGTCCGTGTTGGCAGGAGTGGGAGGTGGAGGACCCTCCCGGGAGGAGCTGGGACCCCTCAGTGCTGCTCACTGAGCATCAGGCCAGAGCGCTGGGTTAAAGGAAAGAACAGGAAGCCACGTCTGCTTCAGTGGGATCATCTGTGCTTGAGGAGTCATGCATGCATGCATGTGCACACACACACATGTTCACACACACGCGCGTGCAATTATTTCTCATGTTGAGGAAGTGGCTGCAACAATGTAGAACACAACCCTCGTATTTGACAGACCCAAAACAGGAAAATGACTTACTCAAAGTCACATAGCAGATTAATTGATAGCACTTTTGGTTTTCATATCATTTTTCTTCTTTTGAGACAGGGTCTCGCTACGCACTTCAGGCTGGTCTTGAACTCACTATGTAACCCAAGCTGGTCTCAGACTCATGCAAATCCTCCTGCCTCAGCCTCCCGAGTGGGAGGGGGATCACAGCTGTGTGCCACCACATCTAGCGATGTTCATTATCTTTTAATGCCTCATCACTCAGCAAATTGTCCTCTTTCCTTGGCCCACGCCCAGCCAAGACTGTCTCTGCCGCACTGGGCAGGTTCTGCCCCTTCCTGAGTGTCCTTTCCTCCTCTGGAAAAATCCGTGGAGTTGGAGTGGATGGTTCCTGGGGGCCGCTGCTGGCAACAAGGCTGTCGTCTGATGAGTGCACAATTTAAAGCAGCTAATAGGCATCTGAAACTCGGCAAGGCTGGGCAATTACTTGGCAGAGCCGGCAGTGCCAGGTCTGTGGAGACTTCCCCAGCCAATACCGGGGTGTCATCAGCCACCCCGGGGAACTTCGTTGCAAATAGCATCGCCCCAGGAAGCCTGTGGTACAAAACAAAAAGAAGCCTTTTCCCCAGGCTCCCCGGGGGGTTTCGGGGAAGCAACATCCTCACCACCAGGCCTGGAGTTGTCCCCAGGGCCCAGAGAAGGTAGCAGGAGGCCAGCCTGTTCCTCTGCCCTTCCCCAGGGCTCCGGCTATGGACAGCAGCCAATTATGGCCTCCTTCTGAGAGGGGCAAAGCAAACAAGGCCAGGAGGGAAGAGGCGAGAACCCCAGAGAACACTGGAGTCTCCAAGCTCAGATCTGCTCTGCAAGCTGAGTGAGTCAGGCAGTGAACTTGAGCTCTCCGAGTCCCTGTTTTGTTACCTAGAAAAGCACCTTCCCAGTTGGTTGTGGCGATTCGCTAAAATGACAGTAATAACGGCAGCCCAGAGCTACAAATGGAATTCACCGGCACCTGTTGGCGCCACACTGCAGATGAAATCGGTGGCCGGGGTGTGTGGAGCAGGGAGTCTCAGACCCACGTCTGTGGTCAGTTCCCAGGGGTGTGATCTTTAGAACCACACGCGACTTTGCCTAATCCCGATGTCTTCATCTATCCTGATGGAAATATTTTCGGTATTTTTACCCCGAAAGGTCAACAGTAGCAAAACGGAGAGAGGATGTTACAAACAGGCCTCTCCTGCTCCCCCGGCGGCCTGGCCTCCGAGGCACGGCAACGCCACTGCCACCCACATGCGCGCCAGGCCGCCCGGCCAGGCTGAGGGCCACTGCCAAGCCCCGCATGACCCACGGCCGCCCGTTTGCCTGGTGGTTAGCTCAGGAAAGCCTCAAATTATACAATTTATGAAATCCAATCCAGTTTCCCGACGGGAACGTGTGATTAGAGAGATTACACATTCACTGCCGCAATTATGGTAATACTGATGTGTGGACAGATAGCCAGGCCGCCCGGCCAGGCTGAGGGCCACTGCCAAGCCCCGCATGACCCACGGCCGCCCGTTTGCCTGGTGGTTAGCTCAGGAAAGCCTCAAATTATACAATTTATGAAATCCAATCCAGTTTCCCGACGGGAACGTGTGATTAGAGAGATTACACATTCACTGCCGCAATTATGGTAATACTGATGTGTGGACAGATAACTGGCAGCGGGGCCGCTCCGAACCGTCTATTTATAGGCTAAGATTCTTGCTATCTCAAGGCAGACATATGGGCCATAAAGGCAGGCGACAAAAAAACAGGCGGGGGAGGACCAGCCTCCCTCGGAATAAAAAGACACCGAAAGAAGCCGTAATTAGGGCTGGGACCGGCTTATGTAAATCAGGTAATACTTTCAAAACATAGATGAGATCCGGTTTTAATAAAGCGTATTGGAACAAATGGCAGAATAATGACTTAATAAATCTAAATACAAATATTTTGTTCTGTCTCCAAAATGAACAGCCCAGGCATCTGCCGAGCCCAGGCGAGGGGGCGGCGTTTGGTGTCACTGTGGAGTACTCTTTCTCTCCCGCCGCAGGCGGGAGGGTTTTAATTTTTAGCCTTCTGCTAAATTACATGGGCTGTCAGTCAACTGTGGGAGATATTTTGAGTAGAGAGATTTATACAAACACACAGAGCACACTCGGAAGACTCCTCACAATATCTTTTACACCGGCCCGGATGTAAATCATAGGTTGTTGGGAGCTGAATTACAGCTTTTCTGGAAATAGACTGCAGAAAAATTATCCACCAGTAGGAGGGATCTGGTGGTAAGTTTTTTTTGTTTATTTATTTATTTTTTATGCCCCTCTCACTTCAGTCTGAATCAGAGAAGCTTTATGGTTGTTCTTTTTGGTACCATTTTCCTGTCACCTCCCACCCCAGCTCCAGGATCTAAAGCTGAGGTTACAAGTGTATGTGTGCCTGTGTACATGTGTGTGTGTGTGTATTGATCGACTAAACAATGTTGACCTGTTAATTGCAAAAGCTGGGCATGGTAGCATGCATCTGTAATCCCAGCACTCAGGAGGCTGAGGCAGGAGGATCACTGTGAGTTTAAGGCCAGCCTGGGCTCCATAGCGAGTTCAAAACCAGCCTGAACTACATAGCAATACCCTGTCTCAAAAAAAGACAAAATAAAAATTGCAAATATTTTAAGGGTTCTCACAAGAGGTGTATGCTGAATTTCTTGAGGGATTAGAAGTCTCTCTAGCAACAGTGGGTTTGCCTTCCTGAGCTGTGTGGAAGTGAGGCAGTACCGGCAGGTGGTGGGACTTCTCAAAGGTGAGACCCAGGGGAAGGAGAGATTAGGTCTCTGGGGCGCTGGCCTTAGGAGGAATTTGTGTTGTTTTCAGGCAGTGAGGCAATTGCTGAGGGTGCAGGTTGTTACAAAAAGAGCAAGGCTGGATCCTCACTCTCTCCTGTCTCCTTCCCCTCCCCCTACTCTCTGCCTCCTTTTTTTTTTGAACTGAACTTGGGACCTTGCACTTGAGAAGCAGGTGGCAGAACCACTGAGCTAAAATTCCTTGGCCTCTGCCTCCTTTGTTTTTAGACGGGGTCTCACTTTGTAGTCCAGGCTGGCCATGGACTCATTATGTCCAGGCTGGCCTCAAACTCCTTGTGATCCTCCTGGCTCTGCCTCCTGAGTGCTGAGATTATAGGCACGCACCACCACGCCTGGTTTCTGGTTTTCTATATTGTCACGGGATGTCTCTGTTGCACATGCATAGTCCCGCCGTGACACATTCTGCTGTGCTGTTCTGTAGCCAGGGGCCCTCACCAGAGCTGTCATCACACAGCTTGGACTTCTTGATTTCAAAACTGTGAGCTAAATGCACCTCTCCTTTGTGTGTATATAGTATATAGTGCATATCATTAGTCCTTTTCCATTAGCATGACAAACAGTATACAACATAGTACATAGTATTATATATAACATGGTATACAGTACATAGTATGTATGTATAGTAGTAGTTCTCTTTCCGTTAGTATAGCAAATGGGAAATGACAATATATAAACAACATATTTTCCAAATACAGTATTTTGGGTCAGGCTGCCTGTTATTTCTCAATAGAATGAGAGGGAGGGAAGGAAGATGGAAAAAGTAATTGAGGGAGGGAGGGAGACATTATTAATGATCCTTACTTGGGAAGAACTGCTTTTACTACGCTCTATTCTGTTTCATTTTTTAAATAGGTGATGGTTTTTACAGTGAACACTGTTACAATGTTCTCAACTTGACACAATTAAAAGCTGGTAACTTCGTGTCAATCTTGTATATTCAAGGGCCTGTGAAATCCCAAAGAGGAGGCATTCCTCACCCACACTACCATGCAGTTTTGGATTCTGAAGTAGAAGGGCAGTTCTGAGCTCACTCCTCCTCCATCCACACCTCCTTACATGTGTCTGTTCTGTCCCCACCCCCAACTACCCCCTTCTTTCTTTTTCTTTTTGGGTCAGGAATTACACTCTGGACCTTAAGCTTGTGAGGTTGGCGAGGTGCCACTGAGCTTAATCCCTGGCCCTATCCACCCATCTCTTCAGACTTGTTTGTCTATCCCTCTGTGCAGTTGTTCAGCTGTCCAAATAGATGTCCACACATCTGCTTGTCCATCCATCCATCCATCCCTCCCTCCGTCCATCATCTACTCATCCTCAGAGTTCCTGTTTCTGCTAGCCTGCATTCCGCATGTGGATGTCCAGCAATTCCCCTGGTCTGGCTGGCAGAGTCTTCTTCCTGTCCAAGTCTGTGTCCTCATTAGGGCAAATGTCACCAAGATTTCCATATGAGGACTCTGCACATAGCTGAATCTCACCCTCCAATCAGCTTAAAGGAACTCTCTGTCCTCTCTCCCCATACTTTGTCTCTCACCAAAGACTACCACACTTCCTCTTCCTGGAAAAAGTCCTTAGATTCTCCCCATGACTCCCTGAACCTTCTTCTTGGTCCATTTCTAGATGTTCAAGGCACAGGCTTGGAGAGCAACCTCTGAGGGTCAGCAACGGGGTGAGGCTGTGATGGGTGATTTATGTGTTAATGTATGACTGGTCTCAGAGACGCCAATGGCAGGTAAAACATTATTCTGGGTGTGTCTGGGAGGACGTTTCTGGAATAGATTAGCATCGGGTCAGTGGGCCGAGTACAGGATTTCCATCGTCAACACCAGGGGCTTCCACTGAGGACCCGGATGGAAGGAAGAGGGAGAAGAGGAGTGAAAGAACTCTCAGTTTGAGCTGGGACATCCGTCTTCTGTCCTCAGACAATGATGCTTTTGGTTCTTGGGCCTCTGGGTTTGGAGTGAACACCAGCACCTGCCTGTGTTCCAGCTTCAGACAGTAGACTGTGGGACTTCTTAGCATCCCTAGGTATGGGAGCCAACCCAACATAATACATCCCTTCCCATTTACCCCGTAGGTCTTATTGGTTCTGTTTCTCCAGAGAACCCTGAGACAGATCAAGGAGGTGACGGTGGAAAGTTGGTGTCTTAGTCACTTATTGCTGGGACGCAATACCTGATGCCCACAGCTTGAGGAGAAGTTAATTTGGCTTACATTTCAGTCCATGGGTGGCTTGCTCCAAGGCAGGACAGCATGGCAGAAGGGCCCGGCAGAGGAGGCTGCTCATGACATGGCGGAGAGAGAGGTCAAGGGAGGAGCTGGGAAGGGAGATACAGCCTCGTGGGTCACACCCACAGTGCCCCACCTCTTCCAACAGCAAGTCAGTTATAACACCCCTTTAATTCAATCACCTTCCAAAGGTCTCACCTACGATTGCAGAAACAACCAGGCCTGAGGGCCTGAACCCAGCTCTCAGTGGCCCTTTCCCCGCCACTGGCCTGCATGCTTATGGTCACCAAGGCTCTTGGTTCTCTGCTTTCGATTTCTGGAAGAAAACCACACTCTATTTGTAGTTGGGTCAAATGTCTAGGCTCAAGCAAGGCACTTTTCATGCAGTAATGCAGTTCTTCAGGGACTTTTCCCAGGGAACCGTGAGGAGGCTGGGGGCAGGGAGGTCAGGACTCACTTGCTGGGTGAGGTTTGTGAGCCAAGGATGTAGAACTGAGCAGATTGTGGCCTTGGGCTTTGTTTCTTCTTCCCCACAGGGCACTGAGATGACAGATGCATTCCTCCACTGGGGTTCCAGGACAATAACACTCACATGCTTTTGTGTATAAACATAGGCGTGGAGCGCACATGTGCGTGTGCACGCGCACATACACACACATACACACGTTTAACTTTTTGAGTTGTACTATGTGCAAAATGCCTCATAGACCTCCACATCCTGCAGACAGCTCCACTGCCTCACCTCTCTGACGGCTCAGGGGATGAGCCCTCAGGGACCTCCCAGGTCATGTGGAGAGGGCGAGACACAAAGATGAGAAGTTTCCGAGGCGTGTGAGGTGCTTCCTGGGGACATGGCCTCTGCCTGTCCCAGATGAGGGATGGTGGACTATCCAGACTTCAGGGTTCTCTGTGCATGTGTGTATTTCTCCCTTCAAAATCTCCTCTTCCAGTTAAAAGCCCATCAACCAAATTCCTTCACTGGCTGGCTTTTGCCATCCTAAATTCTCTGACCTCCACCCATTCACTGAAGTTTATTGTGAATTCCTTTGGGAAGGAATCATAATTGCCTACTGTCACAACATGAGAACCACTTGACAGGCGTCTATCCTGAGACACCATCCAACGCCTGTCAGCCAGCTGGCTCTGGGTGGGGGGAAGGAAGAGTCCAGCAACCAGAAACAAGGTTCCACGACCCTCAGATCACCTCCCATAGACTGGCAGGAAGGTCCCCCGCCACACCCTGCGTGTCCAGGAGCTGGGGGAGAGACAGTTGCCACCATAGGCCACGTTAAAACTCCCACTCCTTAAATTTAAAAAATACATAAATATATGTACATATCTGAGCAGCCCAAATTCTCATCCTCCTTCTGGACAACTGGCATTTTATAAGTCACAACCACCAGATGATAAATTATTATGGGGAAGGATCGATATATTGTTCAGTGGAGTTGGCACTTGGGGAGAACAGACTGACATACAAAGAGACAGTCTTGGAAGTATTAATGTGCAGAATCTACTCATTAATCAATAAGTAAATATTTCTTGAGTGCTTCTGTGGAGAGAAAAGAATCAGAGAGCAGAGAGTAAAGGAGCTGGCCACGGAGTCTGGGGGATGTGGCTTTGAATCTTTGACCCCTACCGCTGAAGGGTGACCTTGGGCAGGCGCCATAACCACCGTGCACCTGTTTCCTAGCATGAGATTAGAGCCTCCTCCTGGGGACTGCAGTTGGGATTCCACGAGACAATGTGCTAGGATTCAGGGCTGGGAGCCCAGGAACAGTGAACTCCAGGATCAGTCTGGCCTGGCCCAGCCTGGCACTAATGGGATCCGTGTTCCCCACTGTAGGCAGGTTGACTGGCTCTGTTGCTCAGGATGGTCACCATGGAGGGGAGGTGCGCGAGGCTGAGGTGACTCCCTCCCTGGTCACTCCTCAGATGGCCTTTGGACGTCATAGAGTGCTCAGGATTGAGTTTCTCTCTGGGATTGTCGCATTGTTAACAGAGAAGTAGACCAGCCCTCACATGAAGCTCAGGCATGGGGTGGTTCCGATCGTCTGGGCTCTGCCCAAACCAATGTTCCTTGCGCCTGGGAAAAGCACCAAAAGCTTTTCTGCTTTCCCTGGCTCCCAGCGGTGGTTTGCATTAGGAACAGAATGGCCAGATGTGCGGAGGACACGCTCCTCCACTTGAAGCTCACTTAGGGTGCTCTCAAAGTAGACGCCTGCCTCAAGTGGACCTTTGGACTTTGCTTTGACTCATGCAGGCTTCCTCCCCCACCCCTGGGCCTGTCCCAGCTGCCTCGGTGCCAGGATGTTCTGGCTCTTCACACACAAACGCCAAGACGGACGGTTCGAAGGGGACTCATGAGGCAGCGGGGCCTGAACTTGACCCTGCAGGTCTGGAGGCTGAGGACTGGAGAGCCCCGCCACCTACCGCCAACACTCAGAGGCTTCTGGGAAGGCCGAATTGGGCCTGGGTGGGGTGCTGGCCTGGAGTAGTGGCCGTGACCCTAAGCAAGTGTTTGAGTCTGTTTCCTACTCAGAGGGCAGCACCGTTAAACCAGGAGAAATCAGAACCAACAGAGAGAAAGACAAAATATGCAGAGGCAGTGTGGATTCCAAAGATCACAGGGAGGAGCCAGGAGGAGGAGGCGGGGTCCAGTGCCAGGGGGAGGGGAGGAAGGTGGATCTGGAGCCCCCCCTGGACCCAGGACAATGGATATTCTCTGGCTCTGGCGATAACAGGATTTGGAGGTACCGAGCCAAGTATGCAAATGAACTCAAAGCTAGAGTTGGGCGGGGCCACAGCGGGAGGATTTACGAAGGCTCTGCAAGTGGGTAAGTGCTGCGGCTTCCAAAGGCTGGCTCCCTCCTGTTTGAGCCCTTCTGCTGACTCAGAGGACAGGGGTGACTCCGGGGGCCCTTTGGCAAGGGCTCCCAGCGTGGGAATCCACCCCGCAACGGCCCTCGGTATCTGCAAGGTCCATGGTTGTCGCCGCCAAAGGAGTAGTGCGGAGAGGGCGGGCTGGGGCTCAGCAGGCTTCTGACCTGGTGTGATCTGAGCCTGCTCGTCCTCGACGCAGTGTGGTTTTCCTGCTGCCTAGGAAGGACTGAACTTTGTTTTAAAGTATAAAATCCACAAAAATTGCAAATAAACAATCTAGGGCGGTGGATTTAGCTCAGTGGTCCCGCCACCTGCCTCACAGCCCGCAAGGTAGTGAGCTTGATCCCCCGTACCTTAAAAAAAATGCAAATAAAATACATGAACAGAAACACAGCTGGGAACATCACAGATACCCTGGCCTCGTACCCAATGTACGAATGTAGTGAACATTCAGGTGGGATTGCAGGGCCCTCTGGACACCCTGCCTAGCACACGGCCACGTGTGGCGGCCAAGAGCCCTGGAAGACACTGCCACTTGCCCCTCTCTGTGATATGGACATGGGGTCTTTCATGGAAAGCCTCAGACCCAGGGATCCTTCTATGTCCTGGCTTCCATGTCCCTGAGGATGGAGACCCATTCTCCTGCTCCCCTGGGGGCCAGGGCTAAACTGCTAGGGATGGCAGTTGTTAATCGCCCCCCACTTCTGGGGACCAAACTCAGGGTCTTTGCATTGAGCCACGTCTTCAGCGGTTTAATTTTTTTATTTTTGGATGTTGTCAAAATAGGCTGGGCTGGAACTTGCAATCCTCCCCTAGCTTCTAGAGAAGCTAGAATTTCAGGCATATGCCACCATGCCCAGTGCTGTAGATTTTTTCCAAAGGCCTCCTCTATGCCTCTATGCCTCCTGCCCCCAGCGGCCCCCTCTCCTACGGCTGGCTGCAGTGGGAAAGCATTTACTAAAGGAACCTCAGATTCCACTGGAGCAGGGAGCAGCTCCTAAATGTTGGCAGGGGCCCTCCCAGGAGGTGTCTCCCAGGTGGGGCAGGTTTAGCTTCTTCTTCCCAGGGAGGGTGTGGCTTTACTCTGGGTGGAGGCTGGGACTCAATTACAGGAGTCAGGGGGTAGAGGTCTCCTCATTCAGAACCTGGCTCTCAGAGAAGAGCTAGGCTGGGACCAGAGGTGGGGGTCCTGAGTGAGGCTGAAGCTGGGCACAGGAGCTGGGGACAGGGGTGGCCTGAGGCAGGCAGCCAGGAGGGACCCAAGGCCACTGTGAAGAGGAGCTGCTTTGTCCCAGGCAGAGCCCTGCAGCCCTCCCAAAGGCTTCCTCAGTGAGACGCAGCTCCATTTCACAGACAGGGCAGTGAGGCTTGGCAGCAGCATCCATTCGTGGCCTTGCTGGATCCCAAGTCAGGGCTGAGTTTCTGTCTGTCCCTCTCTTGGGTTGCCTTGTCCTCAGGACACGGGGACAGGAATTGATAAGGCTCCAGCCACTGGGACACAGAGGGTGATGGTTGGCCAAGCTGCTTATCCTCTCTGCTCCGAGGAAGTGGCCAAGCCTGCCCTGTCCTGCAGGAGAGGGAGCGTGTCACCCCCGATTGCTGTCCGACAGAGGACATTAGGGTCATTGCTAATGACCATGGTGGCAGGAAGACAGGCTTCCATGCAAGAATGCCTGTGAACCCAGGTGGCACCCAGGAAACCCTGGGGCTGGGGACCTGAGCACCATCTGCTTGGCCCAGGCTCTAGGGAGGTCTAGAAATCACCCCAAAAGGGCCAGGGAAGGGAATGCATGGATTCAGCCACCCTCTCCCATCCTGCCCTCTGTTCTGCCCTCCCGCTGGCAGGATCCTGGACTCAGCTGAGCCAGGGCTGTCTAGGTAGACACAAGGGACTTCTATCACCACGGTCACATTTTCACTGCCACGGCCCCCCCTCCTGGGCTCTCTCCTAGGTTTCTGGGCTGAAAGGGAAAATAGGGGGCTACTTAATCAGCCTCTTTGACCCCTCTAAGTGGTAAGAGTGTCTAGATGTCCTACTGGGGGCCAGGCTGGTGTCCTGAGCAGGAAGAACAGCCAGTGTCCCTGGCTCAGCTGTCCCTTCCCGCAAGGGTCTAGGTTTATTCTACAAAGGTAAATAGAGACTGCTCTCTTCTCTGCTTGAGAAGCTGCCCCGGACCCCAATGTAGAAACTGGACCTTGAGGCCAGAAGCCCAGTGGGGGAACCGATGCATTAGACTGAGGAGTAGATCCTGCTCCCCACAGCCACCCTGTCTGCCCCAGACACACACGCATCATGGTGATACCTCATTCAACTCACCTAGAGTGTAAAATCAGAAATTGTGTCCGCTACCCCGACTCTTGTTAGATCAATCCAGCTTACACACAGCAGGCCAGACAGAGTGTGAGGTTTCTGTGGAATTAGGCTGTGTCCCCAGGGGCTGCCTCAGAGCTACCCAACTTTTCTGAAAACTGCCAGGCATCCTTTTGCATAATTTATCAATTATGCACAATTCAATTCATTGTAAGTGGGAGGCAGGCAGGAGGCCTGGCCTGGGAGGGTGGGGACCCTGGAGCATTGTGTTCAGGGAAAGAAAACCCAGATCCTCACCTTCCCAGCTAGAAGTGGAGGAAGGAATTTATGCTTGTGGGGATAAAAGCCAAAAAGCAAGAGGTTTAGACCAGGGGATCTGAATGTTCTTCATGCAGTTCTAGAATTTGTTCAGATGCCCAAATTTCAGGTAGAACACTGTGGTGGATGAAAAGAGATGCTCAGAGTTTGGGCCTTGCCTGGCAGAGTGTGGGGCATTGACTGTGAGGCCCAGGCTGGCTCAGAAGGTGGGCCCCAGGTGGCAGTGGGTCCCTAGGCCACACCAAGGTGTGCTTCTCAAATCTGCCTAGTGGTTGTTGTGTTCATAATGCCACCTCTTTACATGTCTGGCACAATAACTTCTCGGTGTCCTGATGCTTTGTATCAGTTGAAGCAACTCGTCAGAGTTGGGGAGGCTGTGAGAATCCTGCTTTACAGACAAATACAGAGATAGATACCCAGGGAGCAGGAGTGATGTGCCCAGGGCCACCACGATCAAGTGTCAATGCTCAGGTAGCCTCTCTCCACCCCAACCACCCTGTCCCTCCCTCTCCCAGGCCCCACTGTCCTGGCACACTTTGTCCTGGTAGAAGCAGCAGAGGTTAGACTGTCTTCCTGCCTACACGAGGAGGCAGAGAATAGGACTGTCTTCGAGTCCCAAGCATTCAGTTAACAACATGCCCCATGGGTGATGGATAAAGGAAAAAAAATCTCGGGGAAATGGAGACCAGAAAGGCACAGCTTGCTAATACCAATCTCCTAACTTCCTGTCCAAAGAGCTATTCCTTGACCCCTGACCTCTACGCCACAATCAAAGGTCTATCTGCAGGCTCGGTGGGCTGGCTGGAAGCCACCCCGAAGGGACATTGCCTCTTTCTCTGTTCACAATCCCGCCATCCTGAACACTTGCCCATGGCCACAGTGTCCAAAGCAACGAGACTTGTGGGAGAACTGGGATTTGAACCTAACCCCAGCGGGAGCCCTAAATCTGCACTTAATCTATCATGCCACGGTTCTGCCACTTTGTCTTATAATTTTCGTTTTAAAATTTCTCACTTTGGGGCTGGGGATTTAGCTCAGCGGTTCAGTGGCCTGCCTTGCAAGCACAAGGACCCAAGTTCAATCCCCGGTACCCCCCAAAAAAAATAAATAAATAAAATAAAATTTCTCACTTTGGGGCTGGGGATTTAGCTCAGCGGTTCAGTGGCCTGCCTTGCAAGCACAAGGACCCAAGTTCAATCCCCGGTACCCCCCCAAAAAAATAAATAAATAAAATAAAATTTCTCACTTTGATCTTTGTGGGACTGTAGCTATGCAGGTGGGAGCAGGGATGGCCAGCCACATTAGAGATGGGAGAACTTATGCTCAGACCACTGGATGGGCTTGCCAAGGCTGCAGCGCTCAGGGCACAGCCCTCACACACTGCAGGGGCTGGGTGGGGTTCACATAGGACCAGTTAAACGCCTCAAGTTTATTGCTAGTGAATCGTGGCTCAGAGTTCATGCTACGCCTCTGGCTCCAAAGCAGCTATTCAGTGTCCAATCGTTGCTTGGGTTTGTTTGGTTTTATTTTTAATTTTTTATTAGGGGGCTGAGATGAACATTTGAGGGAGCAGAGTTCCCACTGCAAAGAGCTCACCAGGGCGAGATCTAACTGAGGAGGGAGCCTCGGGGCTACTGAGGCTGAACCAAAGGCAATTCTGCTCTGCTGAAATGCTAAATAGTCTGCCTGGCAAATAAAAGCTCAAATGATGAAACCTAATAAGCCCCTCATTATGCTCCTGGAGGAGGCCACAGTGGGGAGACAGGATGAAGTCAGGGAGGCCTACTGGTTGTCTCTGAACACAAGGGTCAGTAAACTGAGGGTGTGCTGGGGTGGGGAGAAGCGGAGTGAGCCCCAGTCTTGTTCTGAGAAGGTCTGGAAGCCCCCCACAGGCTGCACCACCCCGGTCTTGGAGGGAGCAGGCAGGTTTTGGGGCAGTGGGAACCACCTTGGCTCAGCCGGCTGGAGCTGAAAGGCTTTCGCGGATGGCCTGCCTGGAGATGCCTGCAGGGGCAGTGATGGCTGCTTCTGTCTGGAAGCAAACTCTTCAGCCACTGTTTTCTCCAGCCTCTGTGGAAATGAAAACCAGGAAGCTAAGTGGTGGGTGATTATGGGGTTCAACTTGCTTATTAACAGCCCACAAAGGATTATCATGGGGCTTCTAGGAGAAGCCCGCAGAGGCCTGGCAGTGTGGTGGCTGCTTCCTTCCTGGCTCTGGCACTGCTTCTCTTGACTCTGCCTTCCATGCAGCCCGTGCTCCGGTCCTGCGATCCCACTGGAGTGGTGGGAAATGGAGAGGCCAAGCCCTTGTGAACTGTGCTTGCCCAGGGCTGGGGGGTCAGGGACTGTGCACCCCTGCCCCATGGTATCTTCTGTAGACATTTCCAATTGCCCTTTGGAGCAGATCACATAGGCAAGTTGTTAGAATAGTGTAGGGTAGGAGTCTTGTCAAATCCTGTTTCTACAAATAAAGTTTTATTGGATACAGGGGCTCCATTCTTTTGCATGTCACCTATGGCTGCTTTCAAGCTGTAAGTTGTGTATCTGCAATAGAGACTCTCTAGCCTACAACATCTACAATGTTTGCGCTCTGTTCTTGGAAAAGAAACACTGGCTTCCCCTAGGTAGGGGCGGAGTTCAGAGTTGCTTACATATAGATTGAAATGTCCCTTTTACTTTCCTTGTGCTTCACCTTGGACGTGCTACTTCCCCCTTCCCCGGAACCTCAGTCTTTCTGCTTGTAGAAGAGAGGTAATGATGTACTCAGCTCATGCTTATCATACTTTATTATTACATTTAATAGACTTTATATTATATTTTAGACATTGTCTCGCTATGCAACTCAGACTGGCCCTGAACTCACTGTGTGGCTTCAAACTCTCAGCGATCTTCCTGCTTCTGTCTCCTGAATTCTGGGATCAGAGAGGGTGCACCACTGCATCTGGCTCTGGGTTTACTCTTTTTTTTTTGTACCGGGGATTGAACTTGGATCCTTGCACTTGTGAAGCAGGCAGCGGAACCACTGAGCTAAATCCCCAGCCCTGGGTTTACTCTTTTAAGTGCTTGCAAGCCCTGACTTGTTTCCTCCTCACAGCAAGTCTGTGGGGTGGGTGTTGAAAGGCTCCTACCCATTCTACAGAGCGGGCAGCACACTCCCGGGGAAAACATGGCACCGTCCATTCAAGCACAGGCTGTGCCACGTGGCCTGCCCCGAACTCTGTGAAGATTAAAGGATAGGGACCAGCAGGGCTGGGCCACTGGGTCCAGAATGCAGCAGGAGCTCACGGATCCCTTCACCCTCTTCCCCAAATCGCTTTGCTTTACAAATCTGTCCAGAACAAGGGTCCTGGTCCCTCTCCATTAAATGGACTGAGGCCCTCATTCCCCGCCAGTCCCCGCCGGAGCTTGTGAACGTGGAGGAGGCCATGAGTCTCCTGGCACTCTCCCTCTCCTGCCGCCACCTCTCCCTCCTACTGTTTAGTTAATAATAACATATCATGTTCTGTCTCAGATGCATATCAGTGGTGTGTAATTATTTATGGAGAAATAGACAGATGAGTCCCTGCTCGGACCATTTTTGCAGGCAGCCCTACCTATCACTTAGCATCCCTCTCTCCCCTAGTCTAATAACACTGTCCACTTTAGATCCCGGGGCCTTGATTTATTAGGTAATTTGTTTCTTCTCTGTGGCTCGGGTCTGCCTGTCATCAATATAATAGAATGATGGAAGTGCAAGCTGTAGACACCAGACATTAAAAACTAGGCAAATATTACCCATTTCAACTCCTTGTCCAGCCACAGCCAATCAGCGGTCCTCGGCCGCTGCTTGTCTGAGAAGAGGAAAAAGATGACGGAGGGACACCCGTTGCCTGACTTCTTGCAAAATGGCTCTTTGCAAATTGGGCTGCTGGGCCGCTCTGCTGGAGGCAGCTTCTGGGAAAACGTCCAGCAGAACAGACGTGTGCATTCATATACATGGACTTGTGTGCAACACAAAGTGCATGTATGCATGCAGGTACACGCAGAGCAACCTAATCTGAGACTGGAGAGGAGGGAAAGGGACCGACTGTGCCCCAGCTCTGCCACACTAACTAGCTGTGGAGCAGGGGCCGCTGCCCTGTCTCCCCTGGGCCAGCGAGGAGGCGGAGTGGATGAGCTGCGAGGGGCCTTCTAGCACCCACATGCTGTGGTAGGGCCAGGGTTACACGGAACATAAGAAGCCATTGGAACCTGAGCCCCTGCTGGCTGATGCCCACACGTGCTTTTAACACATCCCCACTTCTGGCGCCGATGAACTGTGATCACAATCACCAGTCTTTTCCTGACCAATAGCTTTATCACAATCACTGACATCATAATCAATAAGTGATCTTTACTTGCCCCACGAGAGACTCATCTGCCCAGTTGTCTCTTAAGAGCATCTCACCATCTTCACCATCGTGATGCTAATTTCACCAGAGATTTGACACAGTCCACGTGTCACAAGCAGGGTATTAGTGAATCTGCACAGCGACCCGAGAAAAAAGGGCGGTATTCCTAATTGTCTTCATTTACTATGTAAGGTGACTGAGGTGTGAGGTGGCTGGTTAACCTTTTTGAAGTCAAGCAACAGGAAATGCCTGAGTTAGGATGTGAACTGTCCGCCTCCGGAACAAGCTTGCGATCACCAGCATCATTATCACAAATCCTCTCATCGGTGTGAGCACAACCATGGATGAACGTTAGTGTCACCAAGTCATTCAGCAGCACCTTTTTCTATTTTTTTAATCTTTTGGTTTTTTGGGGCTGGGGATTTAGCTCAGCGGTTTGGTAGCCTGCCTTACAAGCACAAAGACCCAAGTTCAATCCCTGGTACCCCCCCAAAAAAAATCTTTTGTTTTTTTGAGAAAGGCAGCCCAGGATAGCCTCAAACTCATGGCGATCCTCCTGCCTCAGCCTCCCGAGTGCTGGGATGTCAGGTGTGCGCCACCACGCCCGCTTCAGCAGCATCTTTCTGACCACTCCCAACATCATCACCAGCACCAGACGGCATGGCTGGTACTGACGGCAGCTTGGACACCATTAATCATCAGTAACACTGTCATTGTTGCTGTCGTCAGGACAGCCTGCACTAATGTCATAATCCATGCTTTCTGAGAAAAAGCATTATTTTAAGGTCATCACTAATACTGATGATCACTCTTACTCTCACAAATGTCACTAGCGGTGTTATGTAACCATCTTATCAAGAACAGAATCGTCAAGGCTGTCACGAGCCTCGCCATCCATAAGGCACCAGCCGCCATCTCGTCCTCGTCCTCCTCCTCCTCCTCTTCCTGTGGGGACTGAAACCAGGGCCTTCACTTTGAACTGCGACCCTAATTTTTCTGTTCTGAGACAGGCTGTTGCTAAGCTGCTGAACTGCATTCACAAGGTGCCCCGGGCGCCCCCAACTCAGCTGTGCCAATTACACTCCTCCGATGTTGTCAGATGTCCCCGGGGGCACCTAGCTCCCTGTCTGTGAACCACGGACAGACTGTGTACTCAGCGCTCTTCCAAAAGCCTGGAACCGTAAGTGACTAACAGGCACCTGGGGGTGGGGCCACAGAGGCCTATTCTAGTGGGCAGAGACAGACAACAAGCACGATAATGAGGCAGTTGTGTCCCTCGAGAAAGTGACTTATTATAGGAGCAAGTACAGCATACTGGGGTGATCGCAGGTACTGGACAGGGTACAGTTTTTGTTCGTTTGTTTTCTGGTACCGAGAATCGAACTCAGGACCTTGTTGAACTTTTTATTATTTTTTGGTTTGATGCTTGCATATATTACGACATGAACGTATATCATAGTAACGTTTACTATATTTATCTCTCGGCTGTCTCCAGATTCAGAACATAAGCTCTGTGAGAGCGCAGTGTCTCTGTCCTACTGATCATCCCGGGTAGCCAGTGCCAAGCACGGCATGCGTCCCCTGGAGACCTCAGCTCACGTGGCCATCCTGAGAGGCAGAGACCTGGAAATGAGCAGGCGCTGCAGTCCTGTTCCCGACATCCCAGGGGCCCCTCACACCCCCGTCCTCCCCGCAGCCGACACCGAGCCAGTGCCTGCGCCAACTTCACTGACGATCGGGTAGCCGCCCTTCATTTCCGCTCAGAGTTCATTTCAAACACTTGCTGGAGTCTCTTCGTGCGTGGGGGGCAAATCTGACCACGAAGCGTCTTGTCCGCCCCGCCAGACAGCTCTCCTTTCCGACCCCTGCCCTCTACCTTTGTTCTCCTGAGTTCCCCATCACGGGTGGTATTCAGGGCTGGACTTCAGGACCACGTTGCGGGATGCTGCCAAGAAGACTGAAGCCCTCCGTGAAAGAAGTGATTTGGACTTCAGAGAGCACCCAGGTTACCCAGAGAAGTCATTAAACAGATTGCTGGGGCCGCTCCTGGTATTCTGACTCTGCAGCTTAGGGGAGTGGCTCCAGTTGAGTCACTGTTGCTCCAGGTTCTGCAGTTCTGATATCCTCTGTTGTATTTGCTTGTTCTTGAGACTGGGCCTCACTGTGTCGCCCAGGCTGACCTTGAACTCCTAGGCACAGGAGATACTCCTGCCTCAGCCTCCTGAGTGGCTGAGACTACAGCTCTGCACTACCACACTTAGCTTTGCTAGTTCCTTTTTTCAAAAGCACAAAATGCAGCTGTCTGGGGCCTACCTGTCCCTTGTCTCTTGAATTTTGAACTTGTCTCCCCTTGAGAGCTTAAATGTCATTTTGTGC
>NW_022900937.1:20551018-20590314 GCF_012274545.1 Fukomys damarensis
TTTTTTTTTTTTTTTTTTAAATTTGATGCAGTTGCTGCCATAGGCAGTGTGACCAGGAAGCAAGATGGTCAACTTAACCAGATCAAGACACAAACAGCAGGTTAGTGAAGCACACTGCTGAGTCTGTCTCTGCGGGGCACAGAGCCAGGCATGAGGGAACCACACTGGATTCCTAGGCTTTTTCTAGACAAAAGAGAGGCACCTAACTCATTCCCTTCAGTCCTGGGGGACCGGTTGGAACCCTAGGGTTACCTTGTGGCTGTGTCTCCAGACCTCGGAAGAAGCAGCTGCAAAATCTCCCCGAAAGTGGCACAGCTCAGGGAGGGGTCTGGGCCCATTACTGGGGCTCAACCTCTCCAGACCCCCATAAGCTGTGATGAACACTACCAGCTCTTCTGAAGACTCCTGGTTTTGGCCCTGCCATTATTAAAGTAGATATGATGGCTGTCAATCTGTCAGTTCTTTAGGATCCCCTGCCAAACCCTGCCTGGTAGCGGTAGCTGCCTTGGACACACCAGATCTGGGAAGGGTCTATTCTGACTGCTGTAGCCTTAAATTTGGAATTTGGACCAATCTGGAGGCTTGGATTAGGAGGCTTGGATCAGAAGGGCTGAATTTAGACCAGTTTGGGCCAATCAGTAGGCTCAAATTTGTACCAATCACTATGCTTGGACTTGGACTATCCAAGGCCTGAATCCAGACCAATCAGCAGGACCCAAATTTGGACCAATCACAGGCCTGCAGCTTCTATAAAAGCAGAGCTCCCTTGCACTTTCTAGATTGGCTGCACTGTTGATTTTTGGCTTACTGGTTTGTTCTGCTGCATGGGTCTTGTTCCAGTAAAACTTTCTCTTGGTGCTCTTGTAAATCTGCTCATGAGTGTGGGCTTGGAAGGTCCTGTAAGTCTCCCCAGAGTTATTTACTAAGTAAGGTGGACAGAATGCTTAGAATTATAAACATACCAGCAGCCCGCAAAGATCAGCAGTAGGGAGCAGCAGCTTGGCAGAGTGCACAGATGGCAGCTGGTGGTGGCTATGTGAACAGCTGTAATGCTAAGGGCTGAGGGCCATTTGCACTTGAGTCTCAGGATGCTCCAGAGCTACACTTTGCTGATACCATGAATCAAGCAGAAGAACCTTTACCTGAGCGGTGACATTTTCTTCCCTGGTGCTCTTCTCCTGCACTCTGTGTCCTGGAACTGTATGCCTTTCCGCCATGATGTCTCTGGGTTGGAGTCAGCCAGCCATGGACTGAACCCCCTGAAACCATGAACCAGGTAAACCATTTCCTTCTTGGAAGTTATGTAGGTCAGGCATTTTGTTCCAATAATGAAAAGTGAGCTCTAGAGTCAGTAAGTGATTCCTTTAAAAGCCAAAGGTCACAATTAACCTACCATAAAGGCCGGGAAGCCAGGAGTCCCTGGCTCTTAATGAGGATGCAGTGATTGGGGAGAACAGGAGATGTGTAGGGAGGATGCAGAAGGACCCCTTATAACTGGGGCGGTATAGAGACACAGGGAGTCTGGACTCTGGCCTGGGGGATCATGGATGGATGGGGGCAGGTGTGCTAAGCCATGGAACACTGCAGCTACTTAAGTATTTGTGGCTTCCCAAACCTGACATTTATGTGGCTCAGTCTGAGAGCATTGTGTTCCTCTCTCCCATCCACCAGGGAAAGCTCATTTTGTAGATGAAAAGCAAACAGGAAGACTGGACAACTTGCCCATTAGCACATAGTAAGAGGCGGAGCCCAGAACCCAGACCTGCTTGACTCTACCCTCCAGCTGGGTGTCAAGCTTTGGAGGTGCTGATCTTCCTGGAAGTCTGGTTAAAACCCAAATGACAGGGCCCCATCCCATAGAGATCCTATTCTTTAATTGAAAGACCAGAGAGGGGTCTGAGCTTTGGCATTTCAAACAGATTTCTGGGAATGCTGATGCTGGGGCCGTGAACTGCACTGGTACTGCACAGTCTAGGTCAGTGAGTAACAAGAGGACATCCTTGAGAGGTTTTGGGGGTTGCAGGATGACAAGGCCTGGGAGCAGGAGTGGGCAGGGTGTGTGCTGCTGAGAGCAGGGACAGCTGAGTCTGGGCAGGAGGCAGGCTGGGGTGTGGGGAAGATGGAGCAAACAGGTTGGCCAAGGACAAGAGCCTGGCTCTGTATACCCTCTCTGCCCCATCCCTGTCCCTCCTCCTCGGCCAACCAGGGGAGCAGTATCAGGCAGCACCCGCCTCCCCACAGAACCCCATAGAGGCTTTCTCTGACTGGATAATTTCCCCAGAAGCTGATTCCTTCTGCTGGGTGTGATAAACCCTATTTCATAAAGAAGACATGAATGGCTGTAATCAGATGCAATGTTTGCTACGCTAAACAAAATGAGCAAAGGAGAAAAAAATGCAGTCAGGCTATAATTATGGGTGTAATATTTCAGCCCATTAGCAAAAAATATCTCAGAAACCTGCTGCCCCGCCTTCTCAGCTAAAAAATTGGATGCTAAGCTGATGAAGGCAGGCCAGAGCGCAGAGCACTGAAACAGAGGCCTAGTTAATTGCTCACACAATTTCTTTTTCTTTTTGTTTTTGGCTGCCAGTGGGTTCTGACAATTCTGAGTCTTTTGCCGCACCAGATAAAAAGAGCATTTGTCACCCCTGGCAGTGCCACTCTGAAAGCTGCTTGATTTCCCTGGGCTCCACTGCCTGGCCTGGCCCAGGTTGAGTCAAGGGGTACACTTGGTGAGTTCAGGTTTTTCCACGAGAATACTTGCCTTTGGTTGCTTCCTATGTGCTGGGCACAACAAAGATGGCTTTGAATATCTCACATCATTGTCCCCTTTGGGAGGGTTGGGAGAGGTATCATGGTGTCCTTGTCCCAGGACCTGTGGCCATTGTGGAGGAGCAGCTGGGGCTCCTTTGCCTGGGGATTTTTTTTTTGGTACCTGGTATTGAACTTGGGTCCTTGTGCTTTCGAGGCAGGTGGTGGAACCACTGAGCAAAATCCCCGCCACCCCCCACCCCATGTCTCTTGATCAGGCTGTCTGGGACCAGGCTCAGGCTGACTTCCTTGTGGGGTTGCTGGAAGTCATCCTTGCCCAGTTTCCTCCCCAGCCCTGCCCTGCCCCCCTAGTCCTGGCTCAGAGTTCATTCTCCATTAATCACCGGCTGCCTGGAGCCTCTTCTCAGAGTCTGCTACTAATGACCATCATTTTCCCCCGAGAAGACAGTCATCGGCGCTGGAAACCCAGCTGAGAAGTTTGGGGCTGGGGTGTGACTAGGGCATCATCAGACCCCAAAGTCTCCCTTGGCAGCATCAACAAGAGCCCCTCCCACCTGCAGATCTCGGATTGCCTGAGAGTTTTTCCTGGGGCAAGGCACATTGCTGAGTCAGCAGCCACCACCCCCTGCTGGAACTCAGCGCTGTCCAGGGGATTCTGAGAGCAGAATCCAGGCCTTTCCTGGGGCCTCTCTTGTTTCCTGCCTTTTACCTCCACTTACCAAGCTGGGGGAGTCTGACCACTTCCTGTGTAGGTACTTATTTATTCAGTTTTGCAACCAGCTGCCCATCTAAACCTTGGGTCCCTTCACTCCATTCACCCATCCATCCACTCATCTGTCCTTTTGTCCGTCCACCCTCCGACCCACCAAAGCCTTTCTGTGTGTCAGGCCTTGCCCTCCCTGTCAAGCCAGGGGCAGGTAGTTATCTAACAGTGTGATCGATCCGTGACAGAAGGGGGTCCTGATGGTCAAGAAAGTCTTCCCAGGCACCTGAATTGTGCTGTGCCAGGTAAGCCGGGACAGGAGGGCAGTGGGGTGACTGTTCTGGCACAGAGAGCAGCAGCTGTGACGCCACGTGAAGGCCAGAGAGGGGTGCACGTCTGTAGCACTCACCTTTGGGCTCCGGGAGAGCAGAGATGGGCTTGTCCCTTGCTAGAGGAGTGAGGGATCCTGGAGAGGTGGGTGCTCGTGAGAGGAGGTGGTGGAGCCGGCTGACCTTCATCGTCTAGAGGGTCACTCCAGGAGCCGGTGGGAAGAAAGCGAGATGGAGGGAGGGCCCTCGAGAGACACCGGAGGTGTTCCGTGATGGAGACGGAGGCAGGGAAGGAGGGAGTGGGCTCCTGAGCGAGAGGAGGAGAGCAGGAGGCGTTCTGTTCCGTAGAGAATGGGGCTTGGGCTCTAAGGGGAACTGGGAGGCGAAGAGAGGGAGGGTCAGGGTGAGTGCTGGTGTCCGGCCTGTGTGGTGGCAGAGGTGACCCGAGTTAGGAGGAGGCGGGCGGCCTGAATCCTGGAGCCAGGAGTGGCAGTGTGTACAGCTCCAGGCAGGGTGGGTTGAGGAGCCTGGGGGTTTCCGGTAGCTTGTCCTGGAGATGATGGGGTGACTGTGTTAGAATCCCTGTCGGAGACAGGGCTGGGATAAAGAAGCCGGCGTCACCAGACTAGATTGGCTCTGACTGATCTGGGAAAGCCGGGAAAGGCTGGAAGCCAACAGGCCCCACTCTCCGGGTTAGTAGGGCGTCCTTTTCCCTGGTGCTGGCCGTGGTGCCTCCCACACCCTATGCTAGTACCACTTAGTGCCGACCTTAAGGGATACATCCGGGCCGCAGTGGGCCTTCTCCCACTGCTCTCCTGTCCCCTTCGGAGTTCCCTGGACCTGGGTGTCTGCATGCAGAGAGGACCCCTTCTCCTGGAAACTGGGACGTAGTTCTTCCTGGCACGGTTGCTCACCCATCTCAGCCAGAAGCTCAAAGGTCAAGTCTGCCTCTGCCACTCGTTTTAGAAATGTTAGGTTAGTAAATTACTGTGGGGGCACTGTAAGAGATGACATCCCAGAACAAACCCTAAGTACATATGACAGACCCCTCACCCTGCCCACAGCAGCCCACGTCCCATCCCTGGTGATAGTTATTGTGTTCCCAGAGTCCCGCGTGCCCTGCAGACTGCTCAGCGCTGGATTTCCCTGTTCATGGATGCTAGGCATACTTTCCATGAGAATGTACACAGCTCTACCTTCGCTTTTCTTAAGACTCACAGAAGTTTATGATAGAAAATTTGGAAATTAAGAACAAAAGACCCAAACCTTCCAGCATCCTAAAATGTCATTACCCAGAGGATGATGATTAACACTCAAGAAATTAAAAAAAAAATTCAAGAAATAATATATATATATAGTTTACTGTTACTTGGCAGTAATAGAAAAAAAGAAACTGAAATTGGAGATAAAGAATTACAGAACTTCAAATGGATTTTTCTTTGAAATAAGAGATGTTGAGCCCAGGCATGGTGGTGTACACTTGTAATCCCAGCACTCTGGGAGGCTGAGGCAGGAGGATTGCAAGTTTAAGCCCAACCTGAGGGACTTTTTGACTTAGTGAGACCCCGTCTCAAAATAAAAAATAAAAAGTTGGGGTTGTGTCTCAGTGCACAGTCCCTGGATCAAATCCCCAAGTATGGGGAGTGGTGCTTTTTAAAGTTTTTTCCCCCCTCTCTATTTATTTATTTTTGAAGCCAGGTCTCACTTATAGCCCAGGCTGGCCTTGAACTCATGGAGATTCTCCAGTCTCAGCCCTCCGAGGGTTGGAATTAGAGATGTGTGTCACCATGCCCAGCTTAAGTTTTCTTTCTTTTTTTAAACATTAAAGGAAAAAGAGGTTGAAGTTATTTAGATATAACTCAGTAATTTCTTTTATAAAAATCAAAAGAGACAACTTATCCCTAAGAAATCAACAGACTAGTTTATGTGCATACAGTCGAGTGTTGCTATTTGGGGTGGGGGATTGGTTCCAGGACCCCCACAGATAACAAAACCCTTGGATATCTAAGTCCCTTATGTAAAATGATGTTAAATCATAGCTAAATTGCTTACACTAGCAAATATCACATAAACATGATGTAAGTAGTTGCTACACTATATTGTTTAGAGAATCATGACAAAAAGTTCATACACACTCAGTATAGAGGCACTTTTTTCTCTTGGATATTTTCAATTTGTCGTTGGTTGAATCTTTGGATGTGGAAACCGTGGATTTGGAGGGCAGACTATATATAATTAATATAAAAGCTAAGCTTACGGCCAGGACACTTCATCAAGAACAATTACTGAAGTACTCAATCACTTTCAAAAGCAACTCACATACCATGGAGAAAGTTACCACTTGTCACCAAACAGAGAAAGTGTGAATGCAAAACCTGCCTTGATTGCTTCTTCCCACGTTACCTGGTCAAGGGCTGGTTTACTCTGGGTGGAGAAAGCATGGCTTCCCACCCTGCTATGGTGGCCTGTAATTATGCCATGTGAAGGAGCTCCTTTTGTATCCATCTAGACCACCCTTGCAGCCCACTGTTTTCCCAGAGTCTCATTGACCTTCCATTTTCACTTCTCAGAAGGTCTCATGCCGCCGGGCGTGATGGTGCACGCTGCCTGTAATCCTAGCACTCAGGAGGCTGAGCCAGGAGGATTGCTATGAGTTCGAGACCAGCCTGGACTACATAGTGAGTTCCAGGTCAGTCTCAATTACATAGTGAGACCCTGTCTCAAAAAAAAAAAAAAAAAAAAAAAAAAAAAGAAGGTCTCACACCTTGATCTCATCATAAATCTCAGCGTCCCAGCTTCTCACTCCCAGGATCTGGACAATGCTCTTTGTTCTCAAAGTCATTCCTCATAGGTCCTTTGATTTCTTGTTTTAATTGGCGCTCATTGTTCACAAGGCCAGTGGTACAACTGTCCCATGAATATTCCTTTTTAATTGTTTTTGTGGGTTAATTCTATGAATTTTTGGACCTATTGTTTTCCTCTCTTGGATTCAGTTTTCATTTTGCTGGTGTATATCCTGAAGGAATTTACCGAATGGGTAGAAGTGTGAAGCAAAATAAATTCCAGTCCCTGAATGTGTAAAAATGCCCTTACTGTGAAACTCCAGCTGATTTCCCCTCAGAATGCTGGAGCCTGTGCTCTAGCAAGCTCCTTCTAGCAAGCTCCACCGTACAGGAAAGATCCAGCGTTAGCTTGGCCGTTGTTTCTCTTTAAGTACCCACATTTTTTTCCTTAAGAGATTTTAAACTTCCTCTTGATGGTTAGAATTCAGAAACATTCCCAATTTCCTGAGAAGTGTGTGACATTATTATTACTACGACTACTATTATTACACATGCTCTAGTTGGCGAAAGTAGGAGATGGCTACTGATTTTGGTCAGGTTGGTTTCCCTTCTCCTGGGGAATCCCACCGCTTGCATCAGTCCATGTAATTCTGGACATCTAGTAAGAAAGTGACCTTTCTCTCCCTGCCCTGGGTAGCTTATCCCATCATCCATCTCTCCAGCCGAGGGGTGTGCTGGCTGTGTGTCGGGGCCATATGTCTCGGGCGAGGCCCGGGAAAGTGCTTTTTGGAGGTTGGTGTGATTGCTAGAAGAGAGACAGTTATGTTCTTTTCTCCGGTTTGGAACAAGGATGAAGTAAGATAGGAACTTCGAGAGGCCTTCTTGGCCACCACACGTAGAGAGCCTGCCTGGGAACAAACGTCACCCAGTGAAGGAGGAGGAGAAGTATAGAGGGAGAGGGGTTGAATGACTGCCCACTTCCGGCCGTCTGGATGCAGGCCGCAGAGAAGCCAGATCCACCAGTATGTGCATTTTTTTTTCTTTGAACTGTTTGAATTGGGTTCTATCAGATGAAACCAAAAGAATCCTGGTAATGTAGTGATCTGTTTCGACTCGGAAATTTGTTATTTTTTATCAGCTTGAGAGGTTTATTTTATTATTTGATATTCCTTTCCTTTCACGGCTTCATCCCCCACCACCTCTGAAACTCTTACTAGTTGTGGGTTGGCTTTCTGGAATTTCATCTCCATCTCTTTTTTATCTCTCCTTATTTAAAACATCGCTTTGACATTTTAATCTATCTTCTGAGACATTTCCTCAATTGTATTGTCCAGAAATCTGATTCAGTCTTCTCTTCCATTCCAACCCTTTTATTTACCTCTCCACTTACACTAGTATATTTTTAATTTCTCAAACCCTTTCTGTTCTCTGCTTGTTCCCTTTCCGCCGGAGTGAGCTGCTTTCGTCTTATGGGTACAGCATCCTCCTGGAGAATTAACGTCAGGTCTCCTTTGTTTGCTGCTCTAGCTCTGTTTGCTCTCCAAGCTGCTCTGCTCTCCTTGTTGTTTTCTCTTTTATGTGGTTTATCTTCCTAAAAACACGGTAATCCTGAGACAGCCATTAAAATGCTCAGATAAATAGCTAGGTTGATCAGTAACTTGGCTGGGGTGGATCTTTCCCTTTGCAAGTTACACAGTCTACATGGAAGACAGGCCTGTGTCCTGATGGGAGGTGTCCAGGTGAGGCTGCTGATAGAGCAAGCTCAGATCTGCCACTGTTGCTGATGCCAGACTGGCTTTTCCTCTAAGCCTGTCATGCTTTAGTGCAGAGGAGTTTTTATCTATGAGATCTCCCAAGTCCTTAAACTCTTCCAAGTTGTACACACCTCTAGTAGGATTCAGGGGGAAGAGGGAATAGGGATAAACTATTCAGGCTTCACAAAACATTCTCATCAGAGCATTAGCAAAAATAACAAGGAGCTCAATTTAAAATTTGCATTGTTTTAAGAACACATGTTAAATTTCTGATAAGCAACAACAACAGCAAAACTGCTATAAATACTGGGTTTTAGTTTTTGAAAAGTGAAAGCGGCTTAATGCAGGAAGCACAGGGTAAGATCTATGTTCTGAGTTAGGAAAGCAAGCGCTAAATAAAAATGCGCAGAGAACAGGGAGAAACATAATGAGCCCTTCCAAGACAATGCAAGGGCCCCGAGACAGGCTGTAGGTCACAGGCGTTGTTTCTGATTCTTGTGTGACTCTGGGTTCAGCTATGGTGACTTGGAAGGAGGCAGGGGTAATGTGGCGGGGAGATCGTGTAGAAACCAGGGCGACCTCTGCATTATGCTGAGCGAAACCCTCAGCGGGGGTAGAAGTGCAGGCGCCTTTCCCCTGCGGAATCTTCTGCCCTCCCGGTTCCCTGAACAGTGAGGAGGTTAGGATGAGCGAAGATGCCGAAAGGCCTGAGGACCCCCGTTCTGTTCTGAGAAGCGTTCTCATGACTTTTTCCTGGGGGTGAGCAGTTCTGTGTATTCAAGTGCTTTCCATTGCCCAGTGAGCTTTCTGTTCTGACACTTTTTCCAATAGGATTTTGGTGTGGAGAGAAGTTAAACTCTGTGTACTCAGTCTGTATCCCAAATTAAATTTTTTTCTTTGCCTCAGGCCTTTTCCAATTTCGAGCCTTACTTTATTATCTGGAAGATGGGAATGACAGGAATATCAGGGCTGCCTACCTTATCAGGTTTGGGGGTGGCTGAAAGGATAGGGATCACTGGTGAAGAAAAAGGGCAGAGGAGTGTAAGTTGTCATTAACTCATGGAGGAGAAGCCCTAATTTGGCAAAGAAAAAAGTGGAACAGGTTGGATGCAGGTTTTTTTTTTAAACACAAGGTACTCAGAAACCTCCGGTCTTCTTGGCTCTGGGTCCCAGGCTCTTTCCAGGCCCTGGTACGTAGTGGTCTGCAGACTTCCAGGCTGGGGCTTCAGGGCTGGGAGTAGAGTATGTGAGAGAGAGTTCAGAAGAGACAGAGATGGCATAAATAATTCAGCGATTGCCACTGTGGGCCATTAAATTTCCCATGATCTGTTTTATTATAGCTGCCACGCAGTGTTAGTTGCTCTAGCTGTGATACAAGCCAAGCATTCATGTCACTTACAGAAGCTGGCCATCGTGCTCTCCCAGAACCCAGGACTGCGAAAGCACTGACTGGCCTTGGGCCTGGCCGACCTCCATCCTGAGAGGCGGCCAACAGGTTTTCCTGCCTCCTGCTTTCATTCTTCACTGAGCCACCAATGGAAGGAGGTTACCGTCATTTTTCACACTGCTTTGCCATTTTTTTGTTTCTTCACATATTGGGCGTCTCAGAATCTGGCCGTGGCTCAGACGTCACGTAAGTCACTGTGGGCCATGCTGTCGAACCCCAAAGACCATGAGGTGTCTTTGGTGGAGAAACAGGTGGAGAAACAAGCACAGAGTTGGAGTGGGCCTTGGTCAGCCAGGGGCAGGTGTGGGGATTCCTTTCCAGAGCCCTTCCTGGGCCTGGGTCTTGGGATGGAAAATTACCCGACCCTCATATCATTAGATTGGTGTCTCAGCTGCACAGGGTCACTGTGACTTCTCAATCTTGGGAATACAGCCCTGCACTTTCTCCACAATTCTGAGGACCACAGGGCTCCCTGAGCTCACATCTCCAACGGTGTGGCTCCCATGTCACTCCCGAGCACCGAAGGGGAGACCCAGAGCTGTGGGCCAGATGTGCCCAAACATCCCTGGCCCAGAAGGTGTTTTTCCCTTTCCTTCTCCTCACTGAGGTGATTCTGGAGGCAGGAAGGTGCAGGTAGACAAAGGTGAGAAGGAATAGTCCTTGAATCACTTACAAATCCCACTGAGCAGTGAAGTTGGTAGGAAGAATGGAGGACGTGTAGAGAGATGCAGTGCGCCAGTGTCCTGATTTATTGCTTATCAGTTATATGCACAGCAGAAATAACATCCCCTGTCTGATCCTTGGTTTCCTCACTTGTGGAGTGGGCACCACCTCCGGGTATTGTGAGGCTTTGCTTAACGGTAACTGTGAACTGCCAAAGTCCTTCGGACACCTCTCTTAACCACTGCTGCATAACTAATCACCAAAACCTGATGGCTTCAACCAGCAATCACTTAGCATTGCTCAAGGCCCTGTATGCTCATCTCCTTTTGTGATTAGCTGCTTTAGGAAGAGGCTGGCTGGTGGTTCACTGGGCGGGCTGGGAGGTCTCAGATGACCTCACCCTCCAGCAGGATAACCAGGGCTCATCCACACAGTGAATGCCAGGTTCTAAGAAGAAGCACAGAAGCACATAGCCTGCTCAGGGCTGGACTTGGAACCAGTCCATTGTCACTTCTGTCACATCCTTTTAGCCAAAGCAAGTCAGAAAACCAGCTCCAGCTTTTGACGGAAGTACAGTAGTAGCAAACACTTGCAGCATGGATACAGCAGGGATGAGAGCACAGGATGTGAGCCACACTCAGTAAATATTTGTTTCTGCTTCGTACTCTTCCAGCATTCATTCAACCAGTTCCCAGCTCTGCGAGGCCGGTCTCATCTGTCCATCAGCCTCCCTGGGTGACAGTGTGTAAAAGGGACAAGCAGGCGGTGATATTTTGTGAGCCATCCAGACTGGAAGGCAGCTTGGTGGGACAGCTGCAGGACAGCTTTGATTTTCTAGCTTTGATTACTCTAGTAAGTTTTTTTATTTGCCTTGAACAAGTCCATTGCCCTCTCTCAGCTCTTTTTCCTCTTTTGGGGGACAGACTAGCAGGGCTCCAAGGCTCTTTCTGGCCCATTTCTGTTCCTTAGCACTGTCCCAGCAGCTCTGGGGACGCAGGGCCTGATGGCCAGGAGATGGGAGTCATTGCTGTTTCAAGCCCAGCCTGACTTCTCCAGGGCTCAGCCCTGAAGTCCTTTTTGCAGATGAATTGTGGGAGTCATTCGGGAGATGGGACAGCCCCCTGTTCCCACTCGTGGAGAACCCAGGGAACCTTGTCAGCTCAGATCATGCTGTCCTTGCCCTGCCCCTTAGCTGGGGACCAGCGGCACTGTTCTGTCGGTGCTTGGTGATTTTCCCAGCTGGTTTCCTGGGAGCTTTTGAAGTGAGCTGTGATTCTCAGCAGGCTTGGCAGCAATTGGAGATTCTTAGACTTCACCCCACTGTGAGCTGGAAAGTTTGTGTCTCTGGAAATGAAACCAAACGTCTCTCTTTACAGCTCAGGTGCTCTCTGCCAAGGGCCATGGACCACAGGGAATTGGGAGTATTTCTAACATGGGTAAGAAAAATCTTCAACACCTTCAACACCCACTGTCCCTGCTCAGCCATCCTCTTGCTGTCTTGCGATTGTTCCTTGGAATTGAATGTGAGTTTAGCCTTGAAAGAGAATGGAGTTTAGCTGCATGCAGGAGCAAGGAGAGTGATTCATAGGACAGGGGTACAAATGAGCAGGGTTTTCTGACATTGGACTCAGGATCTGGAGGCCAGGAGGTAGGGAAGAAGAAGCTGTTTTGGGGTTGTAAGCTCAGCCTGGCTGTGCCAGGACCCTCAGCTAGTGGGGGGCAGGATATGGGTGCGTGCCACCTGCTCTCAAAACAAGGGAAGAGCCTTGTGAGGCCTTCTCACTACCTTCCAGAAACAAGGCTTTGAGGCATTTTAAAGCTCAACCAGGAAAGAATTGGGAGGGTTTTTTTCCAGAGGAAGCCATCATGAATCCCTGCCTGGCTCCCCTTCCTCCTCCTGCTCCCTGGTCTCACCTTGCCCCACGGAGAAAACAGAAATGCAGGATAAATCACAATGTGCCCTTCTGATCGGGGGACCAGCATTTAGCAAAACCCAGTTTCCATGGGCTCTGGTGAGGCCTGGTATCTGGATTCAGCTGTATTCACTTTAGTTAGATTCAAGTCAATTCCGTTCAACTGAGTTCACACTAATCCAAGAAACTTGCGAGGGTGGGAGACGGGCACACAGTGCTTCTGGAAGGAAGTGACTGGTGTCTTGGGAAGGCAGTAGCTGAAGACGGCAGGGTGTCTGAGGCAGGCCAGGTCCAGGGACACAGAGGCTTCCCTTCAGCCAGGAAGGTAATGGGTCAGGGCTGCCATTTGCAAAGCCAGCTTTCTAAGAAGATGATCATGCGGGTCACCTCTTGCTGGGCTGGTGATTTGAGGCAGCAGAGGAAGGGATGTGACCCGGAAATGCCAACTTGCCATCTGCCCAGGGCCTAGGCTGGGTGCTGGGTAAGGGCCCACTGGGGACCAGGCTCAGCAAGCAGGCTTGGCTCTTTGGGCCCCCAGAGGAGTGGGGCTGGGGCACGTTCCTGCCCAGCCTGTGTGGGGACTGTGTCCAGGCCAGGCCCTGCTGGGCTCCTTTGATGGACTCAGGCTGGGCTCTCTGGTAGGTAGAAGCTGTTGTTTCCTCCTGGCTCTGCCTCACCTCTATTGGGCATGTCCCTGTAGCCTTGCCTCAGTTTCCCCATCTGCTAATGAGCGAGCAGTGCTGGCACTCACCCTGCAAGGTGGTGGCAGGGAATTGAAATAGTGCATAGGGTGATGGTGAAGTGCAGGGCTCTTGGTGGTGCCTCTCTCTGGGTGCAGAACCCAGCTACCCTGTAACCCTGCATCACCTCCCCGATCCTGGCCAATGCAGCTGAGGGGCCCTGAGCCCTCCCTTGTCCTGGAGTAGTGATTTGGCCCCCTTGGCCTTGGCTGGGCCACCTCTCCAGGGAGTGGCTTGGGTGACCTGGTCGCCAGGAGGAGTTGACAGCTGAGCGCCGCCCACAGCAGCCCTGACATCTGCGCTCTGTCCCGGTCCACATCCTCTCAGCCTCCTCATCATGCAGAGCACCAGGGTCTCATCTCTGATCATTTGGGACTTTAGACCTCGATCCCAAGACTGGTGGAAACAGTGATTTCCTCTGAACCCCACTTTACAGATGCAGAGACACGCCAGGGAGGCCCCCAGGCTCCCAACCCGAGTCACGCTGTGGATTAGGAACTTGGTTGTTTCCCGGGCTTTGAACCGTAGAGGAGGATGCAAGGGCCATGTGTGACCCAAAGCGTAGTGACAAGCGGCCCACACAGGAGCCCGCCTGCACTAGTACTGCAGAGAAGTGGTTCATCTACTCCAAGTACAAAGTGTGCTTACCTGGCAACAAGAAAAAAAACAAAACAAAACAAAAAACCCCACCAAGTTCCAATTTAAAAAATGGACAGAATATAGGAAGTTAGCTATCCAAAGAATATGTAAATGACTCGTAAATATGTGAAGAGTTATCCAGCCTTACTCATAAAAGAAATGCAAATTAAAGCTTCAAGAAGATGACCCCTTTCAACCATCAGACTGAGAAAGATCAAATGTGTGGCAGTGCCCTGCTGCTCAGGGTGCTGGGGACGGTGGCTGCCAGGTGGGACAAGTAGAAGGAGGGGCCCTGGACAGCCACTGGGCAACCGCTGCCTGAGCTCCACAGGCTTTGCCCTTTGACCCAACACATCTGGCATTAGGGATTTATACAGATAAGTGTGGAGTGTGTGTGTGAGTGTGTGTGTGTGTGTGTGTGTGTGTGTGTGTGTGTATGCATGCTAGGGTCATTCACTGCAGTATTACTTATAAAGGCAAAACATTGGAAATTGCCCGAGTGTTAATTGACAAGGGATCGACTAGACAAACAGTTGTATTCTACACAGTTCTCAGCACAGCAGACACACCGATGGGCCAGCTACAACGGAGCCCAAGATCCTCACAACCTTCAGACATTGTGTGAACATCAACAGAAGAGATCCTGTGAGGCCAGGCATGGTGGTGCAGGCCTGTAATCCCAGCACTCTGAGAGCCTGAGGCGGGAGGAGCACAGGTTCAAACCCAGCCCGGGTGACTTTGAAAAGGGCTGCGAATGCAGCTCAGACAAAGGCCCTGGGTTCAGTGTTTCTTTTGTTAAGGAGGAGCACACTCTAATGATGAAAGCATAGCAGAGTAAATCTATAGCATCATGTACACGACATAGCTGCCTATTACTTTGTCAGGTATTACCCACTGTACACGATTGTGTGTTCTCTGCTATTCACACTAGCAGTGCAGTGGTTTTGTTCACATTGCAACAGCCAAAACAAGTGCAGAGTGCATTTTGCTGTGACCTCAGGATGACCTCGGTGTCAGTAGGCCACAGGAACTTTTCATCTCCGTTATAATCCTCCGCTGTCTCTCACTGCTGACCGAAACATGATGTATAGGTTGTGTTGACACACCACTGTGTGTGTGAAGACAGGAATAGTCGATGCACACGCACACACACTTGCTTCATATCTGGAAGGCTTCATGAACCTAGCAAGAGTGGAGGCCTTCAGAAGGCATCCTGGACAGAGGGGAAGGGGAGCGCAGAGGCTGGGTTTCCACTGTGCGTCTGTAGGTTTCTTTTACAGTTTTACAGAGAGCCTGCATGTTCTAGGATGTACATACTTATACTGATTCGCCAACCCCTCCAGCCTCTTGGCACAAGTTGAATGAGGAAGGCTCGGGCCAGTGTGTGCACCCCGGGACCAGCCCTGTCTTTGTGGTGCCACAGGACCAAGGCTTAGCAAAGTGCCTACCCAGTCTGCTCCCCTAGTCTGGGGACGTGTGTGCACGGGGACTTTGGGGTCCCTGTGGTCTCTTTCATGTCAGCCTCCCCTGTGGTGCACACCAACTCCCTGCCTGCTAGAACCTCAGAACCCATGGGCCCCCCAATCAGAGTATCGTTAGATCCTGTCTCTCTGTGCCGATCCCAGGAGAGACTCAGACCCTCAGAATGCTTTAGCAGGGGGTCCCCAGCCCGCTATAGTGTCATATTTATCCTCAGTGTCGACCCAGCTCATCCCTGAACCCCTGCCACCAACACTGACCTCAAGGGGTCCTAGCTGTGGTGACCTTGCTCTGAGCAGTCTCTGTCAGTCTTGGAGTTGGTGCCAGGGTAGGGTCCTGGGCAAGCCACCTCCTGATTCCTTGTCGGGCCTGCAGCAGGTGGCAGGCTATGTGGCCTGGCTTTGTCCTCCTGTGACCTAAGGCCAGGTGATGCCACACACGGAGAGCCCCCTTTGCAGTCAGGCTTTTGGCTGCTGGCCTAAGCCAGCTCCTTGTGGAGGGCCATCTGCCACGTCACGTCACTGCGCGGGCTCCACCTTTTTTAAAGCCAGGAAGTGGGAAGAATGCTATTTTGTTCCTGAATTGAAGGGACACAAAGGACCTGGATGAAAGGAGTGTGGGGAGGAAGGCTCCAGGCAGCCTTTGATTGATTGATTGATTGATTCACTGATTTCCTCCCTCTGCAGCATTGTTCCCTCTTAGGAGGAGAGAAGAGTGGTTTCCTAAGGCAAAGCTCAGTGGCTGAGGTGGGGGACCCTGAGCTGGCTGCAGGCTGGGGTTGGGAGGAAGCCAGATGCCCAGACCCCATGGCCAGGCTCCAGTCACCACCTGCAGAGCAGGGAGGGAGGGAACTGAGCCCGGGGGAGGGGAGTCACCTGCCCAGGTCACCTGGGGTGTCGGGGGAAGAACAGAACTGGGACTCAGCTCTGAAGATGGAGGCTTTGACGCTGTTCACTCCAGGTGACAGCTAAACTTGGCCTTGTCCTGCCCACTGCCCATGGCACCCACCCAGCCTCGGACCCAGGACAGGAGCACCTGTCACTTTCTCCACACTCGAGTCTGCATGGGTCCCCTTCTGCTGAGCCACCATTCCCTGGGCTTTGTGAGGTGGCCTTGGGAGGGCCTATAGCAAGGCAGACCACAAGAACGTCCTGGCGATGGGGTGCAGGGTCACCTGTCCACCACTGTGCTGGCAGCTTTTGTGAGGAGACCTCCATCTGTCCTCCAGCTCCTCCCCTTTTCCACAATATGGGGAGGCATAAAGGGTCCCCCATCGCCCCTCATTTTCCAGAGTCAGCAGTAGCTCCTGGTGTCTCCTTGGCCAGTCCACTCTTGGCCTTGGTGCCTGGACCTTTCTCTCCCTGATGTCACCGTCTGGTCCTCTGGTTTTCCTACCTATCTCCACCTCTCCTCCCATTCCTTGAGGAGGCCCTTCCGGAATCTCTCAGCTGAGTGTGAGCTTGCTTTCCCTTGGGGCAGCCTCAGCCCTACCACCAAGAGCTTTCTACAGCCCCCCACCTGCAGTCTCTGCCTGTACTCCAGAGTCCCAGTTTCCCAGAGCCTCTTTGTTTGGTGACCCAGTGGCTGGATACAGGTGTGCAGAGTATCAGGAAGGGTCCAGGAGGGAGCACCGTGGGTGGGGAGTGCCTGGGAGAGGGCGGAAACTAGTCATGGAAGCCAGGGAGACCCGCCTCCTGGCACAGCCTCCTGATACTCTGCAGTGGTCTCCAGTGGTCCCAGGCCATGTGCAGCCCTGTGCAGACCAAGAAGTCATTTCAGAGCCCTTTAAACTGTTTGTAATCATCGTTCCGATAATTATAAATTACTGCATGGGTCTGTGGACATGGCTTTAAGATGCAACCTCACCTTGTCCAGGCCACCATGCATAGCAGGTGTCAGGACCATCCTTCCCTTCTTTGAGTGGACCTCAGCCTTCCCTGGAATGGGACCTCGCTGATGCATCACAGTGGACACTGTGGACCCTCACCTGCCTATTCCGTCATCAGCTTATTATAGCTGTCTATAGGAGCCTTCATGTCATGTAGGTGGCGGCTCTGGAAGGAGAGAGGCCTCGGTGGACATTTCTTCCCCTGACCTGTGACTGGCAGCACATCCTTTAACCTCCTTGTGTCCCAGAGACCCATCTTGAAGGGACAAAGCTCCTGACTGCTCTAAAATACGTGCCCTCCCTGTTGGCTTACCCTTTCTATCCCTTCTCAGAGGCCAAGCTTGTCCAGCCCTGGGCATGTGTGGGCAACAGCAGTGTTTGTGTAATTGATTGTTCCACACGCCTCATTGTCTGTGTCCTCCTGGGAAGTTGGCATGCTGGGATTATTTTCTGCACTTGGCAGATAAGGAAACAGAGGCTTGGGAGCAGCAGTAAGACACTCTGGCTGGAGAGGGCCAGGGCGAGGTGGATCTTCTGGTGTTACTTCCCTGGTGACTCATTCATGCTTCATTTGAGTCCTGCCTAAAAATTGAGATCAAATTCCCCAAAACCTCTCAAAATCCATGCCGAATGGACAGTCATCTACCTGTCTGGGCCTAGGCTGATGCACTCAAGGTGTCTGCCTCCCTGGGTGTCTTTCCCACTCTGTCCTGCCCTCCCTGCCCAATCCTGAGTGGCCTCTAACTCTGCCATTTAAGGCCCCACCTTCCCCTCTCATGTCCCCTGTTCTAGGAGGTCCCCAGGGTCTCTGGGACTTTGCTCCTTTGTGGTCCCCAGTGTGGAAGGTGGTTGGCCGTCCCAGAGAGCACCACCCCCACCGCAGGCCTCCCCAAAGGGGGAACTAACTGAAGCCAACTTGCTCGGGGTCCCTGGAGAGGCCACTTTCTAGAGCGGGGCTCACTTGGCAAGAATGAGCCTCTGATCAGAGAACATCCCCGAGGACTCCCCAGGCCTCTTCCAAACAAATTCCTCCACGTTCAAGAGCTGCCCTTTTCTCCTGGAAAGTTTCCAACAGAGAAGACTCCGGTCCAGTGGGGGCTGAACCCATCTTGTTTTCCAGAAACCTTTGCGTGCTGCTCTCCAACCAGCCCCATGAGAGGGAGCAGAGCAGCTGCCCAGGCCTCCCGTGGGGGCCTCCCATAACCTGCTCCACTAGGAGGATAAATCACTGTAATCAAGTCCCAGGAGCCCAGACTGGGGGCTGAAAGTTGCATGGTGAAGACTTCTGATGGAGTCAAAGCAGCCATCCTGGCCTTCACTTCCTGGGCCTCTCTTTCCCAGCACATCCAAACTTGGAGTTTGACGACTTTCTCTTTCCGTTTTGTGGTACTGCGGATGCAAGCCAGGACCTTGAACAGCTAGCGCAGTACTGTACTGCTGAACTTCACTCTCAGCCGGGAGAAGTTTCTGACCCTTCTAGAAGTGTGTCTTAGTCACCTTCTCAAGACACAATGCCCGAGACCTACGACTTGATGGAGGAGAAGCTTGTCTGGTTCACAGTTTCTGAAGTATCAGTCTGGGTAGTCAGCTGGCTCCAGGGCAGACGCAGCATGGGGGAAAAGCTGCTTATGTCATGGTGGCCAGGAAGCAGAGAGGAGGAAGGAGCTGGGGAGGGAGATAAACCCTTCCAGGCCACACCCCAGCGACCCACCTCTTCAGACTAGGCCCCACCTCGTAACCTCTCACCTAGCTGGAGCCCCCTATAATCCCGTTACCTTCCAAAAGCCCGCTTATAAGTGCATGAGCCCGGGGTTGGGGTTACCACTAGTGGTGAACAGCTCGGCCGTACCAGTTTCATGGCTGGCTGAATCAGACATGCATTGTCACCTAGAATGAAGACCTGGGGGAAGCTAGACCCATCACCGCTCTCAAGGGTCATAGTGCCATGGAGTTGTTTGGCACGGTGGTCAGGCAGGCCCAGGTTCTAGGCCCACAGCTGGGGTGCCTGGGGCCCCAGTCGTCACCCAGTGACGTGCATGGCCTCAGTGTGTTAGCACGGAGCTTCTGTAGCTAGGGCTCCTGGGAGCTCCCCAGAGTGGGTGGGGCCAGACTTCTAGCCTGGAGCTCTTCAGAGAAGAAGCTTGATCAAGGTCTCCCTGTGACATTACAGAGCATGCCCATGTCCTCAAGGGCTCCGTACACCTGTAAGGGACTGGAGGAGGAGGGTGTTCCAGGGGCCCGGGAACAGCACAAGCAATGATCTGTTTCAAATATATGGTGCACAGAGAAGGGGACTTTGGTGTCAGCCAGGATACCAGAGTTTGTGCCCGGAGTTCTTATTCTCATGGGCTTCAGAGGAACGCTCCTGAAATCTTAGCTCCACTCTGCTGCGTTCTTCTGTGTGAGCACAGCTCTAAGCACATTGCAGAGATTGCCTTATTTTTTATTTTTTTGGTTTTTTCAGATGGGATCTCACTATGTAGTCTAGGTTGGCCTCAAACTCACAGGGATTCTCTTGCCTCAGCCTCCGGAGTGCTGGGATTACAGATGTGAGCAAGCACACCCAGTGTGAGTGCCTTATTTTCCCCACATCACACCCTCACCAGGGGAGGTGCATTTCAGGGACCTGGGAGCTAAAGTAGAGGGGTGGCTGAGCAGCTTGCTGTAGCTCACAAGCTCCTGAAGGGGCAAAGCAAGAGTCATGGGTGTGTGGCAGGGGCCACATTTCCTTGCTACCAGGGGCCTCCAGCTCCAGGGTCTCAGTGCCCCTTTGCCACCATGGCAAGGGTGGGCAGCTCAGAGCAGATCAGGGGCCTGTAGCCTGGGCTGCCAGAAGCAAACTGTTCCCTCATGAATAACTGCACCTCAGTGGCAACCCTACTAGGTGTGCCCCGGGGACCAGGTTGACAGGTGACTCCCACGGGCGGCATGGCTTCTAGTTCCCCATTGAGGTCTGCAGGACATACTGGCCCAGAGATTGGGAAGGCTGGGTTCTGCCATCCACATTTGGTTGCCACCTGAATTGTGTCCATCACACTGCTCCGTCCACCAAGGACGCAGGTAGGGATGTGTGGGCATCAGTGTGAGGGCCCATCGTCGCCTTGTGTAAGGAGCAGAGAGGCGGGGGGCGGGGGGAAGGTGCTCGACCCATGGCACCCAGGAGGCAGAGAGAAAAGAGAGGAGTGGGGGGCAAGAGTACACTCTCCTCTTCCTCCGGAAGGGCCACACCCGGGGACGCATGCCAGCCAGGGCCCAGCTCCTGACAGCACCTTTAGCTAGACTGATGTATTGAAGGAAGGACTCATCCACTGAAGGGCGGAGTGTCCCACGATCCAGTCTCTGGCAGAAGCCCGGCCTCTGGATACATGAGGTTTGGGGGACCCTTTAGGTCTCGCCATAATGTGGGGTCTTCCAGCAGTCTGCACCTGGGAGGAAGAGAGCCCGAGGATGGGTGGGGCCTCAGTATCTGAAGCGGAGAGACACCGATTGCGTGCCAGGGTGCCATAAAGCTCGGTCTAGCGCAGCAAAGTGGCAAAAAGGAAGAATGAAACAGCCGTCTATTTAAGAGAGTAACGACAGGGAAAAATACATTTTCATCAGCTCGTCTTCTTGTGGCTGAATCCCACAGCAAGCTCCAAATTCCGATGTCAGGAAATAAATCAAAATAACTTTGCTGTGTTTAGCCTCATTTTGCCGTGCCGCTCGGCTCTGAGTTAAAAAGCAACAGGTACCGTGGTGTCTCTCCCAGAAACACAGGAATGGTTTTAAAATGCAATTATGGGGGCTGGTGGAAGGGAAGGGGAAAAATGTTTTTCTTCTATTGATGTATGATTGCCCCCGTGCTGTTTGGAATCGTATTTTCGTGGCGCTCTGCTAAGAAGTGCTATTTACAGGCAGCCTGACAGACGGAAGCGATAGGGTTTGGCAGGTCTAAATGTATGATTTTAGCGGGTCTCCGAGGAAGGGTTGGGGGAGGGTGTGCTGGCCTTTTGAGAGTGTAGAGGACAATGAGGCTGCTCAGCGTCCACCCTGCTTGTCAGGACCAATCAGCCAGCCTGGAGACAGCCTCTGGGCTTCCCGGAGAGCCTGCTGCCACCTCACAGCGCCACGGTGCTGCCCCTCACATACCCCATGCGTCAACCCTGCACTGAGCAGCGCTTCGTGAGAAATCTGACACTGGCTCTGGGCTGTCTTTCCTAAGGCACTGAAGAGCTTTGAAAGGGCTTGGATCAGAGAGGGACAAAGGAGGCCGGACCTGTGGGCAAAGTAGGGGACAGAAGCTGGCTAGGAAGGGGTCAGCACAGTGTAGGAAGCCCAGAGCATTTGGCGCCAGGCCCTGTGGTATGAGGAGGACATCAGTGACAGGAAGCGGGTGGCAGGTCCTTGTGGATGACGGCCTGGTTCCCACGTGATGGGTCCATGGAGGCGTGGGGCAACCAAGGGCACCTAAGGCAGGGTTTTGATGGGGTAAGATGTCATGTCCCTGACCAGTGTGAGGGCTGCTGGAGTCCCTGCCTACCTGACTACAGATACTACAGTATGTGATCAGCACCATTGTGTGGTAGGTTCCTGTCTTACAGATAGAACGTTAGAGGCCCCGCATCTTCCTCGAGGTCACTCACCTAGGGAGGAGCAGGAGCCAGATGTGTTCAAGACCCTTGAACCACTAGGCTGTGGGGAATCCAACAGGAGCTGGCCAGGGACCAGGCCAAGGCAAGGCTGAGCCCTCACGGAAGTGCCGCTTACTAAGTGTCAGACACCGCGCTTGGCCGGCAGTCAGGAAATGAATAAAACCCAGTTCCTGCTTTTGAGAGGTCGGGTGATGGCCCTCAGAAGACGGGAGTCATTAATAAATAGAACAAAATACAGTGCAGAGTGACAGTGCAACGGCAGAGGGTTTTTGCAAGATTTTGAGAGGGGGAGATGGGAAAGGCCTCTTGGAGAAAGTGGGGTACGATCTGAGTTTTACGGATTGGGGGGGTCGGGGTGGGACCAGCCAGTGTATGCGTGGGTGAGGGATGAGGGAGATCTCAAAAGCATCTAGGACCACGCAGAGGGGCAGGGTGGGTGGTCTCAGTGGAGGGGATGGCAAGGGGGAGATGTAGGTGGACTCCAGAGTGGGAGGTTGGGGCAGAGAGCTTGAGACACAGAGATTATTCCACTGGGGCGGAGAAAGCAGCACACTCTCTGCCCAGCTTGCAGGTACCTGTTCATCAAGGACGCTTAACCCTAACCCTAGCCCCCTTCCCTAGTGCCTGCAGAGCCTCCTTCTTGCCATTCTGAAGCCACCCACGTCTCCATGTCTCCCACTGCCAGACCTCACCTCCCACTGGAAACCCCTGGTCTAGACCTTTATCACTTTGGAGAAATACACAAGAATAGAACAGCCTACCTGGGGTGGAGACTACATGAGAGTCCTGTTTGGGCAGTCGTAGATGACAGGGCCCTTGTTCCAGGGAACTTAGGGGCAGAAGAGGGAGTACAGGGAGAGGGTAATTTCAGTCCTTGTGGGCGGGTGTTTAGATCCAGAATGGCAAATACATACCCTGTGTCTCCACAACGCATGCCCAAGGCAGACATCACCAGTCTATCACAGAGTTCTTTCAGGTAGATCAGGATACTGTCACCAGGGTGTCCCCACAATGTTCCAGGCAGCCCTTACAGCTTTGTAGTGAGTAATGAGAGTTGCCTTGCTGGAAGAAAGATTCTTCTCCCATGCTAGGGACTTACTTAGTTAAAGTGCCCCTCACTCCCAAAAGAAGTATAGGTGAATCCAGCAGGAGAGTGGCAGGCTACATTTTCCTGGTGAGGTTTCTGTTTCTCAGAGGAGGAGCTGGTTCTGAGGATACATGGGAAGGGGCCTGATGTGGTTTTAGGGGGCCTTCTGAGTGGTGAATGGCATAGTGTCATGGTCACGCATGGACAGCTCATGGAGCCTCATCTCCCGTCCCCCAGCTTCTGATACTGGGTTATTGGAGGGAGTAAGGTTGATCCTGGGGAGCTTCTGGGCTTGTGTATCCCAGTTGTCTGCTGGGCTCAGGCCGAGCTCCTCTGGTCCTGTGTTTCCTGAGCACCTGCCAGTTACCCACAACTTCCTTTCTCTCACAAACTTCCTGCACATAGACCTTATTTCCTTACACTGCAGGTGGGAAAACTAAGGCTCAGAGAAGCCACACGAGTGCCCGGGATCACACAGAGCAGGGTGGAAACTTTAAGTCACTAACATCTGGGGGCTCCGACACGCCTCCATGTCACTCGTCCCCTTGGGACTCATCTTCTAGAAGGAGGGGCAGAGGTGTAGAGGGTGAGCAACCGAGAGTACATGCTCCAAAGTGGCTAAGGGGCCTGGAGCTGGTCTGGGGTCAAATTCTGGCTCTCACTCAGTGGCTGGGTGGGCTACTCTCTGCCTCAGTTTCCTCCTCTGAGACTTTATATCTCTTAACTCATGAAGTAGTGGCAGGGGTTTTAAGAGTTCCCTGCTCAGCATGGTGCCTGGCCTGCCAAAAGTGTTCAGTGGATGTTAGCTGCAGGACTTCTGGGATTAGTAGTCAGCATGATGCGGTCTGGGGCCAGGCACCTCTTCCTCTGCCCCAGACCCTTCTGTCTGCCCAAGATGCCCCCTTCTTGGCGCCATCCTTAGAGGAAGCCAGCTGTGTGCTGTGTTTCTCTCTAGGTCTGAGGTGTCTTGGCAGGCTGACCACAGCCCCAGCCTGAGTCAAATGTCACCGGAAAAGCACAGCCTGTGGTTCGTTGACACCCCCGCCTTGCCAGCCCTAGAAACCTGTTGTGCACATGGGGCCCAGAGGAGTCAGAGGGCCTCCCTGGGGACTGGAAGCAGGGGCGGGACGAGAGCAGTGACATGACTGGGTAATCTGTGAAGGGCACAGAGGTGAGTGTTGAGGACAGGTCCCCAGGAGCAGCCTGCATAGAGGGCCTGAGCTCAGATCTCCAATTGTCAGGCTGCAGGTCCGTCCTCCCAGCTATGAATGCGGCACCTGCTCCCATCTGGGAATTCTCCACTCAGTCCCTGACTGCTAGGGGGACAGCCACTGGCTCGTCTTCCTGCCTCCTCTGAAGCCAGGCACAGGTATGTGACCCTGGCCCTGCCTGACAGGCATTCATTCCCATGGGAGACCGAGTCTGGGCCCGGGTAGAAGAAGGCAGGGGCTGGGGGCCCTGGCTGTCAGGGGTGTCAGCTGCTGAACCCCTCTCCAAGCGGCATCTGTGGACAGGACACAGGGGAGGCATTGCTGCCCAGTGTCCATGCTGCCCAGTGTGTGGGGACCATCAGCCAGTCCTACACAGTGGCTTTAGGATCGGGACCTGGCTGTGTAAATGTGGGTCTCCAAGCTTGGGTCTCCACTTGCCCCAGAGACTGCTTTTGAGACCAACCACAACTCCTGTATAGAATTCTTTTCTCCTTCTGTTCCTTCACCTACTCCATGGGTCACCCCACCTCCCAGCTAATGGATTCCCCTTAAGGGACCTGGAAGGCTCCAAGCTGTGTGTCCTGTGTTCGGCATTTATACAGGCAACATGGAGCTGAAAGCAAGATGGAGGGCTGCTCAGGCTTGGTGTGCGCATGTGTAAGTGTTTGCGAGTGTGTGCAGTCACAGGGAGGATATGCACCCTGAGAGCAAGGTGAGAGGTGGGGGCAGTCCCGTGGGCCAGCCCAGGGGCAGGTGGGCTTGGGGCTGAATATGTGAAGCCACACTCTTCCTGTCACCTGCGACCTCCCTCCCCACCTCTGCATCCCGGGAAGGATCTCAGGCTTGTGACACCGGCTGTGAGCCAGGGCTTGTACAGCACCCCAGGAGACAGAAACTGGCCCGGAAGCTGTCCCCGTGCCTCCTCTGGATGACCCACCTGACACGGCCAGGTCTGTGACAATCACTGTGGGGAAACGTTGAAGACCCTGGGGACTTGTGGCATAAAAGGAGTCCAGAAAAGGAGGGACCTCTGCCTGTGTTTAACCTCAGGACTCGTCAGTAAAGTCGTCCGCAGTCCAGTGGAAGCCCAGCTGCTCTGGGGACACCTCCTGGTCCTCCAGGTCTCTGTTGGTCCCAGGCTGCAGCCCAGAGCAGTGACAACTTCCTCAGGTACACACATATGCACATGCACACACACAAATTCACGTGTACACACTCACTGGGACCACAGGCCGTGCAGAGCTTGTTACCTCTGCTGGCCCAGGGCCTGCTAACCCTTATTCTATGGCCCCAGGTCTTGGCAGTCTCACAGCCAGCCTTCTCTACCGGAAAGGAAAGAATGTTCTAGAAGGCTTGTGTGGCAACCCTTAGTTTGGGGCTTCCTATGGGTGGAAGGTTTGGTTCTAATACAGCAGGAGAGGGGATAGAAGAGGCTGGGAAGAACCCAAGAGAGTGGAGGAAGGAGAGAGGGAGACTGGAGAAGGCCATGCAGGCAAAGCACAGAAATGGGGGGCGACGATCCAGGGCTGGTGTTGGGGTCACGGCCTTTTCTTATTGAGTTGCAAAAGATAAAGGACTCAGCCAGGTGCCTAACTGAAATAACACGAAAACGTTTATCTTCTCAGGCGCAGCAGCCACACTTTAGGTCTGCCACAGTGTGCCAATGTGTGACTCATGGCACCTGCATAGACAGCTTCCTTCAGGAACATTCCCAGCCCTTCTTGAGAATGCTGTCCCCTCTGGACCCCTACCCCTGGCGTTAAGTGCCAGGAACCATCTCCCTGTGCTCATCCACGGAAACCCTTCCCCAGGCCCTGACCGGGAAGCCCCTTCTCCAGGACTCCTCAGCCTGCCCTGCTCCTTCCTACTGCCCTCCGGGCCACCGCTGTCTCAGTCCAGGCCACAGCTCCTCAGGACAGGTGCCTTCCTTCCTGGTTCCTGTTTGTTGTTGGTCACCCCTCTTCCTATTTTCTGGCTGTTGTGGTCCCCTGCTCTTGCCCTCTCGGCCTCCTCTGGGGGCGTCTCTTGGTGGGCCTGATAGCCTTCTGCACATCCTCTCTGCTCCTCTCCTCTGCGTTCCTTCAGAGATGCTAATTGCACCCACAATTACCTAATTGCCATGGTAATTAGCCAGTTGCTTTCAATTTTGAAGGTGCAAATGGCAAATTGCAGCCCTACAGTGGTAATTTTGGGCACAAACTGTGCCCAGAGAACTTGTTTCAGCCCTGGGGACCAGGGAGAGGACAGAGCCGGGGAGAATGAGGTCTGGGCAGGAAGCTATATTCTCAGGTAGGGTGGCCCCGAGGCTGGGGTCTTCCTTAAAGCAGCGCATGTCCCCTCCAGCACAGAGCTGCTGCCCACTGGAGTTGTGAGGTTTGTGTTGTTGCTGACACTGAGGATGTGACGCAAGGCTGGTGCCGAACCTCCAGACTCCTCAGGCTGCTGCAGTGGACCGGGCCCCCAAGCCTAGCCTGGGAGGCCACTCCTGGGGCGCAGGACGGAGCCCCAGAGGAAGAGTGAAGCCATGTGTCCTTGGTGGCTGCAGCATGTGACGAGCGGTGGCGTTCTATGGCCAGACAAACACTGCTGACTTCTCAAGTGGGCCGAGGTCTGGCCCCCTTCTAAACCACCTCGTCTGGAGACACGTGTTCCCAAAGCCGGCTCTCCTGTGGCACTAGTGCCATTTGCACATCTGGGCAGTGGGTGTCTGGGGCCCTGGGCTTGTGAGGGGCATGGGATCTGACCGTGTAGTCCTTGTCCAGAGTCAGCCCTGAAGTCAGGCTGGCACAGAGCATGCACTGATGTGGCCAGCGAGCCATTCCCACAGGGTGTGTGCTGGGGGAGTCCTGGGGGCTGACGGGAAGCTGGGGGAGACCCTGCTGAACCTGGATACAACCCCGGCCTCCTGAGGGACCTGAGGTGAAGAAGTCCCCAGACAGGAAGTGAACGCTACACTGTGCTCAGCACAGGCTAGGAGTTGGTGGCAATACAGAGGTGACCAATCAGGGGACGCCGCCTCACTGGCTGTGAGGTTTTGTGACAATGTGGGGGCAGTTACCCACCCACCCACCGGAGAGCTCATGGGTTTTGCTGATAAAGTAGTGGGTGGACAAGATGCTCTGTCTGTGGGTCTGTTTCCCCACCTGCAAAGGAAGGAGGGTGGGCTTGTGGTCCTCACCATCTGTCATCGGGTCTCTCATGCCCCCCTGCGCAGCCTTGCTCCACATCTTGTTGGCAGGGTGCTCACACCACCCACTGAGGTGGCCCTGACCTCCAAGCACCCTGGCCCTGAGACCTGTCCCTCACCAGTACCTCCCGGCCCCCTCTTGCTAGCTGACTTTGATTTTGTTTTGTTTTGTTTTTGCCTTGTCTATGATCAAAGTCTCCAACCTCACCTTGGAGCCTCTAAGGAGTGAAGTTGAGATACAAGAGACCCCTCAATTTCACTGCTCTGCCATGAGGGAGGCTTGGGGCAGGGGAGGTCAGCAGACTAACTTCCCATCCGTCTCTACCCTGACTGCCCGCTTGCCTCCTGACCTCAACAGGGACACCCAGCTAAACACGACAGTGTCCATGAGTTAATTAATTCACTGGAGGGAAGGGAGGCTATAAATAATGCACTGGGAGCAAGGGGCCAGCTGGGACAGGGCTGCTCACAGTGGCTTCGCGGACTCGCTCTGGTGACACAGGTTAATGAGCACAGGTCTCCTTGCCAACATAATAGCAACTAAAAATAAGGAAAGAAGAATGGGGCACCCTCCCTGGTGAATCAGATTCCTCCTGTTGAAATTTCCATGCTGAGGCTGAACTTTCCTGTGCCTGCTGCTCCCGGGGCTGACGGAGAGGGACCCCGTTCTCAGGAGGGACGGTGAGCACAGCAGAGTCCAAGCCTGGCCCCATGGCTGCCTTAGAGACCTGAGACTTGTGCTGACTCTTGCTCTTGGGCAGGGGAAGAAGGGGACTTGGAACAGGTGACCCCATGAGAGCTTGGAGTCAGGCCGGACTCCCCCACCTGTTCCCTGCTCCTGCTGTGTGGCCCTGAACCTCCATAAATACACCTCTTGCCACTCCCTGCCCCTCCTGAAGCTGCTGTCCTGCCAAAGGAAGTGGACTGAAAATCCTCCATTCCCAGCCCTCTCCCAGCCACCTGAGTCGCACATGATGTTTGACAAAATGTTCTTGTCACATGCTTCTGTCCTTGGAGGTCACCGTGACCCAAGTGGCTGGGGACGGGCATGCAAAGCTTCTCACACAGTGCCCTGCCCTGAGGGATGCAGCGCCTGTGTGAAGTGGCAGAAGCTGCCCCCTGTGGACAGATGTAGCGTATCAGGGTGCTGGGCTGCACCCTGGGCCCCACCAGGCACCTTTGCACAGTGCGCACCCTGTACTCTCCAACGGGCTGCCTGCCTCATCTTTCTGGCAGACAGCCAAGGCCCCAGAGCTTTCTGAGAGAGAAGAATTGTCAGGAAAACTAAATGAGGCTTCCGTCCCCCAGCGAGTTTTCCCCTCCCCTAACTTCAGTTGTCTCTCCCCAGCTTATGTTGAGAAAGGAAAGGGACAGATCGAAACCGGGGCCTATTGCGGGTCACAGCAGCTCTTTCTGGAGGGAGTGGTGGGCCCTGGAGACAAGGCGCCCAGAGGCTGGAGAAGCCCAGCTTAGCAAAGGGACACAGAAAACACTGGAGCCAGATGCCAGCTGACCTGAGGTTGATCACCTGCCCCCGAACGTGGGGCTTGGTTTTGTCCTGTTGGCCCCATGTCTTGGCGGCATCTATGGGAGGAGAGGGGCCCTGGTCAGGACAATGGACAAGAGAAGCAGTGCTGGCCTGGTGGTGGAGCAAAACCCATGGCACCTCCCAGGAACCCCTTGACAGACCGTCGCGGGCACTACCCGTTGGTGCCCTCGCTGCCACGCTGCTGTTCTGTGACATTTTGTGGGGTAGATGTGAATCTGGAGGAAGAGTGAGTCCGTCCCACTGTCCCCATCAGTGACTTCTCGTCCCTAGCTGGAGGCTCCCTGTAGCAGGAGCGGACCCTGGGGCCCTGAGCGCCTGTGGAGAAATTCCTTTCTATGTGTGTTTGGTGTCGTTTTCAAACCTTCATGGCAAAAGCTTCCCATCCAGCCTGCTCAAATGTGTGTGTGTGTGAGTATGTGTGTGTGAGTGTGTGTGTGTGAGTGTGTAACACAAACCTTCCATCTGTGCTGCTCTGGGCTTTACCCTCGCTTCCAGGAGCACCCCCTGCTAAACCTCTTACCCCACACATTCCCACTCCCTCTGGCTTTGCCCCACTCCAGCCACCCCTGCTGGCCTCTGGTAGCCACCTCTGACCTTCTTGTTGCTAAATTGAATGGGCCTCTTGACGCCACATCCCCCGTGGTCTGCGGGCCAGGCCGACAGCATTGACCACTTCCTTGTTCTTGACACACTTTCTTGCCTGGCGTAGAGGACCTGGGGCCCTGCCTTCTTTCTCGATGCTGAGGTTGCCCAGTGGGCTGTCCTTGGCTCCCCTGTCTGTCACTCCACACCACACCTTCACATGGCACCCTGATCCGCTGATACCCCATGTTTCTCCTCAGTCTGGGCCTATTTGCAAGCCACAGGGCGGTGAAGAGCTAAGCCCTGTAGGCTCCCTCTTCTCAACAGCTTCTGGGCCAACCCTGCCCCTGGCAGGAGTGGAAGGACCCTGAGGCCACAGGCCATGTTCTCCTTCCACCCCACCGAGGCCCAGGGGAGTGCTAGGCAGGGCCCTGCCTGGTTGGAAAAATAAATCTCATCTGTGTAAAAATCACCTCCAATATCTGGGATCTAGGGAAAGGGCCCCCTGGAAAAGGATAAGACAGCTTAGTCACCTCACTCAGGGACATTAAGAGGACAATAAGCAGGGGTCTGGAGAAGCACATTTCTTTCTCTCAGCTCACTTTGTCGCCCCCTCCCAAGTCAGTGGCCCTCTGCATGTATGGTGACCCCAGCCCTGTCAACCCCAACCTGGCCAAATGCCTGTTGGGGCCACAAGGAAGCACTACCCTACAGCCCCGAGACCCCACCCTCCTTCCCCAGCTTTTTGCTCTGCACTTTGAGCTTTGTGAAATGGAGAGGGACATGGAAATGCGCACAAAGGAAATCAATGGGGGCTCCAGGAGCTGCCCAACCTGTGCCCCTTCTCTGCTCGCCTTGAGGGATCAATACTCCTGGCGCAGCAATCTGAAGCGCTGTCCGCCGGCACGGAGTCACTAAAGGGCTCTAGCGTACCGCCCCCCCCCATGGCCTCCAGCTCTTCGTTACTTTGCACCCCCGACCCCAAGTGGCCGCCAGTGCGATGGTGGGCCTGCCCGGAGCCGTGACCCTGGCTGGTGGGAGGAGGGTGGTGGGGCTGTCACCCTTCAGCTGGCTAATGTGGGGGTCTTAATGAATATGAATCGCCACCTCCTCCACAGAGCCGGCCCCATCACATTCCTTCACACCTCAACGAGCCCAGAAAGGTTACTCAGAATTAAATGTAAATCACATATTTACTGGTATGAATCAGATCACAGTGTCGCTGTCTCGCTGCTGCGGAGAATTTAATCATGCCGCTGCCTGGAGGGCTTCTGCCTTCCCCCGCTGTGGCCCCACCTCCCTGCCCCCAGGATCTGCACCTGGTGGAGAAGGTGACAGCCCTCTGATGTGGTGGGGGTTTTACTGGAGCCTGCAGAAGGGAGCACTGACGCCCTTTGGTGCCCATGTCACGGCTGCCTGCTAATAGCGCATCAGGCCAAAGCAGTCACGAGGGTAGCCCTGCGGACCCCTGACGCTCATTGGATCATCCCAGGATTATCCCTACTAAGAGGCTGTGAGCAGGGACATCACCTGCTAGTGTCACACACGTTTTAGGACCCACTGTAAAGCTCATCTGGGTAGCGTTTGTGGAGCTTCAAGTTCACATAAGCAAAATGGAAACAGTGAAGCTTTTTCTGTGGAAAATCCCTCAGTAGAACGCAGGAGTGGGGATTGCTGTGTGGACTCTGAGGTGCCACACAGAGCCCCATGCGGGTCAGTTTCCTCAGCATGGGCAGGATGCCGGGGACATCTGCTTTCCTCAGGATGTCCCTTCCCAAGCCTACCCATTCCAAGGCTGATGCCCAGGGTGCCCTCCCCACCCCTAAATGCCAATTGAGCTTTCTCCACTGGAGAATTTCCTAACTGCATAACTCCTTTCTGGAAAACTGAGCTAGCATTGTCTACACAGGAAGCCAGCCCACACTGCATGTGAGTGTGTGTGTGCGTTCCTCTGTGTGTGTAATCTGAAAACCAGATGTAGTCCCTTCACCAGGAAGCAACTCTTCTCACAAATTTTAAGGGACACAGATCCCCTGGGCTTGAAGTCAAGGGACTTTCTTTTCATAGTCAGTCTCAGCCCTAGAAAAGCTGTGATTTTGTTTACAAACTCAAGGTTGAAAAACATTCACTGGAATTAGAATTCATCTGTCAACCCTAAGCCAGGCATCAATTGGGTAAGTAGGATGTTATGATTTTAGGGAAAATAGAATCCGTTCCAGTTACTTGTTTCGGTTACCTGTGGCTGTGTAACAAATCTCCCTAAAACTCTACGGGATAAACAAAACCCAATTTATTATGCTTATAGATTTTTGAGACCAGGAATTGAACAGGGGACGGAAGAGATGGCTTATCTCTGCTGCACTGTGTCTGGGATCTCAGTCTGGAAGATTCCAGTGCCTGGGGGTGACCTGAGCTTTTGGGGTCTGGAGTCAGGGGGAGGCTTCTTCTCCCATTTGTCTTGAACCTGGGTTGGGATGTGTCAAAGTGTGGGCTCAGCTGACCTGTTGATCAGAGTCCTCCGCATGGTGTCCTCGTGTGGATGGGGCTCCTCACAGCACAGGGGCTGGGTTCTGAGCAGGAGGACAAGCAAGGGGACCGTCAGGAAACAAGGGTCCCAAGGGACCAGCAAGAGGCGTCCAAGTCTCCTCTGACCTAACCTGAGAAGTCATGCGGGATTGCATCTTTCCATCAGTTCCAAGCTGGTTACTGAGGCCAGCCCACACTCGATGGTGAGTGGCATGGCCACATCACAGAAGAGCATGCAGGATGGGAGTTACTGTTGGCGACATCCTTGGAAACCATTCAGCTACAGGATCTGTTGTTACTTCAAAAAGAGGTACTGAGAAATCAATTCATCAGGTAATGGCTAAATATGTATTGACAGCCACTGATGTGAAAGGCTTCAAGCCAAGGGAAACAGCAGGCAGAGAGCTCCGATCCCAAGCTAAGTCAGCCTCCCTGTCTATAAAGTGGAATCCAATCAGAGATATTTTGATTGCAAGAAATGGAGACCCAATTCAGGCTGCCCAAATAGAGAAATAGATCCCATGGAAATCCAAGGACAAAATCTAAATCCTTTTCCAGGAATCGTGGGACTCCCTGGAAAGACAAAAGTGAACCAGCTCTCATTTTGCCTCCTTGGGATTCTGCAGGCTTCTCTCTCTCTGCTTCCCATGTCTTTGTCATGACCTATGATGGCTGCTGTGACTCAAATTCTACCTCTTGGCCTTTAGCTCTATTGCTATTGCTCTCAGAGGCCCACTTCCCCGTCCTGAAGGGCCAGGAGACCTTGTGTAGCCACTCAGAGACCATAGGTTGTGTCCAGCCTAGAAATCAGATGCCTTTGGATCAGGGGTCTACCTCTGGGTCCAATCAGCTGGATGTCGTGACAAAAGGCACAGGGAAGTCATGCAAGCTTGCAGTAGGGTGCTCATGTGAGACCCTGTCCCTTAGCAGGGACCATCATCAGCCCTTTAGTCTCCTCTTACTGGACTGTGGAGGATGAATTGATTGAATGCAGGAAAGCAATGTACAAACCATCACACAGATGGGAGCAGCATCACCTTTGATCCATCAATCCACCTGTCCAGCTGTCTATCTATTCATTCATCCATCCATTTGACCCATCTATCCATCCAACCAACATCCATTCATCTATCTATCCATTAAGAAATATTTGTTGAGCACCTACCAAGTGCCAGACACTGTGCTTGGAACTAGGAAGACCAGCAACCAACAAATTCTACCCACTCTTACACTCCCCCTCTTTACTTGATTGTATTCAAGGCATAAATGCACAGTCTGCAGAAACCCAAGTGGCTTTAACTCTGACTGATGACACAGGTATAAACACATCAGAGTTTAGTAAAATAACCTATATATAAATTAAGCTATTCTGATACAAATCTTTTGCTGAACAGATTGTGAAAGTTTAAAAACACACGCTGAGAGCAGTGGTGTGGGAAAATGAACACACTTTTATGTCACTGGTGGGAGTGTGAATCAGTACCAATTCCAAATGGGAAATGCCTTAAAATGACAAATGTATACTCCCTGGGAAGCAGCATTTCATCCACTCGTCATTGGACTCTCTGTAGCCTCCCCAAATTGGAAATAACCTCCACGACCCACCCCAGGGGAAAGGTTAAGTGGATGCTAGTGTATCTGCTGAATGAAATTCTAGAGAGCTGTGAGATACAAGGAAGAACCTCTCCCGGTGTAGCCAGGTGGTGCTGGGCAGAAGATACTCTTGGTTAAAAATGTTAGGGACAGACAATAAGCTCCTGATGGTTTTGAAAGTGGTGGGAGATGAGTCTGTCTCTCTGGCTTGCTGTCTCTTTCAGACTTGTTTAAGTACAGAGTATCTCTAGAAGCGTTTATAAGAAACAATCACAGTGGTTTTCTGCGGAAAGGAAATTAGTGGTATAGAAGAGATACTGTTTATACATTATTTTCTTAATTTTGGAAATGTTTTAATATTTTGTTTATTTGAAAAATTTAATTTAGAAAGTAACACAAATTGGGCCGGGGATTTAGCTCAGTAGTTGCCTCACAAATGCAAGATCCCAAGTTCGATCCCCAGTACAAAAAAAAGAAAAGAAAAAGAAAAAGGAAAAAGAAAGTAACAAAAATAAAAATGTAGCCCCCTTCCAGACCTGGGAAGTTGCATGTGATTCAGGCAGGGTGACCCTCTGTGGTCGAAAGTGGACTCTGCCACACGACTGGGCTGCAGTGTGAGCCGCTTGACTCTGGGTCAGGCTGACCCAGTGGTGTGAACTGGTGCTCCCCACGGTACACAAGGCACTGGTTGGCAGGAGGTTTCTGGAGGGCACTGTCAGGAGAGTTGCAGTGTAGATCTCCAGGTTCTGGAGCAAGACCATTCTTTTCATGACAGAGAACAGTTGTTAGGGGACCACTTGAAGCTGACACTGGATACCGAGGGACCATGGGACCAACCCTGCACATCATGAGCTGGGTGTTGCCAAATGCACCACGTCGCATGGTTGGGGGATTTACTTATGACAGAAATGGTACAACTGCGATCAAGTCCAGTCATATCCAGAAGCCACGAGCCAATGACATGACAGGTGACTGCTGCCTTGGTGCCTGCCTGTGCTTCCTGGGGTGGGACTCTGACCACAGGATGGACGAGGACCCTGGGCAGGTCACAGGTGTGTGTATCAACAAGAAGGATCTTGATAGCTGGAAAGAGACTGTGCCGTCACAGTCCCACGGGTCCTGGTATCAGCGAACTGGGAGCAGAGAAAGAGCTACTGCACAGGCTGGGGACTCCACCCTGGTTCTTGGGGTGCAGTAGCTCTGTTTCTCCCTACAGGGGCAGGGCTTCCTGGGAACTTCCTGCTGCTCTTCTGCCTAGTGGAAGGATTTAAGAATGCAGAGTGAGGGGCCGGGGATTTAGCTCAGCGGTTCAGTGGCCTGCCTTCCAAGGACCCGAGTTCAATCCCCGGTACCCCCCAAAAAAAGAATGCAGAGTGGCAGGAAGAATGGCTCTATGGACCGGACAATTGAAAGGAAGGCGGGCTGGGGAAGGTGGTCTAGGCCTCCTGCCTGGGAAGCACCCAGAGCAGCCTGATGGCTGGAATGGGCAGGAACGTGAAGACTGAAAGCAGATTTACTGTGAGACCCGGGGGCCGTCCTTGGGCCTCAGGACCACTCGTGCCTTTGCATTCAGTCTTCCTAGAGATTTTGTGGTGATTGGGTGGATGGCAACTTTATGGGCTGTGGGATCCACCGGGGGACTGATGGAGCACACTTCTAGGTGTGTCTGGGTGGGCCGTGGGGGCGTATCTGCTCCCTGGCCTCTTCCTTTCTTGTTCTGTTCCCCCTGCCCCACTTCCCAGCTTAGTGAACTAAGCAGCTTTTTTCCTCCGTGCCTTCTGCCATGATGTTTCTGCCATGGAGCCAGCTGACCATGGACTGAATCCCCATAAAACGGGAACCAAATTAAACTTCTCCTTCTTTAATTTTTGGGTATTGTGTCTAACAACAAGAAAGCTGGTGAATACAGATTTGGAGACTTGGAAATCATGAGTCCTTGGGTGTCCTGCTTTCTTAACAAACCAGGGCCTTAGACTGTGGCATGAGAGCTGGTCCCAGGGAGAGGACAGACACATAGGAGGGTGGTGTGAGGGGCGAGGTTGCCACCTCTTACACAGTGCTGGAGATCTCAGATGTTTGTTCCCCTCCTCCTCACCTTCCACTGCAGGGCCAATTCTGTGTGACCCATGACATCAATGCAGGCACAACCCAAGGACGTCCCATCTCAGGTCCTGCAGTACCCATGTCCCCCCTGCGGTGGAGCTTGTCCTTTGAGACTGAGGCCTGAAATCCAGCAAACCTACTGAGCACCTGTCCAGGAAGCAAGGAGGGAGAAATCCCTTTGAGCATTCTTCATGTCTAGGGATGGATGCTTCTCCCTCTCCCACTGTGGACAGACCAGTCTAAGAAGCAGTGGCTGCGTAGCCATTGGAGAGATATTTCCGTGAGATTAGCTAAGCTTTCCCCATCCCGTCCCCGCTTTGCTTGTCTTCCCCACTCCTGCTCCCCTGGCATTGCATACTTTAAAAAACAGAAGCACACAGGCCTTGGCCTCGGGCCTTGCTTTCTAGGGAACTTCAGCTAAAGCAAGATGTCAACGTTTTCATCTTTACCTCCAGCTCTGCAGCAACACCACGATCATGCCTCGTTTCTGTATTAGGAAAGGAAGGATGAAGGAAACACAGCGCTTGATCCAGGCTGAATATCAAGGACAGAGCAAAGACAGGACTTGCATCTGGCTCTGACGCCAAGCCTGGGGCTCATTCCAGCTGCCCGGAGCAAGGCTTCTATGTGGTAAGGGCTTGGAGTAGAGGTGACAGGAAGGCGGAAGAGATGGTCTCTCTGGGGGAGCAGAGGCTGGCGGGTGGTGGGCAGAGCATGCTGAGCCTTGTGTGGCCAGCATGGGCTTCCTGGGCAAGTGTGGCAGCCACTCCAGGGTAATAGGATGTCTTGTGAGCCTTTTATTCCTGGTCTTCAAAGCCCTAGAAGTCACCAAGGTGATGTAGGGGACACCTGGGACCCTTCCTTGCCCGGACTTCCTATTTAGGCACGCAGGAATTTATGTGTTTCTGAAGACATTGATGAAGTGACCACAAAATAAAAAACAAAAACAAAAAAGCACACAACATAGACATTGGGCAGCAAATAAACAACAACAGCAAAACACTGATAACTTGAATAAGAAGTGGCCAAACTTATAAGACCTTATAATCCTTTACACAAGATCACAGAGCACTGTTTAAACTTACTCTGTCCCCTTATGTGATCGAAGAGGGAAATTACAGATCAGAGAGGTGACTCAGCTCATCCAGAGCGACGCAGTGGGGGTCCCCACACATCCTGATTTCCTGGCCTGGCTTCCCCCTTCATCCTGGGAGAAATTTCCACTGCTTGAGTGTTGCCAAGCTGGTAATGAAAATGAGACCTAAATTAGCTTCAGAAAATGAGGTTTTAGCATTGGGAAGTTTTTGACTATTGAAATGGGGTATGCAAATGAGTTTATGTGCTAGGAATCAGCAAGTAGGAAAGAAGCCCCCCAAATTGTAGCCATCAAAACCCCTGGCATTTCTCTCCTGGGGCCTCAGTTTCCCCTCTCATGAGATCAAACTAGCCAATTGCTAAGGCAACTTTCAGAGGTGATGAGAGTCTGTGATTTCAGAGGTTCATGTCAAATGCTAGAGGGTTACCTTGAGATGGGGATGGGGGACCCTGGCAAAGCAGAGACCAGCTGGCTGGGCCCAGGGCCCCTGTCAGGCTTCCTCAGCTGCCCACTGAGGAAGTCCTGCCCCAGATGCAACACACACGGCTCCTATCAGTCTGCGAGGGAGCACTGATTAGTAATTAAAAGGCTTAAAAAAATAAGGCCATTAAAGCTAATGCCATCAAAATCAGAACCTCCGAGGCTGGCTCTAATTATGAACCTATCTGGAGACTCGGGAGAGGGTATTTCCATTTCCGCACCTGCACGGCGAGGCACTGATGCCTCCCACGCCCCTTGCTCCATCACGGGGGTGGGGGTGGGGTCCACTGCTGAATTTGTTTCTTTTCTAGTTTTACTCTGACCCTAGAAAAAGCAGGTCATTCTGCGAGAACGTGTTGGGGAGCTGTGTGCTTAGGACACATTGTGCGCATCCTTAAAAGGGGGTCTCAAGGCCCATCCGTAGGTCGTGCTAAGGGCTCAAGGACTCTGAATTTCTGATCTGGACACAGTCTACGCTGCATAGCCGTGGCCATTATTACTTCTGGTGCTTGGTACCTACCGGGCGCCCGAGCACTGTGTACTGACCTAAGCACCCTCAGAAGCTGGACCTCTGCAGGACACTGTGGGGACCAGGGAGGAGTGGAGATGAACAAACGCGAGATCAGGGGCTCCTCCCCGCTGGGGGCGGAAGTGAGCGCCGTCACAGGTGGGGTGGGGGCTGGTAGGCAGAGCCTGCAGCGCTGGAGGGAGGGCTGGCTGGCACCCAACACTGGCACATACAGGGTCTCATTTCCTCTTCTCAGCCGCGCCTATTTCCAGTTGAAAGAATGGGACATCGAGGCTGAGAAACCAATCAGATCTGGGAAGGGGAGGGGCCCATGGTCGGATGCATCCCTGAGGCCCCAGGGCTCATGGTCCTTTCCTAACACCAGGCACCGCCCAGCCCTTGGGCGTCAGGGCTGCAGAAGCACCAGAGGCTCGGTCTCCAGGCTCAGATGCAGTCTTGGCCCAGGAAGTTTGATTCCCCCAAAGCTCAGCGACCTCCTTCTTGATTCTGAGCTAAAAGGGTTTCCCTCATCCCACATCCTTGTCCTGGAAAGAGTCTGCACCACAGAACTTCGCTTCGCGATTGACAGCAGCCAATGGGAGGTCAGAACCAGCCAGCAGCCCAGTGAACAGGGCAGCTGCGTTCCAGAAGTCCACTGCCCTGTGATGGGGATTCAGCCGCTTTTCCTCTCTGGCCTATTCTGTAACAAGAGAGGTTTGGACAACACAAGCTCAGCTGCCCTCCCAGCCTTGACTCTCTGATTCTGCACAAGCTTTTGTATCCTCTGGAATTTTTGAAAAAGAAAGGATCTGCCCTTGGTACACTGGCTCACTGAGACTTTCAGTTCTTATCATTTCGCCTGGAGTCTTCGTTGTCCACAGGCTAAGAAACAAAAGTTTGGGAGCCTTTTTCAAAAAAATATATAAAATATCAGGGCCAGACAGGCCATTTTCAGACAGTCCCTGGGGCCTAGTCAGCTATTAAAGATGGAAATTATATATTCATAACACAGGATATTGCTGCTTGCTTATTTATAACTTGCTCCATTTCAAGAATATTTATTCTAGACGAGCAGGCTTGATAATTTTCATCCAATCTAGTCCTCGTAGCTTAGGGCAAAAGAAGGAAACAGCTCAATTGAAGCAGAGGCTTTCTATTATCAGCAGGTAGAAGGAGCCCGCTGCTCCCCTCTCTGCAGGCCAGGAGCCCAGCCAGATGGGCACTGCCAGCTGCTCTGCACCTCTGCCAGCACCAGCCTCCTGGGACCCTGGCAGGACCTCGCCGGCTCTGGACACCATCCTCTCCAAGAGGCAAAGTGTGAGATGGAAAGGGCAAGGTGGCACAGGCTCCACCCCCGGGCATGCGCTTGCTGAGGTTGAGGTGCGGTGCCAGGGCCATGAGGACGGAATGGCCCGCGCTCAGGTCTGGCCTGTTTCAGGGAGGAAAGGAATGACCAAGAATCTTCCCTGTGCCTGGCCCTGGACCAAGCCTAATCAACCAGCACGGTTTCGTGAAGTACCTACTGCGTGCCCTGGTATGTGTTGGGTCCTGCTGGGGGACAGAAGAGAGCCAGGAGCGTGAAGAAAGGTGGTCTTTTTGTGGCAGGGGGGGGCGGGGGGTGGGGGAAAAACGC